>NC_136631.1:6544888-6617388 GCF_933228915.1 Telmatherina bonti
AAGACGAGAAGCAGGGAGCCAACTTTGTTTATTGACGAGATACGTCATACGTCACGTGCACCTTCTGTCCAATCAGAACCCTTCCCAACCCGCCGCTCTAAAGAGGAATTAAATAAGGACGCATTTCATGTGAACGTTTATTTCATGTAAACTTGTTGGAGAATACGTTATTTCCGAAATAGTCCATTCCGATTTATTAATTCCAAATAAAAAAGCATCATGTAACCGTAGCCAATGAGAATAAACATGAGCGACTGTGATGGTAATTTAGTGAACCATTCAGTGGGTCTGTTTGTTGTTATCAGACCCGAAATTGTTTTTATTGCAGCTGGTGGTAAATGCAAAGCGTCTGAGTGTCTGTCAACGCCAACGATGGCTCCTTTGGTGATAAAGAGCGCTCCTCAAGCAGCTGGCTCACATGTTCTGTAACAGAGTAAAGGGCAGAGATTTGTTAACACATCTATAGACCGAATTACAGCAACTCTTCTCAGGCTTGTAAACTTGTGACTGCTGCCTTATGAGACTGTAATAAATGTGTTAACAAGTGACGGTTATGGCCACCGCTGAATGAAGGCTTTGTGTGCGCTTCTCCAGCCCGATAAAAAACAGATGTTGGTGAATGGAAAATGTATTTCTGGAAATATACAGTCAGCGTCAGAAATTCTGTCAAAAAGAAAGATCCAGTTAAAAATGAGGTGAATTCAACCTCAGATGATTAATGGCACACCTTTTTTTTTTTTTTTTTTTTTTACTGTGTCGCATTTAGTGAACAAACTGGAGGCCAAAATGCAGAAACAATAAGTAAAAAAAAATGAGTCCACCACATGATTCACAAGCAGCAAATTGCATTCCTCCACATGGATGTGGAGGAATTTCCATTTATTCTTTTTTCCAATGTTGCGTCAGGTCTCTCTGCAGGTCCCACCAGAGCATCTCGGACAGGTTGAGGTCTGGACTCTGGACCATGTCAGCACCAAGCGGCAACCTCCGGCGGTTAAAAGTGAAGCCTATGTGGAAGTGCATAAAGCTGCAGTTCCTCCTTCATCCACTAGGGACTGCAAAATAGAGCAAATCCCCATAGACTCCCATGTTAAAAAGACCAACTTCACAGCAGAAATAAACATGTTTACAGCTGAAATAAACATGTTTACGGCAGGAATAAACATGTTTACAGCAGAAATAAACATGTTTACAGCAGGAATAAACATGTTTACAGCAGGAATAAACATGTTTACAGCAGAAATAAACATGTTTACAGCTGAAATAAACATGTTTACGGCAGGAATAAACATGTTTACAGCTGAAATAAACATGTTTACAGCTGAAATAAACATGTTTACAGCTGAAATAAACATGTTTACGGCAGGAATAAACATGTTTACAGCAGAAATAAACATGTTTACAGCTGAAATAAACATGTTTACGGCAGGAATAAACATGTTTACAGCTGAAATAAACATGTTTACAGCTGAAATAAACATGTTTACAGCAGGAATAAACATGTTTACAGCAGAAATAAACATGTTTACAGCAGGAATAAACATGTTTACAGCAGGAATAAACATGTTTACAGCAGAAATAAACATGTTTACGGCAGGAATAAACATGTTTACGGCAGGAATAAACATGTTTACAGCTGAAATAAACATGTTTACAGCTGAAATAAACATGTTTACAGCAGGAATAAACATGTTTACAGCAGAAATAAACATATTTACGGCAGGAATAAACATGTTTACAGCAGAAATAAACATATTTACGGCAGGAATAAACATGTTTACAGCAGAAATAAACATGTTTACAGCCTGGTACAAAAATCCAGTTTTGGTTTGATAGGTCAGCTTTACCTTCATGACAACTGTGGGGGGAGTGAATTTTTTGCTAACTCGCCCGTATAAAAGTACATTAATCTCGAAGTTCGGCATTTTTAGGGACATGTCCTTTTGATTGACAGGTGACTGATCTCCCGCTTCAAGTCAGAAGAACGTAGAACAATCACGTTTTTTAGCCGGTGAACAACGTGACTTAGCTTTAGCCTGCTTACCTCCGTTAGCTGGTTAGCTCCTGTTATCTCCAGGTTAGCTCCGTTAGTTTTTAGCTACAGAAAGCTCGAATTTTGCTAGATGTCAATCATCCACCATGACGCTCACAGCCCCCCTCTCAGCTCCACCTCTTTGCCCATATTTGTATTTTCCGGGCAAGACGACACGCATGCCCCTGCCAAGATGGCGATGGTAGGAACCGCAAACCTACGGGTGACGTCACGGAGGCTCCGCCCATCTCTATATACAGTCTATGGTGAGCACCCTGATGTTTTCCTTCTCTGGTCGCTCGTTGTAAACCTGCTGCTGCGTTTGGGCTCATCATTCTGACATTGCAGATAGAAAGTGGATTTCTGTCATTTATAACTGTTTATTTGGAAGATGTTGTGTTTAGGCGGTACAGCCCAGGGGTTCTGGCTCTGTAGTCCTTTCATGATGAAACCGTTGGGTCAGTGATGAGGCAGAGCGACAGGTGAGCAGGCAGTGAAAAACAGGTGCTCCAGATCAGCTGCAGGACTGAAAGGAAACCAAATGAGTTTTTACAGAGTAAACAGAGATACAGGCCTGATGTTATCACAGTAGTGAGAGCAGTGAGAGGAGATCAGACCGGGGTTGAAATATTTCTGCACTGACGAGATGATTTATATCAGGTGTTACTGTAAACCCGTTCACAGGAATCCACAACTCAACCTGCCAAGCAGATACATGTCTTTGATGTCTTTCTTCCAAGGAATTATGTTTCCACACCTGAATGATGAAACCTTTGTTTCCATAGAAGTAATCAAGTAATCAGTTAATGGAAGATGTTTTAATCAGCAGCTCCTTGCTGCTACTGACCTTGTTAAAGTACACAGAGTCAACATAATGCTATTTATTATACATTATAAGTGTGTCAGCTCATAATGTGAGTATGATTAATCACAATAAATCCTGGCAGACCTGGACTTGCCTTTAATAAATACCTAAAGTAGCGTTCTTTATGGCTGTTCTCACTTGCAGATTAACGTTTATCTCGCCAGCATTGGTTATTCACAGCACCATATTTATATTTAAACTGCTTTCCAAGTTTGGCTTTCCAGTCCACAGCAATCTCAGTCCTGCAGTTTGGCCATGTTGATCAGAGTAACAGCATGTTCTGATTGGTCATAACTACAGAAAGGTTGTGATGAAACTGCTGACAAAAACGTTAATCTTGTCTGACACAAAAGATTTAAAGTTTTACTGCGCATGACCTCAAAGTTACATTTTTTACCCTCTCTGTCACACTCACCGGTTTTGGACTGAATATAAAATCTAAAAGTTTAGGCATGCTTCTAGTTTACAATACATTTCTCAGACTGCTTTTATTTGAATTTAAAACAGTCATACAGTGAGTCTCAGCATTGCCAGACCTCTACAGCTGTCAGCTAGTTTCACGAACATCAGCTTTCCCCGTAGAAATCTTTCCAAGCTGGCAAAGTTAATCGTTGCATTGTACCACAAAATCTCAACAGCAGATTAGTTGGAAAGTAAAACTGTGCCATTCAATCACTTCTCTTTTTTAAAGATGGTAAACAAAGTGCTGTATAAGGTTTAAAAAATATATAAATAGAATTAATCAGGGGCGGAGCTAGAGGGGTACCAAGGTGGCACTGGCCACCACTGCAATCTGATTGGACGCTCCAGATGCCACCTCATGTGATTGACAGGTCACTGGAGGAGGATGAGGATAGAAATGTCGTCCCAGATATACATGGATCACCAGGATTGTTACACCTCATCCTTAAATAGGCTAACCTATAGTTAGCATCAAGCTATATAACAATGCTAATGTGATTCCATAGTCGAACCAGATCATTTTTAAGAATATGTGGGGAAAACACAATGTCTTGAGCTGTCAGTGAGTGTATTTAGGGACTATATTTCAATTAATTTAATCCAGATTTTTACACTGGATACTTAAAGGGGTGCTATTATGGTATTTGGAGTTTTCTGAGCTTTCTATAGTGTTACAGTGTTGAATCCTCATCAGACATGTGAACGACACTGTTTTTTGTCACCTAAACGCATGTTTGAGTTTGAGTTCCAGCACGCTCTCCTTTCGCTTTCCATGGCGACGGAAAACGCGTCGTTTTGGAGAGTTTTTTCTACGTGGAAATCCTTGTGACGTCCCGGGGGATAAGGTTCGGTGATTGGTTACCTTCTACTGGTTAACAAGGGCATGTACAAATACATCAGGCGGGTGGAAAACGTGGGATAAAGTTATTTCCAACGATGGCTGGTGAGTTTACCAAAGAGAGACATCCTGCTGCATTCGTTGCTGTGGGTTGCTGTTTTCCACTTCGTTTTCAGGGTCGGATTCAGGTTCCAACATGTAGGGCTGTATGCTATGTGTTGACATTGTATTTTTTATTTTTTTTTATTGAGTTCATATTAGCCTAATCCTTCTGTTTATGAGACGTTACAATGACAGCGAAAGCAGGTGCGGTGCGCGCTCCCGATGTAGTGCAGTGGCGGGAGGCGGGGCTTAATGCGGAAGAGTCTCAATCCACTCGTTTTGCCCGCAGGCTGATCTGACAGCCTACGGAGAGGGTCGGTCTGAAGTAAATAAAGCCATTTGTGACAATAACTCCATCAATCAGATCCTTCTTATCTGCCTTTTCTGAGTTTTAGTTATAAAATAAAACACACGTTGTACGATTCATACTGACAGTTGTGGCCTCTTTGTTGAAGCCCCTGCTTATCAGCCTTTCCGGCTGCATGAATAAAATGATTAAATGAGTTTTTCTGGTTTTTGACAGTGATTGTGGATAAGAATTGTTCATTTTGAGTTAGTTTAGAATAAACACAAAGTGCTCAAACAGGAGAGGAAGAGTTCTCTGGTGATGATGGTGGAGTCCAGGTGTCCGGCTTTGTGGTTCCCAGATGAAGCGTTTGAGTCAGCGGCAGGGTGGATCAGTAGGTGAGCCGGCAGAATGAAAACTGGAACTCTGCAAACGGCAGGACCGCAGATGAACCCACGTTTCATCTTTCTGACAGTTGTTACGTGTATTTATCACTTTGTGAAGACTTTTCAGCAGCGCTGTGTGTCACAAGAGATAATGAACCCACGGAACAGGTTAGCAGTTTTAACTGTTTAATGGAGCAATCACCAAATAGACCAGATGGCTGATGTCCAAGGTTCTTGGTAGACTCTGGGGAGGCAGGGAATGATCCAGGCAGGCAGACAGGACTGGCTGGGAAGATGGTCTGAGCAGACAAGGCCGGCAAGGCGGGCAATGCAGGCCAGGGCTGTGGATTGTCTCAGGTGAGGATTACACCTAGAAGAGGCAACGATCCAGCATCGACTGGTGAACAGCTTGGGTCTTATAAGCAGGTGAAGAGCATGATCCTGATTCTGCTCAGCTGTGCAGGCTTAACCACAGGCCACGCCTCCGCCAGACACCACAGAGAGCTACATCCAGGTTGGAAATCCATGACACTGTGCTTCCTGTTGCACTTCTTCACCACCCGACGCTGCATTTTTCTGAGGGAATGTTGAAGCTGCAACTTCTTTCTTCCTTGAGGGCCTTCTCTTGCTAAAACCTTTTGCTGTAATTCTTGTGCAAGGTGAGCCAAGAAAAGTTTCCTTTTTCAGAGGGTCATGTACATGCTGTGTACAACACACATGCATTCATCGTTGCCAGATAGAGCATGTTGTAAAACACAGCGACGGGCCACCTCTGTGTTCCTGCACACGCTTTCTGATCCATAATGTCCACACCACACTGCAGGTGGTTGTAGTCAGTAACAGTGTTAGAGTGTGTGTGTGTTCTTCAATCTCATTGCACATGATATTCAAATCTGCTCGGCTGGGGCGAGGCTTGGACAGCGGCCTTTCTGTGTGGAGTTTGCATGTTCTCCACATGTATGCGTGGGTTCTCTCCGCGTTCTCCGGCTTCCTCCCACCGTCCAAAGACATGCATGTTAGGTTAATTGGTTACTCTAAATTGCCCATAGGAGTGAGCGTAAGTGGTTGTTTGTCTCTGTGAGGCCCTGCGATGGACTGGCGAGCTGTCCAGGGTGTACCCTGCCTTTCACCCAAAGACTGCTTGGATAGACTCCAGCTTCCCCTTCATTGGAATAAGCGGTTAGGAGAATGAATGAACTTGTCAGGCTTCATGCATTGTGTTGGTTAAACAGGCAGCGGATCTTTGTTGGGAAACGCTGCGTTGTCGATGGACGTCGTCCTGGCTTGTAAAACAACACGCAGTTCCTGATGAAACGTTACCAGAAATACCAGCAAACTTGTCCTTTTTCTCCATACGAGTGTCTTTCTCATTAAAAACATGTTTCATGATTGCTTGAACTCCGTTTTGAGACGCTTTCATGGCTGGAACAAGGGAACGCTCTGACCATTCATCGCTCCAATGTCGGATGTTGCTGCTCTGGTGAACTAAACTGAGATGAAAACCATCAGCTCATAAACAGCAGAGCTCCAGCTTGGGTCAGTTCTGTGACACCCGCTGAGGCAGAAACCCTGATTAAAGGTAGTTCCATAGTCAGAAACGTGGCACTAGAGACACCGGGGACCATAGTCAAATGCATTCCTGGGGCCAGAGCGGGCCACGTCGAATCGTATTTGAAACTGCTGGCTAAGGCTAAACGTAAATACCGTAAGATTGTAATTCACGTCAGCGGTAATGACACCCGGTTACGCCAATCGGAGGTCACTAAAATTAATGTTGCTTCGGTGTGTAACTTTGCCAAGAGCATGTCGGACTCCGTAGTTTTCTCTGGTCCCTTGCCAAATTTAATCAGCGATGACATGTTTAGCCGCATGTCATCCTTCAAAAATAGTTTCAGCTCAGCTACATGCCCACCTAAGCAGAAATAATTTATGCGAAGAGTTTCAGTAGGGATTTAGAGCTCATCATAGCACTGAGACGGCATCGGTGAAAGTTACTAATGACCTTCTTATGGCCTCAGACAAAGGATTTCTGTCCATACTATCTTGCTTGATCTTAGTGCTGCATTTGATACAGTCGATCATAACATTCTGTTACAGAGACTAGAACAGGTGGTTGGAATTACAGGTACAGCGTTAAGCTGGTTTAAATCATATTTATCTGATAGACTTTAGTTCGTTCATGTAAATGACAAGTCCTCCTCCCAAACTACAGTAAGTCATGGAGTTCCTCAAGGTTCTGTACTTGGACCAATACTCTTCACGCTATATATGCTCCCTTTAGGCAAAATTATTAGACAGCATGGAATAAACTTTCATTGTTATGCAGATGATACTCAAATATACTTATCCTTTAAACCAGATAAAAACAAATCAGCCCAATAGGCTACAAAATTGTCTCATAGACATAAAGACTTGGATGTCTAGAAATTTTCTCCTCTTAAACTCAGATAAGACTGAAGTAATTCTCGTTGGATCTGAAAAACTCAGAGCTAAATTTTCCAGTTTTGTAATGAACCTGGATGGCATTACTTTAGCTTCCAGTGCTACAGTGAGAATCCTTGGAGTAATATTTGACCCTGACCTGTCCTTTGGCCCACATGTTAAGCAGGTTACTAAAACAGCCTTCTTTCATTTACGTAATATAGCCAGAATTAGGGACATTCTGTCTCAGAGTGATGCAGATAAACTGGTTCACGCTTTTGTTACTTCGTGACTAGATTACTGTAACTCTCTATTACTGGGCTGTCCTAAATATGCCCTGAAAAGCCTTCAGCTGATCCAGAATTCTGCAGCCAGAGTCCTGACCAGAACCAGCAGGAGAGATCATATTTCTCCAGTTTTAGCCTCTCTTCATTGGCTGCCTGTTGAATCTAGAATAGAATTTAAAATCCTTCTCCTTACATATAAAGCCCTCCACAACCAGGCACCACTATATATCAAAGACCTCATAGTTCCTTATATACCAAGCAGAGTACTTTGTTCGCAGACTGCAGGCTTACTTGTGGTTCCTAGAGTCTCAAAGAGCCGAGCAGGAGGCAGAGCCTTTGGTTATCAGGCCCCTCTCCTATGGAATAAGCTCCCAGTTAGTGTTAGGGAAGCAGACACCCTCCCCACCTTTAAGACTAGGCTGAAGACTTATCTTTTTGATAAGTCCTATAGCTAGGGATGGTTAGCATCCCTTAGTTATGCTGCTATAGGTTTAGACTGCTGAGGGACATTTCCTGATACACTGAGCTTCTTTCTTTTTCATGTATCTCTTTTTTAACATGTATGTCTCCTGTCTCAGCAGGTCTCCCTGGCTGGGAGTAGCAGTTCCTGTTGTCCTGTTGTTCTGTTGTCTTTCTGTCCTTTGTCCTCATCCCCCCACACAGCAGAGGCAGATGGCTGCCTGTCCTTGAGCCGGGTTCTGCCGGAGGTTTCCTTCCTGTTAAAAGGGAGTTTTTTCCTTCCCACTGTTGCCAGTGTGATTGCTCAGGATGGGAGATTGAGTTGGACTCAACTCAATCTGTTGGTTTCCTTATATAGGCTATTATGAATTGGCCTTCATTATGTTTTCCCCTCTGTCTGTAAAGTGTCTTGAGATGGAATTGCCGTGATTTGACGCTATATAAATAAAGTTGAATTGAATTGAATTGACCTTGCTCAGTTGCTCTCTGAACAATGGGAGCTGCAAGTTGACGTACAAGTACATGTAAGTACATTTGCTAGACCCCGTAGGCTCTCCATTTCTACTTTTATCCTGTAAATTCTCAGGCTTTGGGCTGTGGCGGACATGAGCACAACGGATCCGAAAGAATTTATAGGATAAAAAAAGACGGTTTGGAAGTAAATGGAGCTTTTGCCCCCTTTGAAATGATTTGATTTGATTTACAGATCAATAGTCAGACAGCCTTCGATCAGCTGATTGTTGGCAGTGACCTCATATGCCTGTCTAGACATCTGATGGCACTGACAGTATAATGTTCAAGAATATATTTAATTTATTACACATATAATTCCTTCAGAGCACTCAGTGGATGAACAAACAACTGATCTGAAAGGTAGAAACAGAAAGAAGTGGTTCTTCATGGTGGCTCAGCAATCCGAATGCACATTGTGTAAATTCTTCATGTCATGAATTTGCATAAACAGGCAGCTGATGAGGTGTTGAATCCATAGTGATGGCGTTAAGGGTCCTCTGCCTCGTCTGGTGTTCATACTGCGTCCATTGTTGTAGTGTATTTCTGCAGGATACTTGCATGAGACACAATAAAAAACAGCCATAGTTTCGTCTTCATGTTTAACTGGCAGGTGAGGGAAACAGAGTTTTCTTCTTCACGCCGGGCTCGTCCTCTCTTCTGCTAAATACTAGTGCAGCGCCACCTCTGGTGGGAATGGGGATATATTATTCTAATGGTTTGACTGGTTTGACCAAAGTGCAGTCAACACCCCCCTACAGCTCAGAACACAGTGCGAGCAACGCAAGGATCCAGTCTGCCACAACTACTAGACAGTGAACCAGAAATGATCCCGTTACCACATTAAGCTCCACATTCTGCTCCAAAAACAACAGCTCACCTTTCTATGGAGCATTTTTAACTCCATGCAAATATTTCCATTTGTCGATCCAGATTATTCATGTAAATATGCTTTAACTGTCTCTCAGCAGTTATCATAGCCGTGGATGTGAGTGTGTGTCAGAGAAAGAAACAATGATTTTCTTTCTTTGCAAGAAATCTTATCTTGTTGGAAAATGGAGTCACATTTTTATGGAAAACACACTTGTAAGATGAGTTTGCCAAAACCAAACAGCATGTTCTGCTACTGACTCCAGCTTCAAGCTGCTAGTACTGACAGTCAGGTGTCTGATTGACCACCCTGTGCTCTTTGGGGTCCTCCTTGAGTCCATGTTGGGAATCATTGTTTTAGAGGATCAAATAAGCCACTGGACTCTTGTGCACCTCTCTTCTAACTGGTGGACTTCTTTTAAGATCTTGATACAACCAGGTAAAACCTTCATCTTCATCTTCATCTTCATCTTCATCTTCTGCCGCTTATCCGGGGTCGAGTCGCGGGGGCAGCAGCCTAAGCAGGGAAGCCCAGACTTCCCTCTCCCCAGCCACATTTGCCAACTCTGCGGGGGGGATCCCGAGGCGTTCCCAGGCCAGCCGAGAGATATAATCCCTCCAGCGTGTCCTGGGTCTTCCCTGGGGTCTCCCCCCAGAGGGACGTGCCTGGAACACCTCACCAGGGAGGCGTCCAGGAGGCATCCTGACCAGATGCCCGAGCCACCTCAACTGGTTCCTCTCGATGTGGAGGAGCAGCGACTATACTCTGAGCCCCTCCCGGATGACCGAGCTCCTCACCCTATCTCTAAGGGTGAGCCCGGTCACCCTGCGGAGGAAACTCATTTCAGCCACCTGTATACGAGATCTCGTTCTATCGGTAACGACCCACAGCTCATGACCATAGATGAGGGTAGGAACGTAGATCGACTGGTAAATCAAGAGCTTCGCCTTCTGGCTCAGCTCCTTCTTCACCACGACAGACTGGCGCAGAGTCCGCATTACCGCAGACGCCGCACCGATCCGTCTGTCGATCTCGCGCTCCATCCTTCCCTCACTCGTGAACAAGACCCCGAGATATTTAAACTCCTCCACTTGAGGCAGGACCTCACTCCCGACCCGGAGAGGGCAATCCACCCTATTCCAGCTGAGGACCATGGTCTCAGATTTGGAGGTGCTGATTCTCATCCCAGCCGCTTCACACTTGGCCGCGAATCGCTCAAGCGAGAGCTGGAGATCACGACCAGATGAAGCCAACAGGACCACGTCATCTGCAAAAAGCAGGGACCCAATCCTGAGGCCACCAAGTCGGATCCCCTCAACACCTCGGCTGCACCTAGAAATTCTGTCCATATAAGTTATGAACAGAATCGGTGATAAAGGGCAGCCTTGGCGGAGTCCAACCCTTATCGGAAACGAATCCGACTTACTACCGGCAATGCGGACCAAGCTCTGACAACCTGTCGTACAGGGACCGGACAGCTCATACAAGGGGGTGCGGTACCCCATACTCCCGGAGTACCCCCCACAGGAGCCCCCGGGGGACACGGTCGAATGCCTTCTCCAGGTCCACAAAACACATGTAGACTGTTTGGGCAAACTCCCATGCCCCCTCCAGGACCCCAAAGAGGGTATAGAGCTGGTCCACTGTTCCGTGACCAGGACGAAAACCACACTGCTCCTCCTCAATCCGGGATTCGACTATCTGGCGGACCCTCCTCTCCAGGACCCCTGAATGGACCTTACCAGGGAGGCTGAGGAGTGTGATTCCCCTGTAATTGGAACACACCCTCCGGTCTCCCTTCTTAAAAAGGGGGACCACCGCCCCAGTCTGCCAATCCAGCCTACCGATGTCCACGCGATGCTGGAGAGGCGTGTCAGCCAGGACAGCCCCACAGCATCCAGAGCCTTAAGGAACTCCGGTCTCATCCACCCCCGGGGCCTTGCCGCCAAGGAGCTTTTTGACCACTTCAGTGACTTCAGCCCCAGAGATAGGAGAGTCCACCCCTGAGTCCCCCAGCTCTGCTTCCTCATCGGAAGACGTGTTGGTAGGATTGAGGAGGTCTTCGAAGTACTCCTTCCACCGACCCACTGCGTCCCGAGTTGAGGTCAGCAGCTCCCCACCTCCACTGTACACAGTATTGATGGAGCACTGCTTCCCCCTCCTGAGCCGCCGGATGGTGGACCAGAATCTCCTCGAAGCCGTCCGGAAGTCTTTCTCCATGGCCTCGCTGAACTCCTCCCATGCCCGAGTTTTTGCCTTGGCAACAGTCGAAGCCGCATGCCGCTTAGCTCGTCGGTACCCATCAGCTGCCTCCAGAGTCCCACAGGCCAAGAAGGCCCGATAGGACTCCTTCTTCAGCTTGACGGTATCACTCACTGCCGGTGTCCACCAACGAGTCCTGAGATTACCGTCACGACAGACACCAACTACCTTACAGCCACAGCTCCGGCTGGCCGCCTTAGCAATAGAGGCATGGAACACAGTCCATTCGGACTCAATTTCCCCCGCCTCACTCGGGACATGGTTGAAGCTCTGCTGAAGGTGGGAGTTGAAGCTCGCTCTGACAGGGGACTCGGCCAGACGTTCCCAGCAGACCCTCACAACACGTTTGGGCCTGCCAAATCTGACCGGCTTCGTCCCCCACCATCTGAGCCAACTCACCACCAGGTGGTGATCAGTTGACAGCTCAGCCCCCCTCTTCACCCGAGTGTCCAAGGCATGTGGCCGCAGGTCCGACGATACGACTACAAAGTCGATCATTGAACTGCGGCCCAGGGAATCCTGATGCCAGGTGTACATATGGACACTCTTATGTTGGAACATGGTGTTCGTTATGGACAATCCATGACGAGCACAGAAGTCCAACAACAAAACACCATTTGGGTTCAGAGGGGGGGGACCATGCCTCCCAATCACTCCCCTCCAGGTCTCACTGTCATTGCCCACATGAGCATTGAACACACTAAAAGATAGAGGTACCAGCTTGTACCTAAAAAGGTACAAATGCTTGTCGCTGGGGGTGTACCCTTTTGAGAGACATTTCTGTACCCTTCAGTTCTGGTCTATTTTTGTACCTTATCAAGTTCAACCTTACCTTATCAAGTTATGTTTTTTATGTTTTTCACAGCATTAGGCTTGGTCCATGCCACTTAGCAATATTATTTTATCTTTAATCTAGAAATAATCTTCAAAAACTCACAACACTGACATTGTGGGCTACAGCAAGTGTTGTGCGTCTAAACCGGTCTTAACAATACATTTCTTTTGAGGCGACTTTTTAAAAATTAAAAATAAAAAATAAAATCATCAAATATCAGTTGTAATATGTGGTGAAGTCGTAGGAGGATATACTGATAGCTGAAGAAAAGCTGGTAAAAGTCCCAGTATGCACTTTACGCTGTATAAAATAGTCCCGGTATGCAAAAGGATAGAATTTAGTGCCGGTACTGCGTACCGCTGCATACTGGCCCACTTAAAGCACTGCTGCTAACAATAGTTTTTGTCACAACAAACATTTTTCAATGCTGTAGGTACCCTTATGGTTAAAATGGTACAAATTTGTACTTTATGTCACTTTGAACCCTTTTTCGTACTCTGAAGGTGTGCTTCTGGTCTCTTAAAGACCAGTATTGTACTTTTGAGAGAACATTTCTTTAAAATGTACCTATAGGTACAGAAATGTCCCTATCTTGTACCTCTATTTTTGAGAGTGAAGGGGCACCAGGTAAAACCATGGAAATGAAACTTGGGACATGTTATCACACCTGAGAGCCACTAGGAACACCAAACCTGATGAAATGTCAGAGCCAGCGGGGAAAAAATTGCCAAGTCAGACACCATGTTAAAATTCCTTTTTGACTGATCACACTCATGCGGTTTGGCTTGAGTATACGGAATGTAGTGTTAAGAAAAATTTCCGCTAAGGGGTGATATTTCAACAAGATTTATTCTTTTTACACACACATAAATATATGTATATATATATATACATATACATTCTTGATCAAGATTCACCATAAACTATAATAGTTTAACTTCTTTGTCTGCATGACTACAAGAAATGAGATTGAGATATAGACACGCTGCAAACGCGACACGCTGCAAACGCGACACGCTGCAATGGTGACACGCTGCAAACGCGACACGCTGCAATGGTGACACGCTGCAAACGCGACACGCTGCAAACGCGACATGCTGCAATGGTGACACGCTGCAAACGCAACACGCTGCAAACGCGACATGCTGCAAACGCAAAGTGGTGCAATTGGGGCATGCTGCGAACATGTTGTGATCGCGACAGGTTGCGATTGGGGCAAGCAGTGAATGCAACACGCCGCAAACGGGACACGCCGCAAACGTGTCACGCTCTAAACGCGATAACCTGCAATATCTTGAAAGTTGGCATATTTAGGGGTGTGTCCTTTTGACTGACAGGTACCCAATATCCCACTTCAAGAAGGAGGAATGCAGAACAACCGCAGCGACATGCTGCAATAGCGACATGGTGCGATGTCACACTGTATGCATGTACTGTAGCTGATGCATCTAATTCTATAACGGCTAATACTCCCCTCCTCAGGTAAGGCTATGGTTGCTGTAGGAACGCAACATTACATTTAACTGTCCCATCCAGGTCTGCTGAAACTCTTTGCTGTTTTAAATAAAGGTTAAATACTTTTCTGCTTGTCGCCTTTTCTAAAAAAAAAACCCAAAACTGTTTATTCCTACATTTGATTTTCTTTTAAGTTTTTTTCTTCCTTGTATTTCTTTTGTATATTTCTAAAATGTCTTATTATTGTACTTTAATGTTTTTTCTGCACCCGTCTGTAATGCTGTTGTAGTTTATGTAAAACACTTTTAATTGTCTTGTATGTGAAATGTGCGACACATAAAGCAGCCTTGCCTTGTTTTAGGTGCTTGTGTCAGAGTGTCATTTACATAAATGCTACGTGAGCTTTGCAGAGTATGTGCTGCTGACTGTGCATATTTCGCATCCATTTGAAAGTGTCATTCCTCTGTGGATTTCATGTATGCAAAAGCAACCAATCAGAAAGGCACATGTCCTCTTTCACATATTCACTACCTACTGAAGCATGGCTGAACAGGTATGTGGCACTTTGTTTTTTTCAGTCCTGTCCCTTTCACTCCATTTCCCCTGTGGTGTTTTCACACCAGCGCCACAAAAGGGGGAAAATAGTTAATGGAAAAAAAAAACAAAACTTTACTGCTTTCTGCTGCTGTCTGGAATTTTATACTTCCTTTCAAATATTTCCCTCCTTTTCCTGCATTAAATGACTTCACTTTTTCTTGCTGTCCATATGTCCAACATCTCCTCATTTTCCATTCTTGCTGCTTGACATCTGTCTTTGTCATTTTCTCCTGCTCTGCGCTGCCTGAAAATGGGATATATGAGCCTCAAGAGGCGTTTGCTCCCTTGGCTGCTTCTCTGTGTGCAAAGGAACAAAAACACATGTTGAATTATTTACTGTACACTTTTATTTAATGAGGTAAAATGTATGCAACCTTCATGAATACACAGCTTTACTCCTAAAGAATGCATTCTGGTGTGTTTATATTCAGTCAGTTTAAAAATTTATTGACTGTATAAAGGATCTAAAGTCCATTCCTTCACCTCTGTTGGCACAGTCCACCTGGTGGACACGGGGAGAATTGCATCATTTTCCATCAAATTTAGTGTTAATTGCTTATTATTCACATTACTATATGGATTTATCTTGGAACAACCAGTTTTAATAAAATACACAGAAATAAACTTTACAAAACAGAACACAAAGAAATTTGAATAAACAATTCAGAAACTAAAAACAAAAAGGAACAAAATGATTAATTAAAAGCAGCATTTTTATGAACTCTACCTGATGACGTCACACTCAGCGTCTTAATGTGTGACTTTGTTGCTCAAGCACACTGTTGAGTTTAAAAATGTCTTATCATCATGAATTAGGTGCATTAAATGTGATGTTTTTTTTAGTGGGGAAAGAATCTCCTGGTTTTACACTCGTTCTGCACATTTTGCACAATATTTTTACATTCTGCATCCTGTCACATGCAGACTGTATGTGTGTAACATGCATGTTGCATGAATACAAACTATTTGTTACACATTAAAGGAACAAAGAATGAAGCTATCCACAGGCAAACAGCTGCAAGTCTCACAGTTTGACTCTGGATTGTCACTTTTGTGGTTTTTGGACACTTTTTGTTTACTTAAATCATGTTTTCTGTTTCATGCCACTATAAATACACACACAGTTATTACTACATGGATTTAATTAATTACATAACAAATAAATAAACCTCTTTCCTGTTTGCAAAAAACAAATCTGGTCCATTTACATTTACTAGTTTTACTTACCCTGCTGTCACTACTGCTCATCTAAGACGAGAAAAACAGGTGATTTGAGTATTTTTAAATTATATGTTTAGAAGTCAGAATGAAGTCACCTCTGTATGAAAGTCATTTAGTAATTACAGCTTCCAAAACAAGTCACGGATTAGATTTTATATCCTTTCAGTGGTTAAGATAGCTAACTGACAGATGTGAGGAGCCAATAATCCTTTCTTAAATTTAATCGTTGCAAATATTCAGGCTTTTTGTTACCGTGTAGATAAACAAACAGAACTTGTTCACAGCTGGATGAACAGATAAACAGCATCTGGATGTTGCAGGCTATAAAAACAGAACAAAACGTTCTGTTTTTAGGCATTGTTTTATTATCCCAATATGCTATTTGTTTCCATGTTATAGTTAATTAATAAACTCTGTAAAATCCAACATGATGGTGCTTTGCTCCTCTAAACAAGACAAGACATCCCGACAACACAGTTGGTGGAGTTTTGGTGCACTTCAGTGTGGATTCAGCCTCATGGCGGCCATAAAGCGAAGCTGAGAGACGACATGACATGAAACACAATGACTGCCATCTTATTCAAAGGCTCTCATGTTAAAGACAGAAAGTTAAATCAGCTGAGCCTCTGACAGCCTGCGAAGCACACACACCTGTCCCTGTAAATATGTCCATCATTCAGCTCAGATGACTCCACTGATGCCAATGCAAACCTTTTTCTTTTCACTAAATAAGCATTTCTATTAGGCCACCGAGATTTAGCATGCCAGGTTGGTAAATATATTTATGATTTATTAATGTGGAAGGTGGAATATTTATCTGCTTCCTCTCTGTGTTGCTCCCACATCTATGTCATTTTATTAAACTGGTATTTTTCCTCATTCTGCATCTTTCTCATCTCATTGATGATCAATCCCAGCTCCCAGCTGGAGCATGCTCAGATCCCCACCTGCAGGGCAGCCCTGCAGGTCTCCAACATCCAAGTCTACACCGAAAAGCTTTCTTCATTTTTTAATAAACTAAAACCGCACACACAACCTGCTTCCCTGTCTGAAGCAGTGAAATGAAATGCACCAAAAGTCTCATTCGTTTAATAAACCCAGTAACCTTGTCTAGAGGAGCCAGACGTGTTGGACCGCACACTGTTTAAAGTTTCATCGTGTGTGCACAGATGAACTAAAACACACAAACAAACAAAATGCGGCCACTCCGGCACCTTTAGAGAAACCTTTGCTCTAACGCACATTATTTAACAACTTATGATTCAGACTTTACAGGCTGATAAAACACATTTAATTACAGCTTATAAGGACTGACTCAAATCCTAATCTGACAGGCCGACTTACTGAAACCTTCCCCATTACTGCGTTATAGGAGCCTTCTTGCTCTCAGCTTCCAGCTCTGTGTCATTGTCCTCTGCAGAGCCCGACTCTTCATCTGGCTTCTCTCCACTCAGTCGCTGTTTGAAGTAGTTGTTTAGCCGCTCCAGGATGTCGATGGAGTGGTTGATGAGCAGAGCAAGCCAGGCCAGACCAAAAAAGATCCAGGAGGCCATGAGGACGCTGTACCAGTCTGCGTATACTTTGTCCGGATTGCTGTCTGAGAGGCACAACAAGAAAGAATTGAGTTTTCACAAAGGAAACATCAACTTATAAGATACCAGTGGGCAGCTGTGCTTCACCTGCCACAAAATCTCCGAAACCGATGGTGCTGAGGGTGATGAAGCAGTAGTAGATAGCCTGGGAGTAAGTCCAGCCCTCGTTCAGCTGGAACACAATCATGGGCACAACGAAGAAGAGAACCGATCCACAGATGTAAGACACCAGGTGCACGAAGAATCGTGTGCATTTCTGCAGTCAGTGAAGGAAAAAGGTGACATTAGAATATTTCCCTCCACGACCGATCCTAAACATTAGCAGAGATGATCAACGTACCTTTCGCCCGCTCTTTCCTTCAAGGAAATCTGAGATGTTCCTCTCCAGAGCAAGTATGTACTTTCCCACTCTGTTGAGCACCACCACGTTGAGGGGGATGCCAAAGAGCGCGAAAAACACACAAAAGATCTGACCGGTTGTAGAGCTGGGGCTCATGTTTCCATAACCTGCAAGACTATAAGCTGTTAGAGTCTCATGTGCAGCGGCAGAGAAATGAAAAAACTGCAAACCTGTCTGACGACAGAAAATTCCCTGGATTCTGTTCAGAGAAGATCATATTATACCTTATTATATCATCAGTCATATTAGTCAAAGCCCTGTATTAGTCAGCTTTAAAATTCTCAAAGTCATTTGGGCATGTCAGACATAGTTTGTATTTAGGACTTGCGAGTCAACATGACCATAAAAAAAGGTTTTTCTTGCCAAGCCAAAAAAATTTACCACATTGTACACTGTAAAAATGTAAAATGAGTTTTTTTTGTTGCATTATTTCAATCTTTTTCCTGTGAAAAAGTAAAAACTGTGAAATCATGACATTTCTATTTTACTTAAATAATCACAATACGGTAATAACACATATTCAAATTGATCATGACTTTACAAAAATGTTATTTTGAATGAAATAGTTCAACCTTTCAAATTAAACATTAAGAATCTCTTCTTTTTCTGTAAATATATTTACATTGTTATGTAGTAAACATAGTTTTGGTACTGGAGCACCCAGGTGACTGTATTTATAAGCGTTCATTAAACATAAAAAAGAAATAACCTAAGAAGATCCAATGCAAATGTAATAATATGGGATATATTCATTATATTTAGAAATTTTATGATCATAGTTTGTTTATATTCCCATCTGGAATTATGCAGTTTTCCCAAAAGTTTCCTTTTTTGCCATTTTTCCATTTAAACTCAGCTTGTTTTCAAACCAGTTCACAGCCCAGCCCATTAAGAATTTCTAACACATTTTAATCATCTTTTGGACAGCTGTAGCTCAGAAAGAAGAGCAGTTGTCTCTAAATCAGAAGGTTGGGAGATCGATTTGAGGCTTCCCCAGACTACATGCTGGAGTGTCCTCAGGCACGACAATACCTCAAGGACTACTCATCTACCCTGTGGAGTCCCTCTAGGCTCAATTCTTGGCCCAGTTCAATTTTTGTAGCATTCTTTTTTGCTTCGTATGTTGTTGTTTTGTTTTTTTTCAAATTTGGAATCTCTTTTTTCTCATTTATGCAAATGATACAAAAATTAAATTAAAAAAAAAAAAAAATTAATTTAAAAAGAAATTAGCCAATTTCTGATTCAGTTGATGGACCATCACAACACTTTTAGGTCCTGGTCTACCATTTGGTAGAGGTAAATTTGCAGTGACTTTGATGGATTTCTTTCAGACTGTGGAAATAAACCTGCCTGAGTATCTCTACCAATAACTTGGGTATATAAAACCTAAACTAAGTGTTTTTATATAACAGTATCAAATTTAAACCATGTCACTGTTATAACATTATTAACTTTTAAAAAATATTTAAACCATTTGCTAAAAACATTTAAAAACACATTCTGTTTATTCTTGTCCATAACAAATGGAAAACACAGAGAAACTATTTTTTTTCTGACCTTTTGGTTAGTGTGAACATTAAAGGGTTAAAGACGTCAAAGACGAGATTTATTTTACTATTTAAAAAACAACAAAAAGAACTCATGATACTTTTCCTCTTGACATGATGCCTTACAATTATTTGTAAAACCTAATATTATAAATCTCAGCATAAAAACAGACATGACAAAGGCTTCACCATGAAATGCTTTAATTTTTCTGTAATTAATTAATTGTAATTACAGCGTTAATTAAGCATTTAATCTGCTAAGTCTCCTTTTCGTGAAAATGAATTTTTAATTCTGATTCTTAAACTAAACAGTTTGAGTGAGTCTGACTTAAAACTGTCAAGTTGAACGAGCCTAATATCTGAACTTAAATAAACTTAATTCAATCAGTAGTTACTGAATAAATCAATGAATTTAAGTTGGTTTGACAGTTCTCTTTTTACAGTGACTGCAGAGCGGTCTGCTGATCAGATCCTCCTCGTGGTTCCAAAATCCAGACACAAAACCAGACGTAACTCCGGAAACCTTTAAATCCAGATCTGAAACAACTTTATTCTCTGGGTTTTAATGCAGCACAAGAATAATTTGATCTGTTTGCCTTTTAATTTCTTTTAGCATATTGAAATCTTCTAATTTTCTTTTTCAAGTCTTTTATTGTCATTTCATGAGCAGAATGAGTGGAAGACTGTTGTGTATTTATATGTGCAGCATTTTTATTTGTACAGAACATTAAATGTTTGAATTTAATGGGCCGTATAAATCAAACTGATTGGATTTTGACTATTTCTTATCAGCGTCTGGATGTAAATCAGATACAGAAATATACACCATTTAGAGGTTGTGGTGACTTCACCATGACAGACATTTGCATCATATTTTACTGTCGGCATGTTTGGCACACCTCCTAAACAAAATGAGCATGTTTTGTTGCACTTTGTTGTTTTGACCAATCTGAACAGACAGCCGCCTTTGGATAGGAAAATTATGAAGAGAAAGAAGCTAAAAAACTCGATTGTTTCTGCAACACAGTTTCCAGGATTTAGGCCAGAAGTCCGAAACATCAACTAAACAAAGAGACGGTTAGCAGCTGTCCCACCAAATAAACAGTTTAGAGCCACAAAACCTGTTGAAAGTACTGTTGGGTTTTTATGTGTCACGACAAAGCAAAAGTTCCAAACCTTTGCACCGTCAGAGTTCATATATCTACACAACAGCTCTACCGGCTTAATCCTGTTAATCCAGGGAGTTCTCTTTTCTTGCCTGGTGCAGCTCAGGATGGGGGACTGGATCCAGGGCTCAATTCGGTTTCTCTCTTAGTTCAGCTATTTATTATGAATGGTCCTGAACTGATGTGTCTGTAAAGAGTCCTGAGATGACACTGTTGTGAAGTGGCGCTATACAAATAAAGTTGAATTAAATCCAGTCAACATCCCCATTTCTTCATGAGTTATTGGGTCTGCTGGAGCTGCATGAGTTTGCTGAGTGGATTTGTTTCTGTTTTAATGGCCTTTACTCAGAATGCCTCTAACTGCAGTCCAGTCTGAGAATAGATGCTCCAGTACTGTAATGAATTATTATTATGTATATTCTTCATCTGTGAACAGCAGTAGTTGACAGTATGTTTGCACTATTCACCTTCTCATAGAAGTTGTAAAATGGCTTTTTAAAGTCATCTTCAGCTCAGTATTTTCCAGCAAATGTTGTGAGTTTGTTCTGTCAACGTCTTTCAGTGTTACATGATGGAGCTGCTTGCTAAAGTTTTTGGAACAAATCAAACATACGGGTAAGGTAACATTGCTGGCAGTAAATGTAAATAAATCTGTCCTGCAGGATTACACTATACTATCTTCCACATCCCTGGTTTAGGCATTAAAAATCTAAAGAAGCTATCAAGTATTTCATCTGTCAGATGAGATCTTCCATCAGACTGTCCCCAGATTGCTTCATTAGGAGCTGCTCAACCTGTAGACACCTTCCCGTCTGAAATGCTTATAAAAACTGACATGATGTGTGTTTTATTAATGCAACCTGATTGCTAACCTATGGTGGTGACTACGGTCGCAGCGAACACCGCCGAGCTGGTAAATTTCCAGAAGCCGTTTGTGGTTTGGTTGCTTTTCAGACTGAGACCTGCCTTCGATGCTTGTTGAACAACCTGAAAGACAAGAAATAAACTATAATAAATCTTATCAATTCCTGGGATTTTCCTTGATTCCTGTGATGATTACATCTCATGGACTTGGGACAGACTTTATGACTCACATAAAGTCTAGTACACATCGATCCACATCTTTCAGGGTTATTGGAACATCTTAGAGTTATTCTGGTCAATGAATTACAGCTGTCAGCATGACTCAGAGAAACACCTCCTCAGTACTGAGCTCAGAGTTCAGCACCAATGTGAGAACGACACACATAAAATACGAGATATTGTTGTAAATCTAGAGTTTATCAGTTGGAATGTCGTGTTTTCTGATCATGTTTTCCATTTTTAGACTCCGTGCTTTGTTCTCATAAAATGCACATCAGAGAAGTTTTTTCACACAGTTTCAGAGTATTTCCTGCTTTATGGTCGGCATTTTACATTCAGACTTGCAACGTGTGTTTTTCTACAATAAATGTCCGACTTTAAACAGATCCAAGCTGAGGATCCTGGAGTCAGACCAGGGCTGAACACATGTAGGCAAAGCAGAACGTGCAGCTCAGAAAGGCTGGACGAGCCATTTGCATGGAAGGAGCCGAGTCTGTGACATAAGAGCTGAACAGGAGCTCAAGTAGGATTCAAACTTATTACACGATATTTTAAAAGTTCCTGTTGTCCCCTCTGGTTTGGCTTTTCCAAAACAACCCATCTTGTTTGGATGAGTCATCAGATCAGGGACATTTCTGGGGTGTTTAAAGCTTCCCGTCACCTTCTGAACTTTCGTCCCACAGCTGTGTATTACGTCATTTATTTATGAGGATTCAGATAAAGTAATAGAACTGCTGAGTAAATGTTTGACATAGTTTTTCCTCTTCTGTAAATTAAAACATAATTATATCAGCATCCAGTTTTACAAGCATCAATCACATGTTAACCAATGAGAGCCAAGTGTGACATATACCATGTTAAACAGCTTTTGGGACATTTTGCATCATTTTAAGGTAAAAATTTTGCTCAAACTCAAATCTTATCCTCAACAGATAACAGAAAGCAGAAGATTAAGCTATAGGAATGCTTACATATCTCATAATTAATGGTAAATATTCCTAAAAAACATGCTACGTGCTGCTCAGAGGCGGTGGTTAGCACTGAAGCCTCACAGCAAGAAAGCTGCTGGTTCGAGCCTCGGCGGGAGGGGGGGGGGGGTTGCATGTTCTCCCTGTGAATGTGTGGCTTTCCTGCAAGTACTTCCCCACCACCGTAAAAAGACATGCATGTTCGGTTGATCAAATTCTCCCTAGGCATGAATGTTGGTTGTCCCTCTGTGATGCACCGGCGACCCGTCCAGGGTGTACCCTGCCTCCCGCCTGATGATCGCTGGGATACACTCCAGCTTCCCCACTACCTGAATTTGACTGAGACGCATAGAAAATAAATTAAATGTTGATTTTTTATTTTCCTTTTACATTTTGTTAAAAGGACAAATAAAGACCTTCTATTTTATAAAATGGGGATTTTCTCACCATCTTTTCATGGTTGGGGTTGTAAAGGGTTGAGGCTGTTGCTAAACTCATTAACTTTGCATGAAGGACAGCCGCTCTGATGGTGTGGAAATATGCTTAATGTTCAGCTTATGATAATAACACATTATAAAAACACAGTGTGGAGGAAAATCCACTTGTTGACCTGAACAAAATAAATACACAGATATGCTGTAGTACTGGTATAAGTGCTCCTCACATGCTGGTGCTGGGACTCGGGGGTTGAAGGGTTGTATCTGGGTCTCTGTTACCGATTTAACTCTTTAAATGCAGTTTTGGTGATGAGTTTATGAATTTGTTTACTTTATTCTAAATATTTCTGGATTTTATCTGTTTATCACTAAATTTATTGCCCTATTAGGATGTAGACAGAGTCAAAGTAATACATGTTTTTCATGTTTTATGTGGTAAAGAAGTGACACCTTCTTGTTTAACGGGTCTTTTTCATCATAATACATCAGTTTTGTTCTGCAGGTCTACCATACACACGAGTTAAATACAGCCTGAGGACCGATGGATCACAGCAGTCCAGCTTTGGACGTTATCTATAAATCATTCAGGCATCCATCCATGTTATTCCAACGCTGGGTAGTGGGGGGTCTGGAGCCTATCTCAGCAGACTGGTTGCCAGTCCATTGCACAGTCAACAAACAGACAAAAACCAGTTGCTCCTTACATTCACCGGTAGACCAGCACATGCAGGAGGAGAACATGAATGCTTACTGGGGGATAAAGAGGACACAGAACATTACTTTTTTTTTAAAAAACAAAAACCAGTAAAGATTTATATCTGATCAAGAGATGCTTTTCACCAACGTTGGTAAAAAAAAAAACTTATAAGACAAAAGAGAAAAAGCAACAAGCAGCAATCAGACATCAATGCATCTTCAGCTTCACACAAGCTGCTTTCACACCATCAACATGGTCTTCTGGATAAAATAAATAAATGTCAACTTAAACCTGACTTTTCCGAAATTTCCTTTCATTTTCCTTCCCCAGTAAGACCCAATCCCACTGACACTCCTTTCTACCACCAAGTTATTTCTACAGTGTTAAGAATCAACTTTGCAGCCACAGAAAGGAGAATCCTGCCACTCAGACTAGTGGGAAAGATCTTCATTCACATCTCACTCCATAATGGAACATTTAATACAACCTACGACTAGACCTTCTCAACTTCAGGTTGGGCTTTTCTTCCTTTGCGCCATTTTTCAGGTCAGTCTGCTAGTCTTGTATTTGAAGATTCCAGGTTTGTGTTCAGGTAATATTCTCATCTTAATTCATGTTTATTTAGCCGGTTATATGTCCATGTTGCATGTTTATTTAGCTGCTTCTATCCTCTGATGTATCCTGCAGACTTTACTTCCTGCTCCTCGGCTGCTGAAAACCACACCTGCTCCTTCTCCTGACGTCAGCTCCCTCCCTGGTTTTCTTTGCTCGTTGCCAGATCCTCGTCTGCTCCGTCCTGCTTTGGCTTTGTACCACCAGATCTTTCCTTATCAGTGGGTTTGTAGTTTCATTTAGATTTAGTTCATAGTCTTTATCCTGCCATTGCAGCGACGTTAGTTTGTTTATATGAATCCGAGCTGCACAAATCCACTTCCTCTTGTCTCTTAGTCATGTATTTGCAACTTTCCTTCTTGTTTCTGAGCACAAAAGTCGCCTAGAAAAGTTTTTTTTCTTCATTTTATATCATATTAATAAACTTAGCTTATTGTGTCTGCAAGAAATGTCTGCAGATTATCAACATTATTGATCTTATAGCACACTTACCGACCCAGAAAACACATTAAGGATAGAATTATCATTTAATAAAATACTATTTGTATAGTTTCATAATATACTAATTTAGATATAATCAAAAGATGTGATCAGTTTATCCTGCACTGCTGACTTTTGGATATCATTTAGACTTTTTATTTTAATCTGATTTGGTGCCCTGTCAGACATGTGAAGGAGCGTAAAACCTGGTGAAAATGGCCTGTTTTTGGGTTAGAATATTTTCCTCTACAAGTAATTTTATCCTCCGTTTCTGTGCCTTACCTGAGCCACATCCTCCAGAACTTCCTGGTTCAGACAGCTGTACGATGTGAACAGCCTCTTTTTGTTCTGCAGTAACTGACTGAGGTCCTTCTTTCCCAGATCTCCTTCCAGCTTCCAGAAAACCACGCCGCCGATCAGCACATAGGTTACATAAACCAGGCCAAGGATGAGGATGGATGGCACTCGCACCAAATTAAACATTTCTTTGACGCCCATGTTGGCCTGAAGGAGATCCGTCTGAGAGGGCTGATGGTTTACCTGCTCAGCTTCTCCTGTGGCATTGCAGGCAAATCAACATGTGCTACTGTTTCAATCACTTCAGTGGCCTGACATGCAAATCTCCAGGAGCAAAATAACACGAGGAAGAAACGGCTGTGTGGGTGGGACTGTGACCAGGTCAAACTTTTGGATTTATGGATATAATAAGCATCAAAATCTGGATGTATTTACATATATAAAAAAAAAACAAGTTTAATTCATTTTTCAGCTTTTTGAACAAACCAAAGCAGCATGAGGATGAGATCCACCCTGCTTTTTCCAGCCGACATCACCATCTTGATTAATGTGTTTGGCTCTCCGTGCTTAATTCACCAGGTTTCCCATCAGCACACGAGCACGGATGTGGACTCACGCACATGTGACTTTACACAAAAAGAAATACATGTGTTTGGTCATCTACTCATGAAGGTGGGAATTAACAGAACACAAACAGAAGAAGAGAAAACATCGACTGATTACAATCAATAGCTGGTAAAGCTGACGAAGAAAACCCCCAAAAGACGCAAATCTGATTAAAGACTTTGGCTTAACTGAGGTAGAATAGAAAATATAAACTTATTTTACTATTAAAGCATCACAGAGTGAATATACACATGTAAAAACTTTTTCCTAACAAGCAAATCGCTGCTACATTTTTTCATTATAAACAAAATGTACAGAAAACCCCTGATGCTCCATTCTGCAGGTAAAGCAAGCTAGTATAGACCACTGGCAGACTTTCAGTCCATGATCAGATCTTAGATATGTCTTCTAATTTACATGAGGACACCTCCTCCACCACCTCCTCCGCCTCCTCCTCCTCCTGTTTCTTAAAGCCTGGATGAGTCAGAACAACCACGTTCTCCATGATTCTGGCTCCCATGTTGAGAATAAGAGCGAGCCAAGCCAGAGCGAAGATGATCCAAATGCCCGCGAGGCTGCGGTACAGAGAGATGTACTCCTTTCCTGGGTCCGTCCCTTCAAGGAGAAACATGTCAGTGCGAGTTGGGGGAATTTGTGCCAACTCAAAGCAAACATTAAAGTTGTTGTACATCGATGCAAATGGAATTCATTCTAGCTTGACAGATGTGACCTCTGCGACCTTTCCACCACATCATTAGTCATCTGTACTCACCCACAACGTAATCCCCAAAACCAATGGTGCTGAGGGTAATGAAGGCGAAGTAGAAGCCCTCTCCGAACGTCCAGCCTTCAACGTAACTGAAGAGCAGAGGAGGGATGACCAGGAAGAGGAGGCTGCCGCTGATGAAGAATAAACTCACCGCCACAGCTTCAACTGCTCGCTAGAACAACAGAGCAGGTTGTTCATTCAGGTTCCATCTTTATTTACCAGCCGGGAATGGCAGCACTCGCTAAGACATACCTTATGTGGAACAACTGCCACCATCCCCCTCTCTAGTCGACCCAGGTGGATGGTCAGACACTTGCCCAGTTGTTTTAGGAAAGCCAGGTTCAGTGGGATCCCACACAGGGCGTAAAACACACAAAACACTTGACCAGACATGGTGCTCGGGGAGAGGTTACCGTATCCTAAGAATCAGACACGGGGGAGCTTATTACAGCAGCACATGCTAGCAGAAGCAGACACCTGAAATGCTCACATCCCATATGCTCACCTATAGTTGTGACTACAGTGCCTGCGAAGAAGAAAGAGCTACTAAAATCCCAGTTACTGGGGTTTGTGGAGTTGCCTGAAGGGTTAACTCCCTTTTCCCAGGCAACTAAGATCACCTGCAGAAACACACAGGCAGGGAAGAGTTGCAATTAGGTCAAATGCGTGTTTAAAACAGGTTTTGTCTGCAGAAACCTGGATGAATGACACAGTTACTGATTTTTATCAGGCCAGTTACTGTAACACCATTTATTAGAGCATGTTTGGCCCGATAATAAAATTGATTCTCAGTTCCCACCAAATATTTACTCAATGAATTACTGGTAATTACACACAACTCTGACCAGTTGTCACTACAATGTCATAAATTAAACCATTTGATCTTGAAAACATCTAAATGTATTAGTTTTAAAAAGAAGGAGTAACTTTTAAAGGGAACCTTGACAAACTTTTCCAAAGCAGGTCCATCCAGGCAGGTGTAGTTCGCCAAGAAGTGGAGCTTCTCCAGCTGGAAGTGGTTCCGGTTGTTGCTCTCAGCTTCTCGCTCCAGTATCTGGAAGATGATGGCCCCAACCAGCAGGTAGGTGAAATGGGCCAGGATCAAAAGTGCCGTCCAGTTCACGTTGACTCGAACCGAGCGAAACTTCGCCATCAACCTCACGCAGAACCAGAAGGGCCAAAGAAAAGTGGGACTTTTCAGAAAATATGAGGAGTGAGAATTCTGGCCAGATGGAAGGATCTCAGGAAGAATTCTCCAAAGATAATGTTCATCACTCCAATCTGTCGCATGTTTCTTTGGAAATGAGGAAAGAAAACGGTGAAAAGTGGGAGAACGGCAAGTTTTTATCCTAAAGCGACGGAGGCAGAAGCAGGACGATCGATGTTTAGTAAAGCCGTACCAGTGGGAACGTTCCCTCTCTGATTGGTCAGGGCAACATACATGTTGATTTAAGGGTTGCCTTGGGAACAACCAACACCTCTCCTCCATTAGCGCAACATCTGGACACGCTTTCTACTGTTTCCACTAAAAAGGAAGCAGTGGCAGCATCTTGTCAGCAGAACAAAAGTTAATGTTTTACCTCCGAGCGCCTGCAGCTGTGAAGCGCTGATGCCTTTTCTGAGACTTTCCTCAGGTTCTGCATAATGGAGCTGTTCATTTTTGTTTATTTTCTCCAAATGGGAAGCTTGTCAAAAAAATGTAGTGCAGTTAGAAACAAATGACTGGAATCCTGGAGCAGCAGTTAAACTGTCAAACGATGTAAACTGTGTTTGTTTCATGTATCAATGCATTCGTCACTCTGCATGTTTCCACACAGTCAGGAGCCAAAAGTGTGTATGGACACATGAGAGGAAGGCAGTGGCACTTTGAGGGCCGTTTAATAATGAGCCATAAACCAAAGAGCCGACAGAGAGAACCTGATGCATGGTAAACATGTCTGTTGTGTGTTATTACAGAAGTGTTGGCTCCGGTAGCAACATCTTCCATCTCTGATAAATTCTGTTCCAGGCATAAAATGGAAATATTTATATTTGGTTTGATCTGATTTGGTGTGAACTCCATGCAGGGCAGATTAGACCAGGGGTGCCCAAGTCCAGTCCTCGAGTCCTCTACCATCCTGCAATCTTTAGATGCAACCCCTGTCCAGCACAGCTGAGTCAAAGAGCTGAATTCCTCTTCTGCATGTCATCCAGCTCTGCAGAGGCCTGCTAACGAGACACTTATTTGATTCAGGTGTTTTGGAGAAGGGTTGCACCTAAAAACAGCAGGATGGTAGATCTCCAGGACCGGACTTGGGCACCCCTGGTTTAGACTCTGTTCCTGTTTGGCGACATTCACACTGCACACAGAAGTGACTCCAATCAGACTTTTTGGTGCTTATATGACACATATCTGATCTTTTTAATCACAACACAAATCCATTTTTTTTAATCCATCCCAGGCCATGTTTAAATCCAAAACATATCCGAATCTTTACGAAGCAAACAATCCTGCTGGATTTCATCCAACCTTTACATGATTGAAGTGACTGAAGTGATTGTAAGTGATGCAGATGGTTTGCTTTAATAGTTTTTATGTATACATATAGTATGTGCCTAATATTTCTGCTTTGTCTTAAAGTTGTTAACTTGAGATTTATAGCAAAATGCATTATGTTGACTTTAGTGTGAAGGCATTGTTGTAGGTTTCGTTTCCTGTTCCTTTTTCAGGTAAATTAAAGCGCCTGTGCTTAAACGCAGAGACGAGAAGGAAGGTTAGAATGTGACGTTCTTATGTTGGCTAAACTCATTGTTGGGTGAAAGTTTGTCGTTTATTATTATTAAGCGTCTAGCTGGAAGGCGAACAGGTATGAAGGTTGAGTGAATTAAAATTGTTTGATCATTTGAATGCATATATTTTTGTGTATAATGCCTTTAGCAAGCAAACGAGCTAATGCTAATAAGCTAAAGATGAAACATGGTTGCCTGTGAGGTGAATTATTTTCATGTTTTATTTTACTTTCAGCTCTTACCGTGTGTCTGCGGTTTCCCTGTAATAAATAAGTTGGAATATCCCAACATAGAACTTCAGTCATCGTCTAAAATCCGTCTGGAATGCTACAGCGATACGTATAAAGCCATAGACCTTATGAAGGGATGGACGTAGCCTCCGTGACGTCACCAGGAGGTTTCTGATGAGCTGAATTGAAGCTTGGTGGGCGGTTCCTACCATCACCATCTTGGCAGTGTCATGCGCGTTGTCTCGCACGGAAAATACAAATATGGGCAAAGAGGTGGAGCTGAGAGGGGGGCTGTGGATGATTGACATCGAGTGAACTCCGAGCTGCCTGTAGCTAAGAGCTAACCGAGCTAACCCGGAGATAACAGGAGCTAACCAGCTAACAGAGCTAAGCAGGCTAAAGCTAAGTCACGTTGTTAACCGGCTAAAAACCGCGGTTGTTCTACGTTCATCTGACTTGAAGCGGGAGATCGGACACCTGCCAATCAAAAGGACACGCCCCTAAATATGCCGAACTTCCAGATTAAATTACTTTTAAACGGGCGAGTTAGAAAAAAAAATTCACTCCCCCCACAGCTGTCATGAAGGTAAACCTGACCTATTAAACCTAAAAAGGATTTTTGAACCAGGTTGTAAACATGTTTATTTCTGCTGTAAACATGTTTATTTTTGCTGTGAAGTTGGTCTTTTTAACATGGGAGTCTATGGGGATTTGCTCCGTTTTGGAGCACCTAGTGGATGAAGGGGGAACTGCAGTTTTATGCACTTCTGTACAGGCTTCTCTTTTAACCGCTGGAGGTTGCCACTTGGAAGCAGTCAGAATATTGTCAGATTGAATTTAAACAAAGCACAGAACAATGTTATATTTTGCCTGATTGTATAAGTGATGCACACGCTAACAAGCACAGCATCCACCGTCATAAACACAGCACTGCATGGGATGTCATGTCTTCTTCTGCACATACGAGTCACTTCAGGTTAAATGATAACAAGAGCAAGTGTTGAAAAAAAATGTAGATTTCTGAAGAAAAAAAAAAAAAAAAAAAAAAAGTTCAGTTTGACTAATAAAAGCTGAAGTGTGAATGTAGTCTTACAAGCAGAATGTGGTTTGTCTTGCTGAGACTAAGCAAGACGGTCTCTGGGACAAGATGTTTGAAAGAAAACATCTGTTATTCTAAAATCTGAATCATTACATAGTATTAGCAGCTCCTTTACATATGCATAGGAAGGGAAAGATTACGCATTTCTACATACGTTGTTTAAATGAACATATTTAAGATGAAGATCTCTGGCTCAGATTAAAGCAGGTCAACGTTGACAAATAAACTCTTTCAGTTTAATATATGCTATTATACAAGTGATGAAGAGTGATTAAAACCCGACATATAGTATAATAGCAACAATCGATCGAAGGAGGAAAAGAAACTTTTAGGCCTACCAAGCAGCCAACTGTCACCGCAGCTCAATATACACATCTATGATATTTGCAAACATCTGCTTTACCAGAAGATGAAGCCATGTGGATATAAATCTGCTGGTAGATCATCACATAATGTTAGAATCTACTGCAACGACAACGGGGAGAAAAATTTAGATGATGACATTTACTTCCCAAATTATGGCACATTCATTAAAAATAAATAATGATAATAATAAAATAGAGGTCTTGACTGTCTTGACTTTGATTTTATTTCAGCAGATGATAAAGTCAGACTTTTTTTGCAGCTTTAGATAAAATGCAGTGTTTTATTGATAATCCACAGTATTTCCCTCCAGTCGTTCATCAAGCAAGGAAGAGCCGCTCCATCTGTACTTCACGCAGTCATGTGACTGATCTGTTGCCTCTTAACCAATCATTTGCAAGACAATCAATTAGGTGATCTTTTCAAGATTAGTTTTTTCCAGTCTTATTTTGAACAATTTAATAGTGAAATGAAATTCATATATAAAAAAAACCCCCATGACTTAAAAATAGTCCATGTTTTCTGTCTTATTTCACTTTAACTTGGTTTTCAAATGATTTGCAAATCACTGCATTGTTTATTTTTTTTACTTTACAAATATGAATGTAATCCGAGTTGCCTTGGAGAAATATCCAAGGCAACCAAGATCCAAGGCTTGGATGCAAAGTGTGCAGCTGCTTGTCATCCATCAAACAAATCAATGCAAAGCGATGCAAACATGTTGACAAGTCTGAGTTACAGGCGACTCCAAGGGTATGTTGTGATCAGCAGATCATGGGGATTGATACAGCATCACAAAGGATAAAATATATAGATACAGTTCATTCAACAGTTTGGCAAATCAGTAAATTATTTTTAAAAAAAATCACGTTGTCCTTATCAGGCTACCAAATAAAGTCCATACAATCTCAGGTGAAGCAGGAGGAAGTTTGGTCCAGCGTTTCTTCAGGCTGCAACTCTGAAGGTCCCACCACGACATGCCGGTGGTGTTGAGGTCTGGACTCGGACTGGATCATGTCAGAACCTTGATTCTTTTGTTTTTCATCCGTTCTGCTGCTGTGTTTAGGATCTTTGTCCTGCTGCATGGAACAATGTCCAACAATGACCTTGCATTTGACTCTCCAGTACTCTGGCATCTAGAAAAGTTCCCCGTCCACTTAATGACTGCAGGATGTCCAGGTCCTGTGGCTGCAGAACAAGCCCGAATCATCATCCCTCCACCGCCGTGCTGGATAGTAAATATGAAGTGTTGCTGCTGGAACATAACACGTCCCTCTTGAGTCTCTTTCTAACTGGACTGTCATTAAGGTGAACATCTAACTTGCTAAGTGACGCCTGGATGGTCTGACGAGAAGCTTTTGGGTTTTCTGCAGTTTCTCGGAGCAAGCTCTGACCTAGGGCTGAACTTGTTATACTAACACACAACAAACAGCTTTTTATAAAAGTGTTCATAATGATAATTATGAGTTAATCAAGCTCATTTCATGTGACTGTAATTGTGTGTAAATTTGTAATTAAAATAACAAAAAAGTCAACAGTCACACTTCACAAGCAACAACTTATAATTAAATTAATTTAACTTGGGGATTTAAGCTCTCTGCACTAAATAATCAAAATAACGTGATTAATTCTGAGTGTAGATGTGGATCATGCCATTTCTGTGCTAAAGATGTGTTCAGATTCTGATCTGAACGTCAAACACACGATCTGCATGTATCACTAGACACCTGTTACAGGATTTTCTCTGCCTTTGGTCTGCTGCATCCTGGGACATGATCCACGACCCTCATGTGCAGCAAGTAACTGATTAACTACTCATTCTGCATATATTATCTTTAAAATGGCACCAACAAACACCTACGAGACATAAATGAATAATAAATTGGTACTGAATGTAAGTAAGACTAAAAGTATTGTTTTTGGAACTAGACACATGCTACTGAATAACCCTAAATTGAACTTTGTTGTTGAGGGTATATGTGTTAAACAAGTACAAGAGGCCAAACTGCTTGGGGTTGAAGTGGATAATAAACTGTCATGGTCTAAACACATCAATAAAGTAGTGTGTAGGATAGGAAGAGGTCTGTCAATGATCAAAAGATGTTATTTGTTACCCCATGACATGATTGCAGATGTTATAAAAACACTTGTATTGTCTCAGTTTGGTTCTGTACTGCTGCAACCAATATAACAGCCTTGCAAATAGTTCAAAACAGAGCGGCTCAATGCGCACTTCGGTGCTCATTTAGAGCCAGTGTAAACTGCATGCATCATGTATTTTCCTGGTTAAATGTAAAGGAGAGATTTGCAGCCTCATTGCTGAATTTAACCAGAAATATTACAACTAAACTTCCAAGAACGCTGTACCAAGAGCTTTGTTTTAGTCTTGAGGAACACAACGGTGAAACCAGACATGCTACAGAGGGCAGATTCAGACTACCGAATGGTATGGTATGGAAAAAGTACTGTTATCTATAGAGCTATGTACAACTAGAACACATTGCCAAGTAACATTATCAAAGCAAACAGTACTTATTTGTTTATAATTCTTTTATAAAGGCGTCTCCAAACATATTAAATTGTTGTGTCCTAAATATAGTCTTGATGATGGTAAATACCATTTAGTAATCGTTGTTCAGTAACCACTCTTATTACTGGATCAACTACGACTGTAGGAGAACACGATGAGGAAGGCTATCTGTCTTTTATAACAGGAATAATAACAAACTATCTGACCACAGAGTGTGTGTGTATGTGTGTGTGGGTAGGGTGGGGGTGGGATGTACTAGTTATGCGCTATTACTGTTAAGGTTGTATAGAAAACTGGTGTAATCATTGTATTATGAGAGGAATGTTGTATTGACTCCAGGAAGAATAGCTGTATTGCAATAGCTAATGGAGATGAAAATAAATACAAACACACAGCCATCTCCTCATTTCAGCCTTCAGAAATACACTACTCACAAAAAGTTAGGGATATTTGGCTTTCAGGTGAAATTTATGGAAAATGCAATATGTTCATGCTACAGTGATATAATATCATAAAAGTAAGACATTTAAGTAGAAGGATGCACTACTGATTTCCTCATCTCAAAAAATTCATTCAACACAAAAGGTAACAACAATGGTAGTTACACCACAACAAAAAATGTGAACGTCTCAATATCTGGTCATGTGCCCTTGAGCATCAATTACAGCTTGACGACGACGTCTCATGCTGTTCACAAGGCAACTTATTGCCTGCTGAGGCATGGCATCCCACTCTTCTTGAAGGGCAGCCCTCAGGTCATTGAGGTTCTGGGGTGCAGGGTCTCGAGCCTCTACACGACGGCTCAGCTGATCCCACAGGTTTTCAATGGGATTCAGGTCTGGAGAGAGTGCAGGCCGTTCCATTTGAGGTACACCAGTCTCCAACAGCTGTTCCCTGATGATGCGGCCTCGATGAGCAGGAGCATTGTCGTCCATGAAGATGAAATTAGGCCTGTGCTGTTCATGTAGGGGCACAATCACTGGATTAATGATGTTATTCAGGTAGTATGGGCTTGTCACTGTACCATTCACAAAGTGTAGGGCAGTTCTGTACCAAGTGGACACCCCTGCCCACACTGTAACACCGCCGCCACCAAAAGCTGGCCTGGTGACAACAGTGGCTGATGCATAGCGCTGTCCCTGACGTCTCCAACATCGTTGCCGGCCATCATTTCTGCTCAGTGTAAATCGACTTTCATCAGAGAACAGCACTGAGGCCCACTGGTTCCTCGTCCAGCGTAAATGCTCCCTGGCCCATGCAAGACGATGATGCCTGTGCCTGGTGGTGTGGTCAGGTACCCGTGCAGGTCGTCTAGCACGCAGACCACGCTGATGGAAACGGTTTGGAATGGTCTGATGTGACACTTGGGTGCCTCTCACCTCTCTTAAACGTGCCTGGAGTTGAGTGGCATTCATCATCCGGTTTCTCAGGGCAGTGTTCACAATGTAGCGGTCATCAGCACGGGATGTGGCCAAAGGACGTCCACTTCTAGGCCTTTCTGTGACTCTTCCAGTCTCTCCATTATCTCTGTTGCAACCTGCTGATGACACTCTGTGACACTCCAAGCTCAGTGGCCACTTCTGTCTGAGAACGTCCTGTTTGAAGCATCGCAATGGCAAGGGACTGTTGTTCCATTGTTAGGTGTCGTCTTGGTCTCATGATGTCAAAATGTGAACAGCATGATGAGGACAACTGTTTTAACACCAGCTCTAATTGAACCAGGACATTTATTGGTCAATTCAAGGATCACACACCTGCCGTGATTTTTGCCGTTAAGCTCCTTGTTAGAGAACAGCAACTTGTGCAAAATTTATTGAAACATTTAACAGTTGGACATGTGCATTTAAAAGCTTAGAGAAGATCACATTAAGTTCACCTGTACAGGTTTGAATGCATTTTAGGCTTGTTGTGACATTTCACCCAAAAGCTGAATATCCCTAACTTTTTGTGAATAGTGTATATATGTGGAGGCGCACTTCTGGTAATACAAAAAAATATTAGCATTTGTTTCCATTTTTCCACTCTTGAACCGGAACTGTCCATTTTTCCTTTCAGTGTTTGCAGTATTGTGAACTGTCGGTAGAAAGTCTCTGTTTTCCAGTGCAACTGCTGAAGCTGCTGGTTTCTGGAAGTCTCTGAGACCATTCAGAGGTTTCCAGTACGGAACCAGTCTGTTTGAAGCACAGTGCTGTCTGAGGACCCAAAGGTCACCGGCATCCTGGATGTTATGACCAGAGACGTCAGCTGATTCTCTAAATATTTACCGGACGTAGATGGTGGAGTCGTTGGAATTGGACTATGACGAATGTTATTCCTCTGCTGTTAATAAAAGGTTGCTTTATGATATCCAACAGTTTCCAGTACTTTTTGTTGAGTTGTAATATTCCTAAAAAGCAGTGCTGACCCCACAGCACATGCACGCTTTGCAAGAGATCAGTCATCTTATACAACACCTGAATCTGTATTTCTCCCTTTGCCAGACCTCGTAGTTTTACAGAGATCACACAGAGAGAGGAAGAACTGGTCCAAGACCTTTATCTGTGCCGGTACGTCAGCATCTCCCAATCCATTCAATTCTCTAAAAAATACTCCTGGTCATATATTACATGGTTTTACAATATTTTACACCCAAACACACACGCACACACACGCATGCACACACATCTTTTGTTGACATTCTTTCTTTCACCTTGCAGACGTGGAGGATGAGGAGGCAACATGAATCCTTTGTGTTACTTCACTTCACTTCTGAGGAGGGGCCTGAAATACACAAGAATGAAAAAGATGTACAATAGTTTCAATTGATGTAGAAAGAAGTCAGAACTGATTCCTCCTTTATTGACTGTGGTGACAAGAACGGAAGGATGGAAAGGATTATCTTCTCAGCTGGAATTTATTTCTGTCTGGATATCTGGTGTCAAACCACATGACAGCCGAGTCCACTGACCCGCCTGCACAGCCAGGCGGCTGGACGGAGGTCAAAGAGGACACAAAGAGAACGATCTGCTGCAGAGGAAGTCAGCCAAGAGATCGCTTTGCATCATTTTTTTTATTTCATACAACATGTTTCTCACAACTTGTTTCTTTAAGATTAAACTATCAGATGCCATCCATACATCCATCCACCCATACATCATCCATCCATCCATCCATCCACCCATACATCCATCCATACATCCATACATCATCCATCCATCCATCCATCCATCCATCCATCCACCCACCCATCCATCCACCCATCCATCCATCCATCCATCCATCCATCCATCCACCCACCCATCCATCCATACATCCATCCACCCACCCATACATCCATCCATCCATCCATCCATCCATCCATCCACCCACCCATCCATCCATACATCCATCCACCCACCCACCCATACATCCATCCATCCATCCATCCATCCACCCACCCATACATCCATACATCCACCCACCCATACATCCATACATACATCCATACATCCATCCACCCACCCATACATCCATCCATCCATCCACCCACCCACCCATCCATCCATACATCCATCCACCCACCCATACATCCATACATACATCCATACATCCATCCATACATCCATACATCCATCCACCCACCCATACATCCATCCATCCATCCATCCACCCACCCATACATCCATACATCCATCCACCCACCCATACATCCATCCATCCATACATCCATCCACCCACCCATACATCCATACATCCATCCACCCACCCATACATCCATACATCCATCCATACATCCATACATCCATACATCCATCCACCCACCCATACATCCATCCATCCATCCATCCATCCACCCACCCATACATCCATACATCCATCCACCCACCATACATCCATCCATACATCCATACATCCATCCACCCACCCATACATCCATCCATCCATCCATCCATCCACCCACCCATCCATCCATACATCCATCCACCCACCCATACATCCATACATCCATCCATACATCCATACATCCATCCACCCACCCATACATCCATCCATACATCCATCCACCCACCCATACATCCATCCATCCATCCACCCACCCATCCATCCATACATCCATCCACCCACCCATCCATCCATACATCCATCCAACCACCCATAAATCCATACATCCATCCACCCACCCATACATCCATCCATCCATCCATCCACCCACCCATACATCCATACATCCATCCATACATCCAAACATCCATCCACCCACCCATACATCCATACATCCATCCATCCATCCACCCACCCATCCATCCATCCATACATCCATCCATCCATCCACCCACCCATACATCCATACATCCATCCACCCACCCATACATCCATACATCCATCCACCCACCCATCCATCCATACATCCATCCAACCACCCATAAATCCATACATCCATCCATACATCCATCCACCCACCCATCCATCCATCCATCCATCCATCCACCCACCCATACATCCATACATCCATCCATACATCCAAACATCCATCCACCCACCCATACATCCATACATCCATCCACCCACCCATCCATCCATACATCCATCCATCCATCCACCCACCCATACATCCATACATCCATCCACCCACCCATACATCCATACATCCATCCACCCACCCATCCATCCATACATCCATCCAACCACCCATAAATCCATACATCCATCCATACATCCATCCACCCACCCATACATCCATCCATCCATCCACCCACCCATACATCCATCCATCCATCCACCCACCCATACATCCATACATACATCCACCCACCCATACATCCATCCATCCATCCACCCACCCATACATCCATACATCCATCCACCCACCCATACATCCATCCATCCATCCACCCACCCATACATCCATACATCCATCCACCCACCCATCCATCCATACATCCATCCATCCATCCATCCACCCACCCATCCATCCATACATCCATCCATCCATCCATCCACCCATCCATGCATCGACCCACCCACCCATACATCCACCCATGCATCCATACATCCATCCATCCACCCATCCATGCATCGACCCACCCACCCGTCCACCCATTCATCCATCCACCCATCCATACATCAACACACCCATCCATACATCCATTCATCCATCCATCCATCCATCCATCCATCCACCCACCCATCCATACATTCCTCCATCCATTTTCTAAACTGCTTGGTCCCATTAAGGGTTGTGGGGATGCTGGAGTCTATTCCAACAATCACTGGGCGAGAGGTGGGTACATCTGGACAGGTCTCCAGTCCACCGTCAGATGCTAAAAATCTAAAAGAGCATTGCAGTATCCCCTCTCACCACTAGAGAGCAGTGCGGAGTGTGTTTTCTGTGTGGCAGTGTGCATTACCTGTCCTGCTGAGGAGGCGCCTGACATCCTGGCCTTGACAAATGCCAGGATGTCAGTGTCAACTTGCTGGTCTCCAGTCAGTGGAACCGATGCGTAAGGGATTGTGGTGTTGGGAAGAGCCCTGAAAAATCCTCATGATTACTGTTACATGTTAAAAACTCAGACTTACAACACAGTAAAGAACATTTACTTAATCGGACCAAGAGCAACCCTCACCCACCACACTGAGTAGCGATAAAACTATCAAAGCTCCCAAAACGTAGCAGCTCCTCATATAGAGTCTGTGTGTGAAACAAGATGGAGCCTGTAGTGTGAGTGGATGTTTGAGAAGGACAAAAGTGAACACATAATACACTGAGAGTTTTACTGCGGCTGTAAAAACGCTGAAACTGAGGATTTTGATTTGTTAACAGAGACTTGAGACTTGATTATTCACAAAGACATAAAAATTTATGGCAACATTCATAAACGAAAGAGAAAACACAGAGCAGCTGTAAAATCTGCAGGTCCAAGCCGTGAGTATACTTTAAACATGCAGACATGCTACTGTAACGCCAGTTATGCAACGCTGGTGACTGTTTCTGCGGTATAAGAATCAGACCAGAAGGATGAAGGAACATTAATCCTCTAACATCCCGCTTTACATTTTTCACTATCTGAATAGAAATATACGGGATTACACCAAACTGAGCCACTCAATCGACAGGTTAATGGTGTCGAGATGTTATAGAGGTCAACTCTTCAGAATCACACACTGCTCTGTTTGAACCTGCTTGATCACCATGGTAACTGATGCTGAACATAAAACCTACCCAGGAGCGCTTCATGTTTATTACCTCCGCCAAGGAGGTTATGTTTTCATCAGAGTTTGTCTGTTAGTTCTGGATGGATTTTGATGAAATCTTTGGGATATGTTGGGGGTGTCACGAAGAACAAATTCTAAAATTTTTGGTGGAGATCCAGGAAAGATCCTGGTTTTAAAATAAAAAGTATAAAGCAGACGCCGCGCCACTGACGACCACGTCATCGTATGCAGTGGGCGTGTGTGTAATGCACGTAACTTTGGCTCTGATTGGCCGATCGGTACGACCGACCCCTCTTTCTAACTGTGTGATACGGTAGAATCACGCTGATGGCATCATGTTTACATAAATACGACCAATCGCCACCGACAAAGCAGGAAATGTTTATGACGCTGAATGACTGACACCTGTTGTTGTCCAATCAAACTGATGTTACCGGGCAGAAAATGGTGATTTAGTCTGCCTAACTACTCCCGAAGCACCGTGGGAAACGTAGTCGCTTTACTGAATGCAGTTTTATGTCGGCGGATTAAAGTTTTGGAGGCAAAACAGCAAAAGATAAGACAGAATATGTCATGATGTTTTTCAAACATGATGCATAAATCCAGCCTTCTTTTGACTCTGGTTGAGTGAATCTTGGTCATAGCGACATTAAACTGGTCTGACTGGACTCTGTGGGATGTGTGCTTTCAGAAGAGGTGCTGTTTGTTCGTTTCCATGGTGCTGGGTGGACACGAGGGTCCAATATTTTTGTTTACGTATTCCTGTGGACTTTGTTTACTTGGTCTTTTAATTACCTCCACCAAGGAGGTTATGTTTACGTATGTTTATGTTTGTATGTGTGTTTGTCTGTTAGCAACATTACCCAAAAAGTTATGGATCGATTTTGATGAAATTTGCAGGATATGTTAGGGGTGTCACAAGGAACTAATGATTACATTTTGGTGGAGATCCGGAAGAGATCCTGGATTCTGGATCAGTCTGAAGTTATGTTGAGTTTAATCACAATATGCTTGGCGAAGGTCTGCGCTCTCCGAGTGCTTTTCTAGTTTCAGATCAAACCATCTGTAAAAAGCTCCATCATTCGACTCAAACTGATTCGGAGTCGGTAGAACCAGACTGACGCAACATTAACATGCATTTCCACAGAACTGATTTCAGACATGAGACGCCTACTGAACAACCTGACAGAATAAATGCCGGAATTTTCTAAAAATCAATAACTCCGTTTGTGTCTTAAAAGCTGAGTGGAAAAAGGAAATGTTGATGAAATCTTTAAAGACTGGAATATATCATCATTTCAGCAGCAGAAGAGCATTTTTTCACCTCTTATTCTTTGAAACGGCCACTAATCAAAGTAAAAATCCCCTTCTTTGAAAAGAACTACAGACTGGAAACAAGGTATATATTTCATAAGAGACCTGGTGAGATGTAAGTAATGACAAACCTAAGGTGATGTGTCACATTACCATGGAAACCAGGCTTCATCTCCCTAGATAAGAATGAGTTATACACACTGACACTTTTTCCTGCAGAACTGTCCTCAGCTTCCCGTTCCTACCTGAAGTGAGAGGCAGCTAAGAAGACCACACCACCAGATGGTGGTCTTCTCGCCATCTGCTTCCAGGCTGGACGTGTTGTGTGTTCAGAGATGATGTTCTGCTTATGTTGGATGGGACCAGTGCTTACTGGACATCCTTCCTTCCTGCACACTCACCTCTGACCTCATCAACTGGATATTCTCTGTAAACCAGTGGTGTCCAAAGTTGCTCCACAAGGGCTGCTGTCCTGCTCCAACACACCTGGCTCATGTTAAATGGATCCAACAGCCTATGAAGTTCTGCACGATGACTGATTAGTTTGAGTCAGGTGTGTTGGAGCAGGGATACACGGAAAACCTAGAGGACCGGAGCTGGACCCCCCTGCTGTAAACCCTAAAGACAGACTTTGCTCTTTAAGTTCTTGTGACATAATGTAGCACTCAGCTCTTTAACATCTCAGTTTAGGTTCTAGTTACTGATCTGATCAACAATATTTCATCTATTTTTATATCTCATTTGTCTCATTATTGTGCACTTTATTGTTATATCCATATATATTGTGGTCTGCTAAGTGACTAAATATGGAAATTAGCTTCAGCTACAATCCTACATATTTACGTTTACATGCAGATTAATATGCAACACTGCTTTCTGAAAATAAACTCAAACTCAGAGTCCTAGTAGATCAGCAGCTTCTGAAACACTCAGACCAACAACACGAAACATTCACAGTCACTAAAATGTCCTTTTGTTCCTCATTGGGATGCTCAGTCGTCTTCTTCATGTCTGCATGACTGCATGTGCCGAGTTGCTGCCATGTGATTGGCTGATCAGATATTTGCGTTATCAAGCAGGTGAACCTGATAAAGTGGCTGGTGATTAGATATGTATCTGTATTTTGTTATATTTCAGGACAAATCCAGTCTATGTGCCCAGTATTCCTCCGTTCTGACAACCTGCCCAACTTATTTTGTGCACAAAAGAAATAAAGAACTGAGCGCGCTCAGAGCCTGAAGAGGAAAGCAAAACCAGAACAATCATCTCTGAGTTGAAGTTAAAGCTCAGCTGGCCGGGTTAAACATGCTACATGATAAATCTGTCTGATCCTAGTCCAGAGGATGTCAGAGAAATGACCTGCTAGTCCTCCAGGTCTGTGTTCACATACCTCTGCTCAGCGGAGCAACAAAAGTCCATCATCTTCCCGTTCGGGGCTTCACTGGGCCAGACGGGCACAGTCGGAAACAGAGCCATGCTTTTAGGGCCAATGCTTGGGAAATGGAAAGAAATATGATGGTTACCAATCTGTGGTAATGAGGATAAATGGAGGGATGCTGGATAATCCCGTCATGCTTCACAGGGAACAAAGTGAAACACAGCTGACCTCAGGTCGTCAACAGGAGAGAAGAAGCTGTCTGGATTTATGTCTAGATCTGGTAGAGAGTCCTTCACTGTGCTGCTCAGACCAGGAACACTTCATAAGAGGAGAGAGACTTTCATCACAACTGTGTCACATAATCCCACAACACTTTTTTATCAGCGATGTAAAGCATGAAGTCAGAACTGGTTCCTATGGTGCTCGACTCGCTCTACACCACCAGAGGGCGCTGCAGCATCAGAGTTTTCTTTTTCATGACCTGGCTTTCTGCAGGTTTACACCAGTAAAATAAAAAGTTTTCATTGTTTTAATGCAACATTTCATGCTTATAAAATCTGCAGTGTAACATGGTGATGTCCCAGATGAGCAGCTCACATTAGAGTCATGGTCATGTAAAGCTTTTTCATATCTGCAGTGTGAGACATCGCAGTGGTCTCCAACGTGGTCTTCAGGTCGCACCGGGACAAACCTGATCGACATCTGAACAGCAGCGATGGCAGATTTTCATCATAGTTTGACATTGTTTTATCAGGTCCTATATTTTGTCCAGAGAGGAGGAAATGAAAGGAAAAGAACCAAAGACTGAAGCAGTGACTCCGTATGTGCTGCATGAGATAGCTGACCATGTATCTGAAAGGACGAGCGCAGCTAAGACAGCATGCAGTGTTTAGTGCAGGAAAGATGGTGCTGAATGAAGCAAACTGTTGCTCGTCCAACAGGTTCACCTTCAGCTTCTCCTTGCATCTCGTCAGCTTATAAAGAACTGGTAGTGTTAGCCAACATCCCAGCAGTCCCAGCTAAACACAATGGGATCAATATCCGGCATCAAAAATGTAATAATGCCTGTTCCATCATTAAAGGTCGTGAGGTGAGCAGACGGAGAAGCAAAAAAAAAAAAAAAACCCACAATAACATCAACAGCCATGTATCTATTCCATATCAGCTCCATGGAAACGAGAGCTGAGGATCTGCAGGTTGTTGGCCAGTAATCAACAACTATCTGAGCACAGATGGTGGTAAAAATAACATTCATGTCTTGAGCAGAGATGAGTCAGTGAGAACATATTTCTTCTTGCAACTTGACTAGTTTCTGTACAAAACTAGACAGTTCAGAACATACAAAGTAGGCTTTTCCTCCCTTTTGTTGCAGGCCAAAAACACGACCTTTCATCAGAGGTTTTCAAACTGTTTTGGTCAAAATACAACACAGATATGGTACAACAGTTCCCCCTTTTTCCTGTCTTTGCAGCAGTTTCAGGGGCAGGTAGTTCTCTTTTTAGACTTGATGTGTGTCTTTTGAAATTAATCGTGTGGCTTTGTGAAAACATCCAAATGAAAATGTGGACACAGAGAGTCCAGGCTACCCCACAGCGAAGAGAGAGGGAACTCTGACAGGAAAGCTCTGAGAACCTGAACTTCAGTGGGTTTTTTTTTCAAGCTCGGAGAATGATGTGTAAGCTGCTTTACACACGAGCAGATGGATATCAGCACAGCCCAATTCAAACAGCAACCCAAGAGGACATTATACAGAGTAAGAGATGAAACAAGAGGCAACATCAGACTAACTTTTACTGGCTGGAGAGATCTCAGAGGAGAGACGGGACGCAAAATAATTCCAGACTTATTTCCAGACTTTTCTTATGGTCACCGCCACTAAAAATGTGACACCTGAAAGTATGAAAGCTCTAACTTTAAACTTTCATTCCAGCAAATAAATAAAAAAAAAAACAAATAAAATATGAGCTCAGACTGATACATAGAGGTAGGATACTTATTAACATTTCGAGAGTTATTGAGTCACATTGTTCTTATAAGGAGGCATGGAGGACCCAGATGCAGGGTAGAGACGGAGGAGGCAGGCAGATGATGTTTGTAAAGAAACAGAAGGCATCTGATACGCTAAGGCACGCTAAGAAACACACAAGAAAAAAACTGGAAGTGAAAAAAACAAGGGTCTTGTCGAGACAATCAAAATGAAGACCAGGTGTGGGGAACAAATGAACACAGGAAGAGATAACCGTTCTAAAATAGTAAATAAGGAAGAGGCTGAAAGCCAACAGAAACCCAAACCAAAAGCCAGACCATGACATTTTTAGGTTAAATGTCCTCTTTAATCTGCTGCAGCACTGAAAGGATGGAAAGACAGACAAGGAGCAGCGACACGATCTTCCGTTCAGACACAGAAAGCATCTCACCCGAATCCTGGAGTGCCTGGTGATGATGGCTGACAGGCTGCATTTGGTGAAAGGCGTCTGGCTCCTGACTCTGATTCCTGATCACAAGTCATGAGAAGTTACTGAAATATTTCTTCAAAACAAACAAACATGTCATTAAAATACAGTGTGGTCACGTGTCAGAGATCTTCAGAGACCTGGAGGGAACGCTGCAGCTCAGGTGGCTCCCTGAGCTCATCATGCATCCTTTCCACAGTTTATGTCAACACATGTGAATGATAAATAGTTGGAGAAAGCGAGCGATCTGCTTCCTGCACATTTTCATTCCCTCTTTTTGTTTAATCACTTTTGCTTGTTTATTTGTAATGCTCTCTGCACCTTGCTGTAGTTCTGTAATGTTTTTATGAAAAGCACTTTGAGCCGTCTGGTACATAAATGTGCTGTACAAATAAAAAAAAGGATTTCAGTGCGTATCCCTCCTCCACATCCTCCCACCGAGTCCCTTCTGCATGATGTTAAGCAGAGTCTCTGCAGTCAGACACAAATCTATATCAGCTGATGCACAATAACATGTCCATATACGTCAATATTCAGACAGAAAACAGCATAAATAAAGACGCAGACAAGCCTAATATCAGAAGCACATCTCTGACACTCGTGCTCAGCCATTAGGTCATGCTTGCAGGTGATTTATGTGGTGATGTCACATAGATAGGTGCAGCGGTGAGGTCATTCACCTGCAGATTGGAGGCCTCCTGGCTCCACCACTTCTGGAAATCCTTCTGGATCTTGACCTTCACCCTCTCCAGCAGCAGCTGCAGATGCTCGATCTCGGTTTTCAGCGCTTTCAGGCGGCCAATGGTGCTCATGTATCTGACAGGAGACATCAGCAGCACGGAATTCATCTTTTTGTCTGCATCACGCAGCACCTGCTGCGTTCAATCAGTCCGAGCAGGGTTAGGAAGACAGTCAGGATCATAACTCAGACAACTCACGCCAGTTTTTCTTGCTTAATCTGTTTGCACAGGTTTTCTTCCACAAGGTCCGACTCCTCCTCAGCCTTCGGTTGCTTCTCCATGATACCTAACGTGTAGCAAAACGGAGTCATTTGGACTTATTATACATAAAAGGACTAATAAAGTTACACTTTTATTCTAAATACGTGCACGGTCATGTGAGTCCATTGTCTTCACAGACTGCAGTAAACTTTTAGCTCTGGATAATCACAACAGGCTGCTGTGCAGCGCTTTCTGACGCAGGACTCCAAATAACCAGAAAAGCCTTTGGTGCCTGAAATGTTTGTGTTTTATGACCAGATTTCTGCATCAAAGCCTTCGTGTCACTGATGGAAACAGTCAGAGGAGAGTAAGAGGAGTTTCAGGGTCGTGCTGGCCAGTTTTTGGTCCCCTGATGAATGTCTGACATGGCCGCTGATGCACAGGCAGAAGAAGAGCAGCCACTATATTCACAGTTTACCACTCAGAGAAGAGTTCGGTGTTGAGATGGTGGACTGTGTGTGACAGCTTCGTTCAAACTTTTACGTGGATTTGAAGTTTGGGAGAAAAGCGATGGAGATGTTCTCCATCTGATCCCTTTTTTCATGCATGTGGTTTAGCTGCAGATGGAGTCGCTTCTCAGAACATCAGAATGTGTGTTGTTATGTTAAACTTACCGCGAGCTGCTTTCTGTCTCCTCCGTGTTTCCAGCTGTTTCTTCAGCTCCGCTGGGGAAGGAGGTGGAAATGAGAGAGTTTTACATGTTCTGCATGTTACATCTCTGCAAAGCGGTCCAACCACCAACTTCTCCGTTTGTTTCTGCTAAAAATGCACGTAGAAGCTGCGCTATGATTAATGCAGGTAATTAACCTTCTGATGCATGAATTATTAAAACAAATCAGTGCCACAGTTTTTCACATGCAATATTTTACTTCTACAGGTATGTACAGCAGCAATTTTATTTGTCTTTAACATTCATATTTTCCTTTCATTGAGTTTATCTGTTCTATAGAAACATTTATAAAATAATATATGATTATATTCATATTAATAGAAATATTCTATAAAAATGGACTCGTATCATTTTCTTGTCCTATTTATCACTCAGGTATACTTGGTAATTACCTGTATGTGTAATTATATGAAATTTAAGACATATTTGTTCATTCTTCACTGTGTTTGGTGACTCTCTAATGTCCACTGAAGAAGAAGAATTGCAAATATACCATCTTCACTTATGAATATGCTGTTAAACAGGTGTCCACTTTAGTGGAGGAAATTAAAAATAAAGCAAGATAAGCTGTGGCATCAACTCTTGCTTCAATTATTAACCGGTTCAAAACTTAACCACTAATAATTACTTAAACTTACTTTAACTTTACAATGGTTTCTGGTCAACAAACACAAGGTAGACAGAAATAAAAGAAGAGGCAGTGGTGTGATGGCCACAACAAGCAGACAGAATATCTCTGACACACCACTGAGAGTCTACAGAAAGTTTCCCAAAAGGAACAGAAGTTAGTAAAGTCTGACAGGTTTCGTTCAGACTTGGAGCCCAGATCAGAGGAGCCACTGTGTTCAGGACCAGAAAGAAGGTTTTAACCCATTCAGACCTGAAAACTAAACCTGTAAACATCATAAAACCTGGACATGGTTTCACTGTGAATCAAATTCTCCTGCATTATTAGAGGTAAATATACAAACAAATGATGAATAAATAAGTAATAAAGCTCTAACAACTTCAGAAACACTTGCAGGACGTTTTGCTTTTAGTGCGTCAGATAAACGACATCATCAGGGTTCGGCCATGTTTCCCTCTTTGGTTTTAAATCCTCCTGAGGTGCACGCTCCTCTATGTCTTTTATCTATTTTATTTGTTCATTTCAGTTACTTTATATTTTTAGTTGGTTTTATTATTTGATAAAAGCAAAACTTGGTTATTGTTTTTTATCTTATCCATTGATTTTTTTGATGCGCAGATGTTTTTTAATTGTGCTTTATAAATCAGATGGACTGGAATGGATCGAGGGACCTGCCGCTAAAACATAGAAAAGATGCTTGAAAACAACACGGAACAGAACATGCCGAGTCACGCTGGCATGGCTTCAAAATGTCATGAGAACATTTTTTTTTCTAAACACACCTATTAAATGTTTAGACACGCTTTCCCTCCTTGGTTTGCACGATGCTGCCCAGAGGTCGCCTTGCTGTTGGTTTTCTTTGAACAATGACAATAATCATATGAAACTGAACTGAACTAAATTTAATGGGAAAATGTGCCGAAATGTTTTAGTAGTTCTGACAGGATTTACTTCAGCTATGATCCTCGTGTCTAACGCTCACAAAATGATGCAGCTTGGATGTGTTTATGATAAGATGCCTCTTCTGTGGATCTGAGCCCAAGCTGAAATACATGTGAACATCTAACAGCTGCCTCTTTTATTCCAAAGCCCCCAGTGGGACGACATCTGTCATGATGTGGTGAACACATCCATTGTTTTTAATGACCTTCCCATTATTTTTGAGTGGATGTGATTGAAGCTATTTCCACATGATGGGCTTGTCATTAAGAAAAGTGTCTTGCAACAGGTCCAATTGCAGACTTCCACTGTCCTCTGAATGAACTCTTGGAACTCCATTGAGTCAGGAAGCTACATAAGGGGGGCGTCCGGACCACCGCCTGCATCACAGCTTAACATATGGGGAAGTAATTTGTCAATGTGTTTCTTTGTTTCCGCTGTGTCTCTTCCCCTAATTGAGAAGGTGGGTTACTCCTCTGAAGACCAAGTTTGTGCTGCAATGCTTCGACGACGAAGGCTTGTTGTGAAGCAAATGGACTAAAACGTATTAAAAGAGACCAAATTTTAATGATGCTGGACGGTGAAGGAGCATTCTGGGATACATTTTCTACATGGTTTCAAATGAGGATCATTTCATGATGGGGTTCAAGATCACAGCGTCAGACAGTGTGCTCAGGGAAGGGGCAGGGTAATCACCGAGCAGGCTAAGAGATAAAAGAGACGTTGAATGGCAGCATCTTCTGCATCGAGCTTCCATTACAATCCCACAGGTCTCATACACGTCTAGATCATGCTGCGCCTGAGCACTGTAAGATGATCCTATCACCAATCTACAAGCTGGGGATGAAGTTCCAACAATGAGAAATCCAGATGAAGGGCCTTCTTGTTAAAAAAAAGAAGAAAAAAATGCATTTTTAAATGCATAAAACCCTGCTTGTGTTTCGCATTTACGCAGCGCTCTCCTCCAAGACGCTTTAAAATAGTCTGCAAAGTGCCCATGCAGCCAGCTCATCTTTCAAAACTCTTCACAAACACTTTTCTTAAAAGTAGACCACTTTTGGGGTTTCAACAAACCATGGAGATGGGAATGGATGAAGTGAAACATTATATGTGACGCACAAAGACATATTGTGTCGAAGATGGTAACTTTTTTTCCAAATGCCTGCAAAGAATCAACCAGGCCTTGGAAACCCCTCTCGAAGCCATATGTTTGGGTGGCTGAGAATGTAAATGAACTGAGACGCCCTGTGGCTTCATGTTGTGGTCAGGTAGGCAGCTTAAGTCTTCTCTAACAGACACAACTCTTTAAAACATAACCCACAACTAATTGATGCAGTCTACTTCTTCAAAATAACATAAAGGGATGAAGAAATATTTAGGTCTTGATGACAGGGTAAAAAACTGCAGGAAGCACATGAAGGCACGATGAGCAGAGGGGGCACTGCCTGTGTGGTTTACATCAGTCATGGCATGCACCAAAGCTTTTTCCAAACTACAGAGCAAAAGAAAAAACCATGCTGGGAAATTCTTCTAATCTACTTTTGTGTTTCCTCACATTGAAACAGAAAAGTTAAGCTGTATTATAATAGACTGTCATGTAGCTGTGGTCACAGATCCGTTTTATCTGACAAGTCCTGTGTGGCTGACTTGTAGAGCAGTAAAACGTAGTAACAGGATGGCTAGACGTAGTGCCTGGATTTAACCGTGAAGGCAGCCGAAGTCCAAAGAACAACTGTATCCACAGCCAAAGCTTCATGCAGCAGAGCTAAGCAAAGCAGCTGCAGCCATTCGACAGGATTAATGAGGAATAAATGCATATAATAGAGTCCAACCATCTCCTCTTTCTGGGAATCCCTAAACTGGCAAAGCATTTGAACAAGACTTAACCCCAAAAAAACCCAAAACACACACCTGTTCATGTAAATCAAGTATCAGCTGTGACGAAACATTTATTCGATTATTGCAAATGCAGGTCTAGTAGAGAAGAAAAAGCACCAGTAAACAGGAGTATACATGACACATGTCTAAGTTTGGAGATGCTTTCACATCTCCTAAATCTTGTTTTGTTCCAGATGTGTCTTTAAAGCAGATTCATGGAAATATTTTGTCATGAGTACACACAAATCCTTTCCAAAAGGCCAATCTGGGAGCCTCCAGTTCCATGAGAATGACCACCAGCTTTGGCACATTGTTACTGGAAGCTTCTTCCATTTTTCTTGGCAAAAAACAAAAAAGAAACCATCTAACTTAATCTTTTAAAACCCTAAGCCCTCAAATTGTTGGAGTTTTAGAACAGATGGTGCCAAACGGAGCCAAACTGGCCATTTTGAAGACCTGGCTGGAACTTCTGCACTAAAAGTTTATTCTGCTGCTCTGGATCAGAGTTGACCTTTGCAGCGGCGACATTCACATATTGTACAACGATGTGGTGGAAGTTTAGAGCTACAGCTCCCTCATTCCTAAGGTGTATTCATCCTCTAAGAGTTTGTTTGTTTTTATTCAAGCCTGAAACCCTTTTTTCTTTTGTGCTATGACCAATTTTTAACAACTCTTACTAGAGCAATTTTTAAGCAGAGGCCTAAAAATGAGAGAGACAGAAGTTTTGACATTTCTCCATGGTTGAGTCAATCCAAACCTTCTCAGATAAAATAAAATAAATCAAAGAATCCTCTGTGTTTTCTTGGTGGTAAGCTGTCGAAGATGTTTTTCAGTCTTCATATATTTTTGTGACAAGTTTCCCAGTTGAGTCACAGAAAACATCCTTAAGGAATGACCCTGCTGTCACCATGCTTAGAGGAGGGATGGCCTCCTCATCCAAAGAGTGCTTTAGTAGAGGGTTCTTCTACAACAGGGATCCTCAGTACTGGTCCTCATGGGCTTTTAAGTTTCCCTGCAGCAATACACCTGATTCAGACTAAGAAGTTTGCTAATTATTGGTTTTACTGGCCTTAAACACCAGGAAACGAGGCACTCAGCTCTATAAGGTTCTCCTATTCTAACTAAGGAACTCCGGACCTTAATCCAGGGCAGGATTAAAAGTGCACAGGCCCCTGGTCCCAGATTGTTCCAGGGGCCACCTTCCCCACCGCAACATTGTGAAAATAGTGAATGATATACTGTGAAACAACATTTCTAACATCTCTCAGCCAATGGTATCAATAGCAACACACTAGACACTGTGGTGTAACTATCTGGCTTTTATGTGCATTTTGTTTCATGTCCAAACTGCCGGTGTTTTACCTACGTGGGCCCCAAGTCAGCCCAAGTGGGCCTGTGCCCATAATGCCCATTGGATAATCCGCCCATACCTTAATCAGACCTTTGCCATAACTTGCTATTGGTGATTTTGTAGACATTAAGAGCACTTTTTAAATGATAAAAGGAACTCTGGATGGTATTAAAGTTGATTGGAGCTGACAGAGAGCTTTGCTAGGTGTGGTATCGGCATTAAAACCAGACATGCTATAAGACATTTCTATCAGGACTGATTACATACTGTAGCTCAATAACAATGACTGAAATGTCTCAAACATGTTCAAGGACTTGACGTAGATTTAGCACCTCATATCAAGCATGCTAATGGAGGACTTGTGTTTTGTGCCTCATTTCCAGCAATCGGTGAAAAAAAAACACAAGAAGTTGTTAATGCTAAACGGAGAATTGCCCTAAACATTCTGTTTTGATTGGACAGCTGTGTTTATACCAGCTGTCTTCTCAGTGACTTTCTATAAACCACTTTCATGTCCGGCTGATAATCTTAACACTGCATAAAGTAAACCGTAGCGGCATGAAAAGCCAGTTTATTGCTTCAGTGGATGTGTGGTGTGGAAATTAATTTCTCTTGTCAAAGTTCCTTCTCCAAAGTTCCAAAACAAATATGTCGCACACTACTGGACTGTCTTTGTCATGTGTGTGGAAATGCTTTGGCCAACAGCATTTCAGTGAAGGTGTGGAGTGTGGAAGTGGGATACCTCAGCAGATACCAGATGCTCCACCTAAAACTGTGCTGCATAAATCCGCCAACATCTGGCAGGGTAATCAGGAGATGCTGCTGGCTTCCAGCTGTCCTGCACCTTCCATACTGAAGAGGACGTGCATCACCGATCCTTCACAACAAATATATATCCTGCATTTTTGGGACCTGAGGGCTCAGAACATATACTCTTCCACTGGGACTGGATTCCAGAGACTTATGCTGTGGCCAAGAACAATAGTGTAAGGCAGGGAGACACTGAGATACCGATGCTTCCTCAGGCTACCACCTCTCCCTTTCTCCCCTGCTGCTGACCCTCATGCTGGGCACATCCATCAGAGACAGCTTTTATCCATATTATGCCAATGTTTCCATGTTCTATGTACGCCATGAGACACAGGTGGTGTACAGTTTCCAGGCAGGGCCTCCAAGAAGGCAGCGAGGCACACTGAGCTAAACGTTGTGCTTCTTTCATGCCAGAAGAGGCAGCCATCTTCCACTAAAAACACTGTCTCTCATCTCAGAAGAATGCAGCTCCATACACCCAACATTGTAATGATATTTGACAGCATCAAGATGTTTTGGGGGAATTTTTCCAAAATTTGCATTGAATGAGGAATTTGGTTTCTAAGACTTGACCAAAGAAATGTTACAAATGTTTTTCCTCACTTTATCCACACTGTGTGGGCCACATAGCGCTGATGTGTGCAGAACTGATCTCAAGAGTTAATATTTGACATGCTGTCATAACCGATTTTCATGTGATACAGAACACATTTAGCTGCCTCAGCACGTCATGGGTGACATTTAAAAAAAAAAACAAACAAAAAAAAAAAAACCACTTCCAAGGGTGATAAGTGCATGCTGGCATATAGGAGACGTGTGCTACCAAACCACCGAGTGCGATCTGAGGCTGCTGGGATGCCAGGCTTTGGTGTAAACCTATCCATTTCACTCATGTGAAATGAGCCGCAAACACACACACACACACACACACACACACACACACACACAACTCAAGGAAATTCAGAAATTTAACTTGCAATAGAAAATGCAAACCAGATACGAGTATAATAAGACATTTCTAACTGCAGTAGGTTACTGGAAAATTCAACCAAAATACTGTCATATCATTCAAACTGATTGCCACTGACGACAGGCCTTGTCTTCACGTGTTCTCGTGTGACGGATTACGAGACATTACTGAATTTCTAAGCAGCCAATGGGAATAATCTTTAACATCTTTATATATAAAAACACAAAACACTTAATGGACCTTTAGACTGGACATTGTGTTGGAGCGAAGATGCAGCAGAGCAGAGGTTCACAACCTGGGGTCCTTAACTCCCACAGAGCAAAGGGGTCCTGAGGTTTTCACTGTCTAAAGCAGGGGTACTCAATCCTGATCCCAAAGGACCGGTGTCCTGAAGGTTATCCATGTGTCCCTGCAGGAATAAACCTGACTCAGACAAGCTCTGCATGTGTCTGCTAAATACACAATGATTCTATGAGGTGTGTTGCAGTTGGGACACTTGGAAAACCTGCAGGACACCGGTCCTTGGGGACCAGGATTGAGGATCCCTGGCTGTATGCTTGTTAAAAAGAAGGCTTTGTCCACTCTGAGATGAGTTTCGTAGTTTTTAGTTAAAGATTTAGATGATTTTCCAATGTGAAACAGCTTTTTGGGAGGGAATAAATGGGGTCAATAACAATATTTTAAACACACATCCTAAGTTTAAAAAAAAAAAAGCTGCTTAATATGTCATATTTTGTGCATCCAATCAGTTTTCTTTCATGTACTCTGTGGTTTAGTGCAATAAGTGAGGTAGTGGAACTACACCAGCAGAGTAGTTCATGTCTAACCAGGTAAACTTGGATTTGTCTTGCACCATTCCATTAAGTACAGATAATTAATCTCTGCTTTCCTCCAAAAAGAGTGCTTGTATTTGCAAGCCAATGAAAGCAGGAAGCTACAGGTGGGGATCAGAGCTTTTAGGGCGCTACATAAAAGGGACCTTCAAGATAAACCACATCATAGAGTTGAATTAGTATCAGATTAAAGTTGAGCTGGCAAGAGAATGTAAAAAATGCATGAGTCATGTTTTTTTAAATTTTTTTTTATTTCAGTATGTAAAAGACAAAGGAGCAAGTCTAAGATGATCTATGCTCTCACTGGTGTCTGACAGAACCACATGGGCAGGAGATGACCGTAGGAAACCTCTGTCAACTTCTACGAAACAGAGTTAATATCACTTAAGAGTTTTGTGATAAAAAGCAGTGCATGTGCCCACTGTGGTGCCATCTTCTCAGTGGACGCAGCGGAAACCTGGACTGTGGGTAGACCAACTGGTATTCCAGATCTTTGTAAGGAAGCAAAAAGGAGCAGCCAGACTGCAACCAGTCGAACGCACACGCTACTTTATTGTGAGGAAAAAAATGGTGAAATTCCAAACTAGTAAAAAACTTACTGATAGAGATGGTATACCGATATCATCGGCTGATATTGACATAAAAATGCCATATTGGAAACGATCTGTATCAGCTTTTGCTTTTTTTTAAAATGACATAACTTTTAGACATCATGCAGATCAAACTCTTCAGCCATGTCTCATCAAAATGACAAAACATAAGATATGTCATGTGTAGTTGTTCAGATATTTTTGGTTATTTTTTAAGAACTCTCCCTAAATATATTGTATCGGTTGATATGAGTATTGGAAATAAAGATTTGGAAAAAATCGGCCAATATCTAACATCCCTACTTACTGGTAACAGTTAGATAAAGTAATAGGTTCATGTTTTCTTTATGTAAAAGGAAAATCAGAGCAAATGTAAGAATCACATTAGCATTTTCCATTCCATCCCAGTCTTTCCATACTATCCCAGTCTTTCCATACCATCCCAGTCTTTCCATACCATCCCAGTCTTTCCATTCCATTCCAGTCTTTCCATACCATCCCAGTCTTTCCATACCATCCCAGTCTTTCCATTCCATTCCAGTCTTTCCATACCATCCCAGTCTTTCCATTCCATCCCAGTCTTTCCATACCATCCCAGTCTTTCCATACTATCCCAGTCTTTCCATTCCATCCCAGTCTTTCCATACTATCCCAGTCTTTCCATTCCATTCCAGTCTTTCCATACTATCCCAGTCTTTCCATTCCATCCCAGTCTTTCCATACTATCCCAGTCTTTCCATACTATCCCAGTCTTTCCATACCATCCCAGTCTTTCCATACTATCCCAGTCTTTCCATTCCATCCCAGTCTTTCCATACTATCCCAGTCTTTCCATACTATCCCAGTCTTTCCATTCCATTCCAGTCTTTCCATACCATCCCAGTCTTTCCATTCCATTCCAGCCTTTCCATACTATCCCAGTCTTTCCATACCATCCCAGTCTTTCCATCCCATCCCAGTCTTTCCATACTATCCCAGTCTTTCCATTCCATTCCAGTCTTTCCATACCATCCCAGTCTTTCCATACTATTCCAGTCTTTCCATACCATCCCAGTCTTTCCATTCCATCCCAGTCTTTCCATTCCATTCCAGTCTTTCCATACTATCCCAGTCTTTCCATTCCATTCCAGTCTTTCCATACCATCCCAGTCTTTCCATACTATTCCAGTCTTTCCATACTATCCCAGTCTTTCCATACCATCCCAGTCTTTCCATTCCATTCCAGTCTTTCCATACTATCCCAGTCTTTCCATACCATCCCAGTCTTTCCATACCATCCCAGTCTTTCCATTCCATTCCAGTCTTTCCATACCATCCCAGTCTTTCCATACTATTCCAGTCTTTCCATACCATCCCAGTCTTTCCATTCCATCCCAGTCTTTCCATACTATCCCAGTGTTTCTCAGGTTTTGAGATATGGACTGAATGTGTGGAAATCCATGGTTAGAATCACTCAGCAGTAGGCTCTGAGGTAATACCAGGCCCCAGCTTGGCACCATACGTGAGTGAGCATCCAGTATAACTCATGGGCGTGCTCACAGCGTCATCATTAAACTGCCTGAGAACGCCTAATAAAAAGTACAGGTTGGAAGACTACCGTAGGTGGATGGAAGGCAGAATGCCTCTCAGTCCTGGAAAAGTTTAGGAATATGTTGAAAGATGTTCCGACTCTCCAGGGACACAGAACCCTGAGAACACTCTTGTAATGAATGTTTGCTTGGTGAGCTGCCAGTGGGATAACAGTGAGAATTAAAAAGCTGTGCAGAGCTCCAAATAATTATAGCATCTCTGGAGAGCAGATTCCAAGTGTTGAGACAACTCACTGATTCTGTTTCTGGCCTCCTTCAGTTGCTCCCCGAGTCTTCTGGCCTCAGCTGATCTGTTGAAGACGACACAGGTGTTAACTGACCGTGATCACTTCAGAAGAAAAAGCAATCATTTGATCAAGTACAATGTGGAAGAGTACAGGTGGAAGTTAAACATTTGCAGTTTGCATCAGCAGACAAGTTACTGCCAATTCAAACTTTCAGGATGAAAAAAACAAACTTTAAGGTACATTTAAACTGAAATCTCATCCAATTAAAGACATTCCAATGTTTAGCTTCTGTTTATTTCTGAGTTTTGACCAGCGTGACTTGGCTGAACTCGCTGCAACGTTGATTCATGGAAGACTGACAGCTGTCTTGTATGTCTCTTTCCGGGTAGAACAACAGACTCCAGATAGTTTGGAAATGAACTGATAACCTTCCCAGACTGATTGGCAGCAACAATCATTGCTGATGTCTTTCCTCCTTGGCACTGTGTTAACACAAACGGACACAACTCTGCTTCTCCAGCGGTCTTCATTCCCATAGAGCAGTAAGAATGGACATTTTGGCTTAGTTTTCTTGCATTATGTCATTGTGATCAGACGTTGGATTCACCTCATTTTCAGACTTGGAAACAGATTATTTTTCTATATTCTGATACTTCAAACCTTTTAATCTAAAAACAAACACACTTTGCTTTGTGGAAAAACAATAACTCGAAAAAACGTGTAGTTTACCCAGCAAGTGTTTCATACCCGTCCTCTGGTCACTAACCTCTCTTTCAGTATTTTCTTGTTGTCCTCGATGGTTTGATGCTCTTCGTGGTCTCTTATGAAGATCTCAAAGGCTTCTTGTTTCTCCATTGACAGCTGCTGATCTGCAAGGAAACAAACCTGAACTGAGATACAAAGCTTCTCGTACTCTATCAATCAACAGCAACTCTTTTTAATCCACTTGACTAAAAATGACATAGCTGACACTGTAGTGTTTATTATTCATTAAGTTTTTTCTTCTCAACCCAGATACACTTCTGGACATGTGATAGTAGGAGACAATTCCTACTAAGGTGATAATCATTTGTTAAATCAAGCTAGCCATACAAACTTCCTTCCATACAACGGTGCATACTTGTGATACCAGTGAGAAAGTAATCTAAGTACAGGAAACTGTGTTGTGAGCTGTACATGTTCCCACACACATGACTCAATCTGTTAGCCAGATGGGAGCTGATACCTCTCATCTATTACCAAGTACAAACCAGAAAAACGATTGACCTGTTGTTAAAGTAAAACATAAACACAGTCATAAACAACCATTCTCAACATGTCAGCATTATGGAACAGATGCCCCCCTGCTTGACTTCGGTAAAGCAGGAAATTACATAATTTTTAAGCTAACATCCCTCTGGCTGTTTATATTTTAATAGACTTGTAAAATTATTTATTGGGTATTTTCATGAAAGCTCTATACATCTGCTTCAAATAATGTACTTTCAGCGCAGACCGATCCGTTAGTGTTGTAGTCTCGCCGTTAGGTATCAAAGAATCGGCTTGGAAATTACTCTCAAGTGGTAACAAGATGGAATAAGAAATATTCAATCAGTTCTTGAGAGGAGATCACAATACTTGAGTAATTTTTTCATCAATCATATTGTTCTAGAGGGCGATAGCTTTAGGCAGAACTGACTCACTGTATCGGTCTGTCTTGCGGGTAGCTGAAGAAGCCTCTGACTGAACATACTCTGTTGTTTTACCACTGTGTTGTGTATTGCATGGGGTGTGAGAGTCGTCCAGTGTTATTTTATGGCATTCCTCTTTTAACAATCATTTCCAGATCAGTCCCCAGGACAGATTTAGCCTTCAGAAAACTGAAATCTCTGTCACTATATCCATCCATCCATCCATCCATCTTCTACCACTTATCCAGGGTCGGGTCACGGCGGCAGCAGCCTAAGCAGGGAAGCCCAGACTTCAGTATAAATATGATGAAACACACTGAAATTAGTCCTCTGCTTTTAACCAATCATTAGTTACAACAGCAGCAGTAGCCTGCCATGTCTTTCCATCACCCAGGGAGCATCTGGGCGGGTTAAGCTGTTGCCAACCTGGGATCTTGAACCCATGTTCTTCAGACCCAAATGCACCTCTATAACAATGAGACTACCACTCTCCTTGATCTCGATTCTCAAGATAAAACAGACAAACTTGGTTCTAACAGGTCCATGTCTGTGATGCAGAGATTCTCTCTGCTGCAAAAGCATACCGTTGTGCTGAAATGAGGATCGCTTCCAGTCAGTCTGCCAGAATATGCACGCCCCCCTGGTAAATCTGCCCCAGTTGGTGTCAGGGATGCATACTGTGGCATCACACCTCCTCCTTTTACTTTTTCTTTGTTGTTTCAATCTGCTCATGAAGCAGCGTATGAACACATGAGAGTCCAGGATTTGGTGAAACTAAACACAACAACTGTATTTCTGTCATGTCTTTGTACTCAGAACTTGTTCATTTTGTTAGCCAACAACGTCACATTTCCAGTCAAAACAGCAGGAAGAAGTGGTTTGTATTTCCTCCTTTTTGCTTCTGCTTGTCCTGCATCCTCTTTGTTTCCTCAACTTGTGTGGGATTTAATGTGTTAATCAATTCATTAATTGGTTTTGGAGGGCTTAACCAGTGTATCTCCACTGCTAAAAAGAATTTCCAATTGCAATGGATACTCATTATGACAGACCTTGAAAAGAGTCTGATGTAGGAGGAGAAACAAGATATGTAAAGGAGTGCAAACAAGTTTTTCACAAGACTCTTTATGTAAAATCAAACCTTAAATAAAAACCAGGAGTATTTTGCAATATTTTGCAGAACTCTGGGAAATCCAGAGTTTTATTATACTTTCCAACAACTCTATCTTTGTTAGTGTGGAAATATGGACCTTTGTGACACAGACAAGGCACCAACTGGTGTGAAATTAACCACTGGATAGTAAGGAATTTAATTGCTTCATCTTAGGAAAGTCCAGAGTAATGAGCAGGCACCTCACTGACATACTGTATGTTCCAAAGAGCCAACCTCAACAAGCCCATGTGATGGTTTCTTGAGGGAACCGTTTGCCACGACATTCCAGGAATATCTCAGCGTGAAAGACATCATCGTATGTTGCACTGAAGTAATTTGAAGGGTAATGGGATCTCATGAACCTTCTAATTTTTCTTTTCTTTGCTCTAAGTGTTGACAAACCACAGAGGCTTTTTGGGGAGGAATGTGTGGCAGCGATTGCTGCTTTTCAACAAACTTTGAGAACGTAAATACCAGGAAAGTGAAGTATTGTAGTACTGTTAAATCAATTTCGATGTGGTTCAAATTTTTATATTTTTCGTTTGTACTTCAGGCCCAGCAGGGGACAGTTGTATCTGACTTTATGAAGTGTCACTCATGTCTAAAGCCTGCCGGAGTCATCAGTCTGTCCATACATCCAAGCAGGATTTACATTACCATATAACTATCCCCGTAAGTCTCAAGTCTCCTTTCATCCCTGCTAAGCCTAATATGAGCCATCACAAGTCTAAATGTTCAACAGGAACACCTTGTTCATCCATTAGTCCTCTTTCTGCACTATAAAAACAATATTAAAAAGCAGAGTGAAAAGACAAAGAAGTATATAAAACTGGAGAAACTTAGACTGAATATGATCCTTTCTGCAATTTACAGAGCGCACAGCAGAGATGTAGTTATACGAGGAAATAGACGTTATAATGAGCGCAGACTGCTTCTGCAGAGGCCGTGGTCATCAGAAAACACCCTCTAATATCCATGAGCCCATACAAATGAATGTATGGTGGAAAGAGTAGAGTCTATTACGTAGCATTCAATCAGCACAAAATGTTTCCATGGAAAATCCATCATTATATTTACTTTTAATCTTCACGGGATGGCAATTACTTTCAGCGTAACCATAGAGGCTGCTGGCTGGAGTATCAGAAACCCTCAGATTAAAGCAGAAGTCAAACATATTTGAACATTCAGTGACCTGTCGAACATAAGCAACAGATACATGTACGCATTTGTTTTGAATTAGGACGCATTAAGAGCAATGAGGAGAAGCAGAGTTTGGTTATTTGGGTCACAGAAAATAGGTCATCCAGATGAAAAATATATGATAAATGATGCAGCTTTATATGAGGAAAAAAAGGGAAATTTATGTTTCTGTAACATAATTCCACATTATGGATTGTGTTGCTCTGTTTTACATCTATCGCATGCGTTCCTCACACTTTTAATAAATGTTAAACATAACCATGGAAAACATAGAACTATATACGCCAATGTTAAAAAAATAAAACGGATAAACTCCAAGAGCCACGTGCAGAAATGATGCTTATTGGGAAAAAGAAATAAAACTCCATACAACAAACTTGCATTGATAAAGGACACCCTGGCCTGACATGTAAGTTGCTTTGGAATAGAGCATCTGCAAAATGAATGTAGTAGTAGTAGTAGTAGTAGTAGTAGTAAATGACTGACTGTAGTAGTAGTAGTAGTAGTAGTAAATGACTGACTGTAGTAGTAGTAGTAGTAGTAGTATTAGTAGTAGTAAATGACTGACTGTAGTAGTAGTAGTAGTAGTAGTAGTAAATGACTGACTGTAGTAGTAGTAGTAATAGTAGTAGTAGTAGTAGTAGTAGTACATGACTGACTGTAGTAGTAGTAGTAATAGTAGTAGTAGTAGTAGTAGTAGTAGTAGTAGTAGTAAATAACTGACTGTAGTAGTAGTAGTAGTAGTAGTAGTAGTAGTAGTGGTAAATAACTGACTGTAGTAGTAGTAGTAGTAGTAGTAGTAGTAGTAGTAGTAGTGGTAAATAACTGACTGTAGTAGTAGTAGTAGTAGTAGTAGTAGTAAATGACTGACTGTAGTAGTAGTAATAGTGGTAGTAGTAGTAGTAGTAGTAGTAGTAGTAGTAGTAGTAGTAAATAACTGACTGTAGTAGTAGTAATAGTAGTAGTAGTAGTAGTAGTAGTAAATAACTGACTGTAGTAGTAGTAATAGTAGTGGTAGTAGTAGTAGTAGTAGTAGTAGTAGTAAATAACTGACTGTAGTAGTAGTAGTAGTAGTAGTAGTAGTAGTAGTAGTAAATAACTGACTGTAGTAGTAGTAATAGTAGTGGTAGTAGTAGTAGTAGTAGTAGTAGTAAATAACTGACTGTAGTAGTAGTAGTAGTAAATAACTGACTGTAGTAGTAGTAGTAAATAACTGACTGTAGTAGTAGTAGTAGTAGTAGTAGTAGTAGTAGTAGTAAATAACTGACTGTAGTAGTAGTAGTAGTAAATAACTGACTGTAGTAGTAGTAAATAACTGACTGTAGTAGTAGTAGTAGTAAATAACTGACTGTAGTAGTAGTAGTAGTAGTAGTAGTAGATAACTGACTGTAGTAGTAGTAGTAGTAGTAAATAACTGACTGTAGTAGTAGTAGTAGTAGTAGTAGTAGTAGTAAATAACTGACTGTAGTAGTAGTAGTAAATAACTGACTGTAGTAGTAGTAGTAGTAGTAGTAGTAGTAGTAGTAAATAACTGACTGTAGTAGTAGTAGTAGTAGTAGTAGTAGTAGTAGTAGTAGTAGTAGTAAATAACTGACTGTAGTAGTAGTAGTAGTAAATAACTGACTGTAGTAGTAGTAGTAGTAGTAGTAGTAGTAGTAGTAGATAACTGACTGTAGTAGTAGTAGTAGTAAATAACTGACGGTAGTAGTAGTAGTAAATAACTGACTGTAGTAGTAGTAGTAAATAACTGACTGTAGTAGTAGTAGTAGTAAATAACTGACTGTAGTAGTAGTAGTAAATAACTGACTGTAGTAGTAGTAGTAGTAGTAGTAGTAGTAGTAGTAAATAACTGACTGTAGTAGTAGTAGTAGTAAATAACTGACTGTAGTAGTAGTAAATAACTGACTGTAGTAGTAGTAGTAGTAAATGACTGTAGTAGTAGTAGTAGTAGTAGATAACTGACTGTAGTAGTTGTAGTAGTAGTAGTAAATAACTGACTGTAGTAGTAGTAGTAAATAACTGACTGTAGTAGTAGTAGTAGTAGTAGTAGTAAATAACTGACTGTAGTAGTAGTAGTAGTAGTAGTAGTAGTAAATAACTGACTGTAGTAGTAGTAGTAAATAACTGACTGTAGTAGTAGTAGTAGTAGTAGTAGTAGTAGTAGTAGTAAATAACTGACTGTAGTAGTAGTAGTAGTAAATAACTGACTGTAGTAGTAGTAGTAGTAGTAGTAGTAGTAGTAGATAACTGACTGTAGTAGTAGTAGTAGTAAATAACTGACTGTGGTAGTAGTAGTAGTAGTAGTAGTAGTAGTAGTAGTAGTAAATAACTGACTGTAGTAGTAGTAGTAAATAACTGACTGTAGTAGTAGTAGTAGTAGTAGTAGTAGTAAATAACTGACTGTAGTAGTAGTAGTAAATAACTGACTGTAGTAGTAGTAGTAGTAGTAGTAGTAAATAACTGACTGTAGTAGTAGTAGTAGTAGTAGTAGTAAATAACTGACTGTAGTAGTAGTAGTAGTAGTAAATAACTGACTGTAGTAGTAGTAGTAGTAGTAAATAACTGACTGTAGTAGTAGTAGTAGTAGTAGTAGTAGTAGTAGTAGTAAATAACTGACTGTAGTAGTAGTAGTAGTAGTAGTAGTAGTAGTAGTAGTAGTAGTAAATAACTGACTGTAGTAGTAGTAGTAGTAGTAAATAACTGACTGTAGTAGTAGTAGTAAATAACTGACTGTAGTAGTAGTAGTAGTAGTAGTAGTAGTAGTAGTAGTAGTAAATAACTGACTGTAGTAGTAGTAGTAGTAGTAAATAACTGACTGTAGTAGTAGTAGTAGTAGTAGTAGTAGTAGTAGTAGTAAATAACTGACTGTAGTAGTAGTAGTAGTAAAAAACTGACTGTAGTAGTAGTAGTAGTAGTAGTAGTAGTAGTAGTAGTAGGAGATAACTGACTGTAGTAGTAGTAGTAGTAAATAACTGACTGTGGTAGTAGTAGTAGTAGTAGTAGTAGTAGTAAATAACTGACTGTAGTAGTAGTAGTAAATAACTGACTGTAGTAGTAGTAGTAGTAGTAGTAGTAAATAACTGACTGTAGTAGTAGTAGTAGTAGTAAATAACTGACTGTAGTAGTAGTAGTAGTAGTAGTAGTAGTAAATAACTGACTGTAGTAGTAGTAGTAGTAGTAGTAGTAGTAGTAGTAAATAACTGACTGTAGTAGTAGTAGTAGTAGTAGTAGTAGTAGTAGTAGTAAATAACTGACTGTAGTAGTAGTAGTAGTAGTAGTAGTAGTAGTAGTAGTAAATAACTGACTGTAGTAGTAGTAGTAGTAGTAGTAGTAGTAAATGACTGACTGTAGTAGTAGTAGTAGTAAATAACTGACTGTAGTAGTAGTAGTAGTAGTAGTAGTAGTAGTAGTAGTAGTAAATAACTGACTGTAGTAGTAGTAGTAGTAGTAGTAGTAAATGACTGACTGTAGTAGTAGTAGTAGTAGTAGTAGTAGTAAATGACTGACTGTAGTAGTAGTAGTAGTAAATAACTGACTGTAGTAGTAGTAGTAGTAAATAACTGACTGTAGTAGTAGTAGTAGTAGTAGTAGTAGTAGTAGTAGTAGTAAATGACTGACTGTAGTAGTAGTAGTAGTAGTAGTAGTAGTAGTAGTAGTAGTAGTAAATGACTGACTGTAGTAGTAGTAGTAGTAAATAACTGACTGTAGTAGTAGTAGTAGTAGTAGTAGTAAATAACTGACTGCAGTAGTAGTAGTAGTAGTAGTAGTAGTAGTAGTAGTAAATAACTGACTGTAGTAGTAGTAGTAGTAGTAGTAGTAGTAAATAACTGACTGTAGTAGTAGTAGTAGTAGTAAATAACTGACTGTAGTAGTAGTAGTAGTAAATAACTGACTGTAGTAGTAGTAGTAAATAACTGACTGTAGTAGTAGTAGTAAATAACTGACTGTAGTAGTAGTAGTAGTAGTAGTAGTAGTAGTAGTAGTAAATAACTGACTGTAGTAGTAGTAGTAGTAAATAACTGACTGTAGTAGTAGTAGTAGTAGTAGTAGTAGTAGTAAATAACTGACTGTAGTAGTAGTAGTAGTAAATAACTGACTGTAGTAGTAGTAGTAGTAAATAACTGACTGTAGTAGTAGTAGTAGTAGTAGTAGTAGTAGTAGTAGTAGTAGTAGTAGATAACTGACTGTAGTAGTAGTAGTAGTAAATAACTGACTGTGGTAGTAGTAGTAGTAGTAGTAGTAGTAGTAGTAGTAAATAACTGACTGTAGTAGTAGTAGTAAATAACTGACTGTAGTAGTAGTAGTAAATAACTGACTGTAGTAGTAGTAGTAGTAGTAGTAGTAAATAACTTACTGTAGTAGTAGTAGTAAATAACTGACTGTAGTAGTAGTAGTAGTAGTAGTAGTAGTAAATAACTGACTGTAGTAGTAGTAGTAGTAGTAGTAGTAGTAGTAAATAACTGACTGTAGTAGTAGTAGTAGTAGTAGTAGTAGTAGTAAATGACTGACTGTAGTAGTAGTAGTAGTAGTAGTAGTAGTAGTAGTAGTAGTAGTAGTAGTAGTAAATGACTGACTGTAGTAGTAGTAGTAGTAAATAACTGACTGTAGTAGTAGTAGTAGTAGTAGTAGTAGTAGTAGTAAATAACTGACTGTAGTAGTAGTAGTAGTAGTAGTAGTAGTAGTAGTAGTAAATAACTGACTGTAGTAGTAGTAGTAGTAGTAGTAGTAAATAACTGACTGTAGTAGTAGTAGTAGTAGTAGTAGTAGTAGTAGTAGTAAATAACTGACTGTAGTAGTAGTAGTAGTAAATAACTGACTGTAGTAGTAGTAGTAAATAACTGACTGTAGTAGTAGTAGTAAATAACTGACTGTAGTAGTAGTAGTAGTAGTAGTAGTAGTAAATAACTGACTGTAGTAGTAGTAGTAGTAAATAACTGACTGTAGTAGTAGTAGTAGTAGTAGTAGTAGTAAATAACTGACTGTAGTAGTAGTAGTAGTAGTAAATAACTGACTGTAGTAGTAGTAGTAGTAAATAACTGACTGCAGTAGTAGTAGTAGTAGTAGTAGTAGTAGTAGTAGTAGTAGATAACTGACTGTAGTAGTAGTAGTAGTAAATAACTGACTGTGGTAGTAGTAGTAGTAGTAGTAGTAGTAGTAGTAGTAGTAGTAGTAGTAAATAACTGACTGTAGTAGTAGTAGTAAATAACTGACTGTAGTAGTAGTAGTAGTAGTAGTAGTAAATAACTGACTGTAGTAGTAGTAGTAGTAGTAAATAACTGACTGTAGTAGTAGTAGTAGTAGTAGTAGTAGTAAATAACTGACTGTAGTAGTAGTAGTAGTAGTAGTAGTAGTAAATAACTGACTGTAGTAGTAGTAGTAGTAGTAGTAGTAGTAGTAGTAAATAACTGACTGTAGTAGTAGTAGTAGTAGTAGTAGTAGTAGTAGTAGTAGTAGTAAATAACTGACTGTAGTAGTAGTAGTAGTAGTAGTAGTAGTAGTAGTAAATAACTGACTAGTAGTAGTAGTAGTAGTAGTAGTAGTAGTAGTAGTAGTAAATGACTGACTGTAGTAGTAGTAGTAGTAAATAACTGACTGTAGTAGTAGTAGTAGTAGTAGTAGTAGTAGTAAATAACTGACTGTAGTAGTAGTAGTAGTAGTAGTAGTAGTAAATAACTGACTGTAGTAGTAGTAGTAGTAGTAGTAGTAGTAAATGACTGACTGTAGTAGTAGTAAATAACTGACTGTAGTAGTAGTAGTAGTAGTAGTAGTAGTAGTAGTAAATAACTGACTGTAGTAGTAGTAGTAGTAGTAGTAGTAGTAGTAGTAAATGACTGACTGTAGTAGTAGTAGTAGTAGTAGTAGTAGTAGTAAATGACTGACTGTAGTAGTAGTAGTAGTAAATAACTGACTGTAGTAGTAGTAGTAGTAGTAGTAGTAGTAAATGACTGACTGTAGTAGTAGTAGTAGTAGTAAATAACTGACTGTAGTAGTAGTAGTAGTAGTAGTAGTAGTAGTAGTAGTAGTAAATAACTGACTGTAGTAGTAGTAGTAGTAGTAGTAGTAGTAAATAACTGACTGTAGTAGTAGTAGTAGTAGTAGTAGTAAATAACTGACTGTAGTAGTAGTAGTAGTAGTAGTAGTAGTAGTAGTAGTAGTGGTAAATAACTGACTGTAGTAGTAGTAGTAGTAGTAGTAGTAGTAGTAGTAGTAGTGGTAAATAACTGACTGTAGTAGTAGTAGTAGTAGTAGTAGTAGTAAATGACTGACTGTAGTAGTAGTAATAGTGGTAGTAGTAGTAGTAGTAGTAGTAGTAGTAGTAGTAGTAGTAAATAACTGACTGTAGTAGTAGTAATAGTAGTAGTAGTAGTAGTAGTAGTAAATAACTGACTGTAGTAGTAGTAATAGTAGTGGTAGTAGTAGTAGTAGTAGTAGTAGTAGTAAATAACTGACTGTAGTAGTAGTAGTAGTAGTAGTAGTAGTAGTAGTAGTAGTAAATAACTGACTGTAGTAGTAGTAATAGTAGTGGTAGTAGTAGTAGTAGTAGTAGTAGTAAATAACTGACTGTAGTAGTAGTAGTAGTAAATAACTGACTGTAGTAGTAGTAGTAAATAACTGACTGTAGTAGTAGTAGTAGTAGTAGTAGTAGTAGTAGTAGTAAATAACTGACTGTAGTAGTAGTAGTAGTAAATAACTGACTGTAGTAGTAGTAAATAACTGACTGTAGTAGTAGTAGTAGTAAATAACTGACTGTAGTAGTAGTAGTAGTAGTAGTAGTAGATAACTGACTGTAGTAGTAGTAGTAGTAGTAAATAACTGACTGTAGTAGTAGTAGTAAATAACTGACTGTAGTAGTAGTAGTAGTAGTAGTAGTAGTAGTAGTAAATAACTGACTGTAGTAGTAGTAGTAAATAACTGACTGTAGTAGTAGTAGTAGTAGTAGTAGTAGTAGTAGTAAATAACTGACTGTAGTAGTAGTAGTAGTAGTAGTAGTAGTAGTAGTAGTAGTAGTAAATAACTGACTGTAGTAGTAGTAGTAGTAAATAACTGACTGTAGTAGTAGTAGTAGTAGTAGTAGTAGTAGTAGTAGATAACTGACTGTAGTAGTAGTAGTAGTAAATAACTGACGGTAGTAGTAGTAGTAAATAACTGACTGTAGTAGTAGTAGTAAATAACTGACTGTAGTAGTAGTAGTAGTAAATAACTGACTGTAGTAGTAGTAGTAAATAACTGACTGTAGTAGTAGTAGTAGTAGTAGTAAATAACTGACTGTAGTAGTAGTAGTAGTAAATAACTGACTGTAGTAGTAGTAAATAACTGACTGTAGTAGTAGTAGTAGTAAATGACTGTAGTAGTAGTAGTAGTAGTAGATAACTGACTGTAGTAGTTGTAGTAGTAGTAGTAAATAACTGACTGTAGTAGTAGTAGTAAATAACTGACTGTAGTAGTAGTAGTAGTAGTAGTAGTAAATAACTGACTGTAGTAGTAGTAGTAGTAGTAGTAGTAGTAAATAACTGACTGTAGTAGTAGTAGTAAATAACTGACTGTAGTAGTAGTAGTAGTAGTAGTAGTAGTAGTAGTAGTAGTAGTAAATAACTGACTGTAGTAGTAGTAGTAGTAAATAACTGACTGTAGTAGTAGTAGTAGTAGTAGTAGTAGTAGTAGATAACTGACTGTAGTAGTAGTAGTAGTAAATAACTGACTGTGGTAGTAGTAGTAGTAGTAGTAGTAGTAGTAGTAGTAGTAAATAACTGACTGTAGTAGTAGTAGTAAATAACTGACTGTAGTAGTAGTAGTAGTAGTAGTAGTAGTAAATAACTGACTGTAGTAGTAGTAGTAAATAACTGACTGTAGTAGTAGTAGTAGTAGTAGTAGTAAATAACTGACTGTAGTAGTAGTAGTAGTAGTAGTAGTAAATAACTGACTGTAGTAGTAGTAGTAGTAGTAAATAACTGACTGTAGTAGTAGTAGTAGTAGTAAATAACTGACTGTAGTAGTAGTAGTAGTAGTAGTAGTAGTAGTAGTAGTAAATAACTGACTGTAGTAGTAGTAGTAGTAGTAGTAGTAGTAGTAGTAGTAGTAGTAAATAACTGACTGTAGTAGTAGTAGTAGTAGTAAATAACTGACTGTAGTAGTAGTAGTAAATAACTGACTGTAGTAGTAGTAGTAGTAGTAGTAGTAGTAGTAGTAGTAGTAAATAACTGACTGTAGTAGTAGTAGTAGTAGTAAATAACTGACTGTAGTAGTAGTAGTAGTAGTAGTAGTAGTAGTAGTAGTAGTAGTAAATAACTGACTGTAGTAGTAGTAGTAGTAAAAAACTGACTGTAGTAGTAGTAGTAGTAGTAGTAGTAGTAGTAGTAGTAGTAGGAGATAACTGACTGTAGTAGTAGTAGTAGTAAATAACTGACTGTGGTAGTAGTAGTAGTAGTAGTAGTAGTAGTAAATAACTGACTGTAGTAGTAGTAGTAAATAACTGACTGTAGTAGTAGTAGTAGTAGTAGTAGTAAATAACTGACTGTAGTAGTAGTAGTAGTAGTAAATAACTGACTGTAGTAGTAGTAGTAGTAGTAGTAGTAGTAAATAACTGACTGTAGTAGTAGTAGTAGTAGTAGTAGTAGTAGTAGTAAATAACTGACTGTAGTAGTAGTAGTAGTAGTAGTAGTAGTAGTAGTAGTAAATAACTGACTGTAGTAGTAGTAGTAGTAGTAGTAGTAGTAGTAGTAGTAAATAACTGACTGTAGTAGTAGTAGTAGTAGTAGTAGTAGTAAATGACTGACTGTAGTAGTAGTAGTAGTAAATAACTGACTGTAGTAGTAGTAGTAGTAGTAGTAGTAGTAGTAGTAGTAGTAAATAACTGACTGTAGTAGTAGTAGTAGTAGTAGTAGTAAATGACTGACTGTAGTAGTAGTAGTAGTAGTAGTAGTAGTAAATGACTGACTGTAGTAGTAGTAGTAGTAAATAACTGACTGTAGTAGTAGTAGTAGTAAATAACTGACTGTAGTAGTAGTAGTAGTAGTAGTAGTAGTAGTAGTAAATGACTGACTGTAGTAGTAGTAGTAGTAGTAGTAGTAGTAGTAGTAGTAGTAGTAGTAGTAAATGACTGACTGTAGTAGTAGTAGTAGTAAATAACTGACTGTAGTAGTAGTAGTAGTAGTAGTAGTAAATAACTGACTGCAGTAGTAGTAGTAGTAGTAGTAGTAGTAGTAGTAGTAGTAAATAACTGACTGTAGTAGTAGTAGTAGTAGTAGTAGTAGTAGTAGTAGTAAATAACTGACTGTAGTAGTAGTAGTAGTAGTAGTAGTAGTAAATGACTGACTGTAGTAGTAGTAGTAGTAAATAACTGACTGTAGTAGTAGTAGTAGTAGTAGTAGTAGTAGTAGTAGTAGTAGTAAATAACTGACTGTAGTAGTAGTAGTAGTAGTAGTAGTAAATGACTGACTGTAGTAGTAGTAGTAGTAGTAGTAGTAGTAAATGACTGACTGTAGTAGTAGTAGTAGTAAATAACTGACTGTAGTAGTAGTAGTAGTAAATAACTGACTGTAGTAGTAGTAGTAGTAGTAGTAGTAGTAGTAGTAGTAGTAGTAAATGACTGACTGTAGTAGTAGTAGTAGTAGTAGTAGTAGTAGTAGTAGTAGTAGTAGTAGTAAATGACTGACTGTAGTAGTAGTAGTAGTAAATAACTGACTGTAGTAGTAGTAGTAGTAGTAGTAGTAAATAACTGACTGCAGTAGTAGTAGTAGTAGTAGTAGTAGTAGTAGTAGTAAATAACTGACTGTAGTAGTAGTAGTAGTAGTAGTAGTAGTAAATAACTGACTGTAGTAGTAGTAGTAGTAGTAAATAACTGACTGTAGTAGTAGTAGTAGTAAATAACTGACTGTAGTAGTAGTAGTAAATAACTGACTGTAGTAGTAGTAGTAAATAACTGACTGTAGTAGTAGTAGTAGTAGTAGTAGTAGTAGTAGTAGTAAATAACTGACTGTAGTAGTAGTAGTAGTAAATAACTGACTGTAGTAGTAGTAGTAGTAGTAGTAGTAAATAACTGACTGTAGTAGTAGTAGTAGTAAATAACTGACTGTAGTAGTAGTAGTAGTAAATAACTGACTGTAGTAGTAGTAGTAGTAGTAGTAGTAGTAGTAGTAGTAGTAGTAGTAGATAACTGACTGTAGTAGTAGTAGTAGTAAATAACTGACTGTGGTAGTAGTAGTAGTAGTAGTAGTAGTAGTAGTAGTAAATAACTGACTGTAGTAGTAGTAGTAAATAACTGACTGTAGTAGTAGTAGTAAATAACTGACTGTAGTAGTAGTAGTAGTAGTAGTAGTAAATAACTTACTGTAGTAGTAGTAGTAAATAACTGACTGTAGTAGTAGTAGTAGTAGTAGTAGTAGTAAATAACTGACTGTAGTAGTAGTAGTAGTAGTAGTAGTAGTAGTAAATAACTGACTGTAGTAGTAGTAGTAGTAGTAGTAGTAGTAGTAGTAGTAGTAAATGACTGACTGTAGTAGTAGTAGTAGTAGTAGTAGTAGTAGTAGTAGTAGTAGTAGTAAATGACTGACTGTAGTAGTAGTAGTAGTAGTAAATAACTGACTGTAGTAGTAGTAGTAGTAGTAGTAGTAGTAGTAGTAAATAACTGACTGTAGTAGTAGTAGTAGTAGTAGTAGTAGTAGTAGTAAATAACTGACTGTAGTAGTAGTAGTAGTAGTAGTAGTAAATAACTGACTGTAGTAGTAGTAGTAGTAGTAGTAGTAGTAGTAGTAAATAACTGACTGTAGTAGTAGTAGTAGTAAATAACTGACTGTAGTAGTAGTAGTAAATAACTGACTGTAGTAGTAGTAGTAAATAACTGACTGTAGTAGTAGTAGTAGTAGTAGTAGTAGTAAATAACTGACTGTAGTAGTAGTAGTAGTAAATAACTGACTGTAGTAGTAGTAGTAGTAGTAGTAGTAGTAAATAACTGACTGTAGTAGTAGTAGTAGTAGTAAATAACTGACTGTAGTAGTAGTAGTAGTAAATAACTGACTGCAGTAGTAGTAGTAGTAGTAGTAGTAGTAGTAGTAGATAACTGACTGTAGTAGTAGTAGTAGTAAATAACTGACTGTGGTAGTAGTAGTAGTAGTAGTAGTAGTAGTAGTAGTAGTAGTAGTAAATAACTGACTGTAGTAGTAGTAGTAAATAACTGACTGTAGTAGTAGTAGTAGTAGTAGTAGTAAATAACTGACTGTAGTAGTAGTAGTAGTAGTAAATAACTGACTGTAGTAGTAGTAGTAGTAGTAGTAGTAGTAAATAACTGACTGTAGTAGTAGTAGTAGTAGTAGTAGTAGTAAATAACTGACTGTAGTAGTAGTAGTAGTAGTAGTAGTAGTAGTAGTAAATAACTGACTGTAGTAGTAGTAGTAGTAGTAGTAGTAGTAGTAGTAGTAGTAGTAAATAACTGACTGTAGTAGTAGTAGTAGTAGTAGTAGTAGTAGTAGTAAATAACTGACTAGTAGTAGTAGTAGTAGTAGTAGTAGTAGTAGTAGTAGTAGTAAATGACTGACTGTAGTAGTAGTAGTAGTAAATAACTGACTGTAGTAGTAGTAGTAGTAGTAGTAGTAGTAAATAACTGACTGTAGTAGTAGTAGTAGTAGTAGTAGTAGTAAATAACTGACTGTAGTAGTAGTAGTAGTAGTAGTAGTAGTAAATGACTGACTGTAGTAGTAGTAAATAACTGACTGTAGTAGTAGTAGTAGTAGTAGTAGTAGTAGTAGTAAATAACTGACTGTAGTAGTAGTAGTAGTAGTAGTAGTAGTAGTAGTAAATGACTGACTGTAGTAGTAGTAGTAGTAGTAGTAGTAGTAGTAAATGACTGACTGTAGTAGTAGTAGTAGTAAATAACTGACTGTAGTAGTAGTAGTAGTAGTAGTAGTAGTAAATGACTGACTGTAGTAGTAGTAGTAGTAGTAAATAACTGACTGTAGTAGTAGTAGTAGTAGTAGTAGTAGTAGTAGTAGTAGTAAATAACTGACTGTAGTAGTAGTAGTAGTAGTAGTAGTAGTAAATAACTGACTGTAGTAGTAGTAGTAGTAGTAGTAGTAAATAACTGACTGTAGTAGTAGTAGTAGTAGTAGTAGTAGTAGTAGTAGTAGTAGTAGTAAAGAACTGACTGTAGTA
>NC_136631.1:6624888-6877388 GCF_933228915.1 Telmatherina bonti
TGGAAGAATGTTTCCACAACAGAATAACTGCAAACAATCATTTTTTTTTGGCCATAATTACCCAATTTAGTCTGGTTTAAGAGGGATCTCATCTCCTAACAGTGAAAAAGTCCAGTTGGAATCACATTTTCCCTACAATTTTATCTGCCAGTCGTGTCATAATCACGTATGCTTGAGAAAATGAGCCACTTTCGATGGTAGCACCTCCAACTTTACAAAGTCTCCCAATCCAAGCAACTTACTGTAACTACAGTACTGACATGTCTGCTCTTCATTGGCTTCTGGTGGGAAGAGACAGTTACTGTACGAGTCCTGGCTTTTGGGTCAGTGTGTCAGAATGGCGAACACGCTTCACAGCTATACATTGAAAGAAATAGATTTAATCTTTCAAAACTGTTTGATGAGAAATATTTGTCACAGCAGCAACATGATACGTCTGCAAAGTCTAATTTCATGTAAAATGATATTCATCCAGACTGGAATCTCCTTCCATATTCCTAATCTTGTTATTTATCCTTCATTGGAGTGGGTTTGTCTTCAGAACTTCTGTAAACAGAATTTCTTTGCAGAGCTGGGGGGTTAATGGAGTCCAGATTGGTTGGCTCAGATAAGAGATAGTCCTGTTGGCCTCATCAGGTTGCTATATTCAACACTCACTTCAGCAGTGTGAAGTAGCTGGAATACAGACCAGGAAATCCAAATCCAAGACCATGCTCCTTCTTTGGAAAATTGTCTTTTGATGGGGAATGATGTAAAGCCCCAAGTGGAGGAGTTCATGTACTTCCTGAGTAAAGATCATGGACTTGGACAGTACAGAGCGGGGCAGGTGGACTGGTGATGTGGAGTCTGCATTGGCCTGTCTGGAGAGGAAGCTGGGCCAAAAGGCGGTGATGTCTATTTACTGGAAGATCTACATTCTTACCATAGACTGTCTATAAAAGATGGACGGAGTCTCCGTGACGTCACCCGTAGGTTTCTGAAGAGGTTCCTACCGTCGCCATCTTGGCAGGGGCATGCGTGTCGTCTCGTCCGGAAAATACAAATATGGGCAAAGAGGTGGAGCTGAGAGGGGGGCTGTAGGCGTCATGGTGGATGATTGACATCAAGCGAACTCCGAGCTGCTTGTAGCTAAGAGCTAACCCGGAGATAACAGGCGCTAACCAGCTAACGGAGGTAAGCGGTCTAAAACTAAGTCACGCTGTTAACTGGCTAAAAACCGCGGTTGTTCTACGTTCTTCTGACTTGAAGCGGGAGATCGGGTACCTGTCATTCAAAAGGACACGCCCCTAAATATGACGAACTTCAAGATTAAATTACTTTTAAACGGGCGAGTTAGAAAAAAAAACCTGACCTATTAAACCGAAAATGGATTATTTGTACCACGCTGTAAACATGTTTATTACTGCTGTAAACATGTTTATTACTGCTGTAAACATGTTTATTTCTGCTGTAAACATGTTTATTTCTGCTGTAAACATGTTTATTACTGCTGTGAAGTTGGTCTTTTAACATGGGAGTCTATGGGGATTTGCTCTGTTTTGCAGCCCCTAGTGGATGAAGGGGAAACTGCAGTTTTATGGACTTCCATATAGGCTTCACTTTTAACCACCAGAGGTTGCCGCTTGGTTCTTACCCTCACCTGTTGCCGCGAGCTGTGACTAATGACAGTAGAACAAGATCACTGATACAAGATGACCTTATAGACAGGTTGAGAAGCTGGATGATCCAAGAGGAGCTTGGAGCAGAACCATTTCTCTTCTGCATGTAGAAGAGCCAGACGACGTAGCCCTGGCATTGAGTCATGATGCCCCCTGGTGAGGTCTTCTGGTACATTCCACTGGAAGGAGTCCTTGGGGAAGCTGGTCAGGAAACCCCTCAGGATTCTCCCAGACAAGTTAGATCTAGATCTGACTTCCATGTAAGTTTTCAGGTATAAAAAGCCCTTAGTCTGATGAGTGAACATCCACATAACTGACTACTGTGCACAGATGCTTTTCTGTAATAAGAGCTTGGAGATCAGTCAGGAAAGCAGGAATGAATAATGCAAAAACATATGGAGACCTCTTCCACACAGAGACGGACGGACTTGGACAAAGTTTGGCACAAAGATACTGGACCTGAATCCATAAAGACCACTTCTGGAGTGACTTGAAAATGATCGGAAAGTGACCGGAACATGATTAACACTGCAGAGGAGAAAGAGAGAAACGACACACATGCTGTGTACTGGTATACAGGAATAAACGAACTCCTGCATATTTGTAACGTGTTCGGCATCATGGACTGGAATCATCGCAGGCGTGCTGTTAGAGCTCATCCATGACAGCGTGTTGAGTAAAAGTGAGGCTGAGTGGGTGATCACTCACTAAATGTCAGGGTTTGTGTATCAACACACACAACTCAGACGTTCAGCTCCTCGTCCAGACTTTCCACGAGGCCACTAGTTTATTATTTTCATTATTTCGAGCAGGGATCCCAAATCCTGGTCCTCGAGGACCGGTGTCCTGGAGGGTTTCCAAGTGTTCCTGTTGGAACACCTGACTCAGACTCAGACTCTGCACATATCTGCTAAACACACATTGATTTAAATCAGCTGTGTTGCAGCAGGAACACCTGGAAAACCTGCAGGACTCCGGTCCTCGAGGACCAGGATTGGGGACCTCAGATCTAGAGGGTCAGTCAGTGAAGGGAGATGAGAAATAAAGCCAGTATTGCAGACTTTTGATGATAACTCAGGGTGTGAAATACCACTCAGAGATACTTTCAGGAGAATCATGCTGGCTCATCCTCCTCAGCGATGACAAAGCCGTTAGCAAGCTAAATGATGGTGCTGCTGGGAGAAACAGGAATACAGACGTCTATATGAAGAGATAAATAAAGGTGTGGGGTTCCACTTCAACCCCCTGGATCTGCCTGACCAGACCTTTACAATCCAGCTGCAGATGGATGTTAAAAGTCCTGGGTGTGCCGGTTTGGAGAGCAGTCTGAGGGGGAGGATGGTGTTGAAAGCAGAGCTAAAGTTCGCCTCTCTCAGCATGCACCTCTCCTCACACTACTGGCCTACGAGCGCATCGTCACAGTCAACAAGTGGCAGTGATGCAGCAGCTGTGGTCTCCATTTCAAAACAGGCAAAGAAGAAGTACACCCAATGATGAGGTGGACCCCACCACTGCATCTTTCTGGTGTTGCTGCTGCCCAGAAGGTCCTCAATGCTTTTCCTGTCCTCCTCCACGCTCTGAGATGCCTCTCCTTACATCGCCCCACGCTGAAATGCAAAATGTCCCTCCTTGGGCTGGTTTCTGCCACGGACCTAAACATGCTGACATGTCCTGCTGCCTCATATGGCATTAGCACCCCCCCCTATGGTAGAAAAATCTTCCATCAGGACAGCAGTGAGCGCCTCTAAAACTAAAACTGACTGGGAGCTTTAGGTCTTCCAGACACTGGTCTGATCACATCTGATGCCATCAGAGGAAAGTGCGTTTTTACTAAATCTAAACAGTGTAATAACTGGACGCAAGGAGGAAAAAAATAAACAAACAAACAAAAACCAATACAAAAACAAAGCAAGCAGGAAAGAACGAAGCAAGAAACCAATCCTCTCCTGGATGAGCCGGGTGATAAGGTTCTGGATCGCATACCTTTCTGTCTGACTAACGCAGACGGCACATCATTTATCAGTGATCCCATAAACCACTGTTCTACACGCATCTCTCACCGCGCTGCTTTCTGTCCAGTCCCTGTGACTGATTTGCTCTCTAATCCCAAACGGACTGAGTTGAAACGGGTTTATTTTGTAACAGCCTCTTCTTTCAGAGACCCTGCTTTGCAGACTTTATTAGCATACTGGGCACCATTACACAAACATCTCAAAGCAGATGAGGGAGATGTGGTTAGGACAGACAGGAGCAGAGTTTGATGAGTTTCTGGCTCGTATCCCCATGCCCGATGGCTAAAACCAAGCTCGTTAAAGGACCCAGGTTTATCATCACACTTAAGGCTCCACTCAGCCAAAGTTAAATGGGAAAAGCCAAATAAATGCTGCCTCTGGCTCGGGGAGAAAGAGCTAGTCTGTCTCGACTGTCAACAAATTTTGCAATCTTGTTACATTTAAAGTAAATTTATGCCTAAAAATATGGATAAAGACAGTCAAAATGAAGCGGCTGTCTCAAGTCTCTGCAGCCGAACACTGTTATTTTGGGTCATCATTAGTTACAGAGGTTAAGACCATAATTTATTCGCCATGCCAAAACTTCAGGAAGAGCATCTAATCTGCTGTAACTGATTACACTTTGTTAAAAACAAGCATGCAAGACTGAGCAGAATGATACTTAATTAGATCATATTAAATGCAGTATATGTTACTGATGATAGTAAACAAATGAGGCATTAGTGGTTCATTTTCCTGTTATAAGGAGATGCTGCCTCTAACCCAAACTGCTGGATTTCCACATGTTGTAGGAACCGGTTTGCAAATCCCCATCAGGCCTGAATCATGCCTCTCTTGTTTACACTCAGCATTCTTGGCTGCTGGTTTCTTCTTCATGTTCCAGTAAGCATTACAGGTTTTAAACTCATCAGCAACAAATTACAGGTTTAATATACTGTACCGTCTAATGTTGCATTGCTGACATGATCAGATTGGACCGGTGGAGCAATGCTCCACAGAAAACTTCTAAATACACGCAATCCCACTGATGACACTGTGTAGAAACAAATGTCACATGATGTCAGACTTTTCACCAGTCAGGAGAATCCAGAAATCAGGAACAGCTAATGGCCCACAGGCACCCACAGTGGGATCAGGGAGAATCTGCATGACCACAAAAAGCTGCCCACATTCCAGCGGAGAGAGATCACCTGTCTGCAGGCTTTGCACTCAATTTATCAAAAAATTATCTCTCCTTCCAGCGGAGAAAAGCTGACGGCCACATTTCACAGAGTAAAACCGCTGTGAAATTTTCATTTAATTCACACAATTCTATCAGTTCCCATGGGCTACGAGCCACTTCTGCTGTTTACCAACAGGGAACAGGTTCAAACTTCCATCCGAGTCTCAACTTTCTTGGCTTTTCAACACACTTGTAAGTTAAGGAACTATGTTGTTAGTTTTTTGGTTTGATCAGATCTTTTGGAGTCTCAGTGCCTGAATGTGTTGTGTGTTATAGTCCTGATCTGTCCCAGTGCATCAGGAGACTTTCAAAGATTTCAAACAGAGAGAAAATGTGGAAATACCTTTTTTCATGCCCCGTACAGCTCGTCCTTCCTGGTCTGCTGGAAGGGAGTCCAAGCTTTCTTCTCTTGACTGCAGCACTGGTGACACTGGTCCTGCATGGTTCAGTGGAAAGGTGTCCATGTTTCCCTCTCCTACCTGTGGTGAAGCCAACGTCCGTCCTCCACACTCTGCTAAGAAGTTGTCTGAATTTCCTCCTTTAAACTGTGCCACTGTGGCTGCTCTTCCTGCATGGTTTGAAGGAAATGCATTCATGTTTTCTTGTCTCATTGTGAACATCCGTCCTCTGAAGTTCACTGGAAAGGTGTCCGAGTTTCCATCTCCTAACTGGGGTACGGTGAATGTCTGACCTCCATAGTCTAAAACTTTCTCAGCATTTCCTCCTCTGAACTGTGCTGCCATGGACACACTTCCTCCACGGTTTGAGGAGAAGGCATCCATGTTTTCTTCTCTCAACTGTGGCATGGTGAACATTTGTCCTTTGTGATCTGCTGGATGATGGATGGTATTAACCTCCTTCAGGTGTGACGCTGTGCACATGCTCAGGGCTCTATGGGAGGACACGTTTGGGATACTGGTGATGTTAGCAATCTGAGCAGCAGCATCATCTGCTCTTTTTTTCTCCTTCTTTAGTATCTTCACGAGAATACCTGCAGCATGGAGTTAAAGATGAATCCTTTTCAAACAGATTAACAGCAGATACACATGAAAGATTCACTTTTCAGGAGATTTAGGTGGTTAGATCTTCATGCACAAAGAAAAAAGCTCTAGAGATGTCTCTCTGGGTATAAATATATTCCCAACAGTTCATTTTGAACTCCACTCTGTAGAACAAGCTCAGTACTCACAATATCCAGTGAGAGGGTAGCATCCACAGTGATTTCCCACATCACTGAGTGCTGACATGTGTTCAGCATCTGACCTCAGAGACTTGGGAAGGTGTCATGGTCTGGGATGAATCAGGGGTGAAAAGAGGAGCCAGAAGCGCTGCACAGATTCTGCCAAGATTCCACTCAATCTTTTCCCACTTGTGAGCTTGCATGTAAATACGAGCTTATCTGCTGGAGTCAGAGTGTGGATGTGTCAGGACATATGGTGGAGAAGAACTGAAAAGAAGCAAGACGGAGCTGAGATGCTGAAACCTTCAGCTTCAGGTCCTGTTCACAGTGTTACTGCCACACACACGTTCTGCTTTCCAGATTAAGTCAGGGTGCAGTAAAAGCTTCCTCTGTGCTTCCCCCACAGCATTGTTTCCTCGAAGATCAACCCCATCGACGCACAATGTGTCCAGCTGGACTCAATTATCTACTAATAATAATGCAGCATTTTGTTCGCTACATTCAGAGTTGATTACCAAACTGACGCCTGCTTGTGATACCGTTGTACGCTGCATTCAGACGTGTAGAATGGTTTACTGTACAACAGGAGCTCACGGCTGTTTCCTCTAATGGTGCGGGAAGAAAATGATGCCAACAGAAAGAAATAAAAGCTCCATAGTTTATAATAATAGACGTATATTTGTGAGAGAAGAGAGATGTTTGCAATCTAAAGGTGATGAAGAGGTTCATTTAGGTCCCTGTTGGCCAATGCAAAGGTGGGAACATGAAGAGTCTATGTCTATAAATGTCTATGAATACAACTTCCAACTAAACAAACCATTCAGTCTTAAACCTGCCAACAATCGAAACCAGACACAATTCCTAAAGACCTACAGAGGCCGAGGTTTGCAGAAAAATACGACTATTCCTAAAGAACATGTGTCATTGTTTCAAAGCTTCAGACTGCGGTTCACCAGGTTTTTTCATTATGGAGACCTCTGGAATCCGATATCTTCCTCTACGGTGTCCACAGAACTCAAGTGACAGATGAAAATTTCTGCACGTGAGATCTGTGGGCTGCTTCACATGCCATGTGTTCAGAAATACTGCGGTCAGACCCGCTCGTGATGTGCTCTCCTCCTCCGTCTCGTCTGTCTCTATTAGACTAGCCAATGACATCACAGGAAACGAAGAAAAGTAGCTGTGGGGCGAAAGTGCCACATCGCTCCCATTTCAGTCTCCTACACCATATGAGGAATAAAACATTTCTCTAAAAACTTTTCTTTTAATTAAGATGCAGGAATATAATTCTGATTTTTAGGAAAGCAGGTAAAAATGAGTGGAGTTGACAACACGACTGTCATTAAACATGAAGGGTTCTTTGTAATATTGTCCATAAAACTATTTCTCAGTACTGCAAAGGGTTTCCTGATGGAGTCAACGCAGACTGACTGGATTAGGAGGAAGTACATTGGTGCTTCATATACATGTCTGTCTGTTGTAGATTTGTGGAACAGGCTGGGATGTAGGCTGTGTCTGCTTGTGTTCATGCTGCTGTGTGTCCTTTAAAGGCAAAACAACCAGAAATTCACTTCTGGATTGAAGAAATAAAAAAAGTTGCCATGTAAAGAGCTGGAGGCATCAGGAGTGCAGTCTGACGTCACACACTGTCTCTTTATGTTGATCTTAGCAGGCAGTCCGGTCGCATGTTCATGTGTGGTCCTACCTTCCTATAAAAAGCTCCACCAGGTGAACAATAGCGGTGCATATTTTTAAAACAAAATGGCAGAGAAAGGAATGTTAACCTGAAGACTAGCTGATCTGTCTTTACCTCTAAAACATCCACAGGCTGGATGTGTGACTAGGAGCCAGCTCCTCTTCTCCTGGACAGGTAACTCACAACATAACCGTTACGTTGACACAACGGTGGTGTCGTTTTACTCAGTGTGTTTGAACTTTGCACGTCTGTTTGCAGACGAGGTGAGTGGGGGGAGGAGGTAGAGGAGGTTTACATCTCCGTAAAAACCTTGTGGTTAAACCACAGACTGTATATAAAGAGATGGGCGGGGCCTCCATGACGTCACCCGTAGGTTTCTGAAGAGCTGAATTGAAGCTCGGTGGGCGGTTCCTACCATCGCCATCTTGGCAGGGGCATGCGCGTCGTCTTGTCCGGAAAATACAAATATGGGCAAAGAGGCGGAGCTGAGAGGGGGGCTGTGAGCATCATGGTGGATGATTGACATCGAGCGAACTCCGAGCTTTCTGTAGCTAAGAGCTAACCTAGCTAACCCGGAGATAACAGGAGCTAACCAGCTAATGGAGGTAAGCGGGCTAAAGCTAAGTCACGTTTTTAACTGGCTAAAAACCGCGGTATTCTACGTTCTTCTGACTTGAAGAGTAAGATCGGGTACCTGTCAATCAAAAGGACACGACCCTAAATATGCTGAACTTCGAGATTAAATTAGAGTTAGGCGAGTTAGAACAAAATTCACTCCCCCCACAGTTGTCATGAAGGTAAACCTGACCTTTTAAACCTAAAATGGATTTTTGTACCAGGCTGTAAAGATGTTTATTTCTGCTGTAAACATGTTTATTTCTGTAAACATGTTTATTCCTGCCGTAAACATGTTTATTTCTGCCGTAAACATGTTTATTTCTGCTTTGAAGTTGGGAGTCTATGGGGATTCGCTCTGTTTTGCAGCCCCTAGTGGATGAAGGGGGAACTGCAGTTTTATGCACTTCTGCATAGGCTTCACTTTTAACCGCTGGAGGCTCCGTCCATCTTTCATATATGGTCTATGGGTTAAACGATCCCTTTCAACGTTCGCTTCATCTCTCTATGGCAGAGGTGCCCGAAGTCAGTCCTCGAGAGACGCTGTCCTGCAGGTTTTCCATGTATCCCTGCTCCAACACACCTGGTTCATATTAAATGGATCCAACAGCCAATGAAATTCTGCACCCATGGTCTATGGCATAGAGACACATAGAGACTCCGGTATTTCCAGACAAGCTTACCACCAAGTCCATTTCAGAGTACACATTTCATACAAACACGGTGCCAAAGCCCAGGACTGTGCAGGACAGTGGGGGGGTGCAGTAGCAACCTGCCCGTGTTGCAGCTGCACGCGTGTCTTCCACATCAGTGCCTCTAAACACGACCCAGGATGGAGAGGTATGGATATGCAACCCTGTACTGCTACATGCCATGGCAACAGCCCCACGATCCAGTGGTGTAATCTCATTTAGTGAGGGGCTTCCCTGTGTGTGTGTGTGTGTGTGTGTGTGTGTGTGTGTGTGTGTGTGTGTGTGTGTGTGTGTGTGTGTGTGTGTGTGTGTGTGCGTGCGCCCAGGACAGGAACAGCAAACCTTCTGGTGGAACATTTTCAGTTTTTGCCTCTTTAACTTCATGCTTGGGCAAACAGACAGAAGTCAGAGACAAAGTTTCAGAAATGAAGATTTTCCAGCTGTTTATCCTCCTTCCTTTATTCTTTATCAATGTTCAAACTAGTTTTCTTTCTGGGCTGAATCTGCTGTAATTATTACTATTTACTGTTTTAATAAAGCCATCAGTAAAGGTTGTAAAACAATATGTTGAAATGTTCAGCTGGAATAACCTGCTCAGAAGGCATTTCATGTTTTGTGTTTTTTTTAAATACCAGCAAAGTGCCACATCAAGCATAGATACTTTCCTTGCTATCCTGATTTTCTGCATAATAATAAATCATCAAACCTAAATCTGTTGGCGGAGCTGAGTGAAAGCATGCATTGTCTGGGGGAGAAAAAAAATCTCTTTGACAAATTTTAAGCCAATCCATCTGCAGAATGTCCACATAGTTGACTGGATGAGTGCAGTTTGTATTCCTTCAACAGACAGCCAGAGCACATCCAGAGATTCTGTCTCTTTAGATATTTGGTAGGAGAATCTTTGAGCTGTAAATTTGATGGTATTTTTGGACCACGTGGAAGTAACTCCTCAACGTTTAACAATGGCAGGAGTTGTTAAACGTTGCTGCCTTGTATGCTCTCTATTAGCACTTACATAAGCCAAATCTTTTTTGGATACAATCAACACATGTGTGCTATGAGAAGATAAAAATGAGCGATGTGCCTGATGGGAATACTGCAGCTCATCTTTTCTTCCTGAAAATGGAAGTTTTCCACTCACATCCCCAGAACATTGCTCCAACTCAATCTTTCTCCCTCATGTCCCACCTCAGCTGTAAAATCCAGCGGCTTGCTTTGTCTCCTGTGGCATATACAAACTTTATAAGTAAACCCTAAATCCTGGTCACAGCTGCATGAACCAAGAACAAATTTGAGGTCCTGCTGAGAGTGATACAAGCAAAGCTGCAGGGCCTGAAAGCGTCTCCATCTCTGCTTAAACATGTGCTGTTCAGCAAGCTGATTATGGGCCTACGGGCACTGATCTCTACACATGAAGTCAGTTCTGGGACCTTCTCTGGACCCATCCAAATATGTAGTTCTCCTCTAAACTGCAGCTCAACAACAGAAGCCCTCCAAGGTTGTGCACATTTGTTGGAATAAAAGCTGCAGTAAAGATATTTTTGAAGGAAATCAGCACATTTGCAGCTGATTGTGTATTTTATCTGAAATGGATCATGGTTACAAACCTAAGTGATTCTCTAGGACTCGTCCCGTGTCGGAGTTTTGGCCTCTGCGACCACCGTAGCCGCCATCTGCTTAGCCTGCTGATACCCATCAGCTGCCTCCAGGGTCTCACCGACCAAAAAGGCCCAGTAGGACTCTTTCTCCTGCTTGTCCACCTGGGACTACTACCATGACAGGCCCCAACAACCTTCCAGCCAAAGCTCCGGCTGGCCGCCACAATAACTCAATATCCCACACCTCACTCAGGACATGGCTGCACGCCGTGAGACAAATGTTTTGCTTTATTCCCCTAATTGTCACAGTTATATCAATTCCTAAATTTTACTTTCAAAAACGGAAAACTTTTAGGTGGTTTAACTTCTCAGTACTTTTATATACAAAGAAATGACTGTAAACCTTCCAACGATGACACAACAGAATGGGGCGTGCAGGGTTAAAGGCAGGAAGCCTCTGCAGCGGCTGCTAAAACTCCCATCAGTATCGATCTGCAGAGCATCAGAAACATCAGCGAGGTGAGCTGCACACAGTCCAAAGGATACTAAAAGATAAAACTCAGTCAGCTGCAGCCTGTTGACTCTGCTGCCATTTGGCAACTAATACAAAAGTATCTGCAGACTGAAGAGCAGTTTCTGTCCTGCTCCTGAATTCATAACAGTTTGTTTATGCCAGACTTATTTCTTATACAACCTGTTATCTTTGTTAGTAGCTTAAATTCAGAATGCTATACTTGTTATTTTACAGCAGAATATTTGGAGTTCAATGTTTGCAGTAAGTGTCTCTATGTGAAGTCCTAGTGATCAGTATGTTACCAGTTGTTTAGGAAAATGGACAAATGTCTTCATGTTCGCGTGGTTAAAGGCTTAAACCTTAAAAAACTGGGTGGGTGAAAAAAATCTTAAACAGATGTGAAAATTTTGTTGCAAATTTAAGTCTTACATGGGGAGAAAAGGTGGCATAGCAGAAAGCATCCAACCTTTCCCTAAAGCCGCTGAGAGGTGTTGGGTCCTGTAATTCTGGTGATGCGCTTCGTCCTTCCAAAGAGATGCTGGATCCAGTTGCGTTTAAGATGGTTTATTTTACAAGGATCGGCGCTGCTTGACATATACAAAGAACTTGCTGTGATGTCTTGACAGAAAATAAACCGGAATATTATTGAAGAAAACACACAAAAGGCTGAAGCGAAATACAAAAGAGTAAAGCGAAAAGCGGTCAACAAAAACTGCGGCTACCCAGCTGCCTCTCCCAAACATTTCCCCAAGTAAAAGTGTACCTTTACAAGCGCCACCCACATGCACTCACCTAACCGCGCCCACACACACCAACACACTAAGACTACATGTCTTCTACACACCAGCCCATGTTAACTACAGTGACACAATCTGTGCAAGTCTTCATGCTGTCTGGTATTTACTAAAGTGTGTGTTGTGCGACCAACACCGCTCTGCAGTGTTTAGTGGTTCTCTTTGTTTCTCCATCATCCTCTTATTAGCTGATGCATTATCCCACTGGCAGAGCTGGCTAAGCATTCCCAGCTGCTCTACTCCCATGCAGAGTCAACCATGCCTGGAAACACACGGGGGTAGTGGGTAGGGACGCACCATTTTCTTTTACAGGCAACCTTCCTGTAATCAACCCAGTAAGGACTCGGTGTCAGTGTGGGAACAGAACCTGCAGCTCCCAGCAGAGCCATGTGGAACGTCCATGTAGACACGGACAGCTCGGCGATGAGCTTGAATGGACATGGTTATTAGGACTGTGGCTGGAAATCATGTCACGGCTATCGGCTTGGTCATCCCAGGCTATAATGTTACATACGACCACCCTGACTGAAGGACGCACAGTTTAGGCTGCTGCAACTATACATACAAACCTCACAATGAAACAACATGAACAAGCTCTTCTTAAACACGCACATCGGCCGTTACATTATGTCAAAAGCAGTGTGTGACGGTTTGTGAGGGAAAATATACGTAAGCAGTGAGGGAGTCACGTTGCATACGTTTGGTCCAAGACATACTTTGGTGAAATATCTGCACGATAATATGTTATTTATTTTGGACAGCCGAGGTTTTGCTGGTGAAATAATCAAGCAGGTATCTCAATTTTCCAACTAATTTTCTGTGATTTCAAGACAAGCAGCAGCGAGAAGGGCCGAGTGGAGAATAATCTCATAAAAGCCATTAGAAATATCATATTCAAACACAAATACTATAATTAGAGGTAGTAGTATGTCTCAATAACAGCAGCCCTTACATGAAGATGTGTTTTTGTGGAGAACGGATAATAAATGCAAGGCTCCTTATATTTCCTTATTTATGTGTGTAAAGCAGCAGAGTAATCCAAGCATGCAATAAGACAGCCAACGTTCCCCTAAAGACCCCTCTTATGATGTCCATTTTACTAATAACAGTGAGTGTGGTTAAATCATACGGCAGGATGCAGGAAGGAAAAATAAAAACAACTTTTATCCAAGTTAAAATACGCTGTTTATTTTCCTAATTTTCCAGTCTGTTGCTTCCTGAGCTGGAATGTAACATTTTCCTACATCACTTCCTCCTGTGCAGGAGGAAGTGATGATTGATTATTAGTCAATGACTTGATAGGTGATCACCACATTGATTTATTCTGTCTTACGGAAACCTGGTTACAGCAAGAGGATTATGTTAGTATTAATGAAGCTACGCCAGCTAACTATTTAAACTTTCACATTCCTAGAACTACAGGCAGAGGAGGAGGTGTTGCAGCTATTTTTAAGTCAGAATTTTTAATTAATCCTAAGCACAAAACTAACTATAAATCCTTTGAATTCCTGACATTAAATTTATCTCATCCAAAATGGAGTTTAGAGAAACCGCTCCTTTTAGCATTAGTGTATCGCCCACCTGGACCTTACTCTGAGTTTCTGACCGAATTCTCTGATCTCTTATCTGAGTTAGTGCTGACTCTGATAAGGTAATTGTACTAGGTGATTTTAATATTCATGTTGACCATGAAAATGATAGTTTAAACATTTCCTTTAGCTCTATTCTAAACTCAATTGGGTTTTCACAAAATGTCAATGGTGCCACTCACTCTCATGGTCACACTCTTGATCTTGTTCTAACATCTGGTATTGAGACTGATATGCTCAAAGTATTTCCTCAAAACCCTGTCTTGTCCGATCACTTCTTATTAACCTTTGAATTCACTTTATTTGATTACTCACTGACCAAAAATAAATTCTACTATAGTAGATGTTTATCAGACAATAATATTACAAAATTTAAACAATCAATTGAATCAATTTTTTCCCCTCTACCATGTGTTAGCATGACTGAGAGTCCCCCTTTAAGCCTTACTCCTGCTCAGATTGATCAACATGCTGATACTATAACAGCTTCAATGCGTACAACCTTGGATAATGTTGCTCCCCTAAAGAAGAAGAAATTAGGTAAGATTATGAAGGCTCCCTGGTTTAATTCCCAGCTTCGAGCTCTAAAACAGGCGTCAAGGCGTTTGGAAAACAGATGGCATTCATCAGGACTAGAGGAGTCTCACTTAACCTGGAAAGAAAGTTTAAATGTATACAAAAAAGCCTTACGTACGGCAAGAACAGCTTATTGTTCATCATTGATAGAGGAAAACAAAAACAACCCTCGGTTTCTTTTCAGCACTGTAGCTAGGCTTACTAGGAGCCGGAGCGCTGTGGAGCCATGTATTCCTTTCTCACTTAGCTGTGATGATTTCATGTATTTTTTCAGGAATAAAATTGACACTATTAGAGATCAAATTCACAATACTCTTCCTTCTACCTATAATGTTGAGCCTGTTGTGGTCTCCGAAGCATCCTTAGAACCAGGATCTGACTTGTGTCTAAATAGTTTCTGTCCTGTCCAACCCTCTGAATTAACTAAAATAATAGCTTCATCTAAACCTTCCACCTGTATCTTAGACCCTCTCCCAACGAGCCTCTTTAAGGACATTTTCCCTTTAATTAATACATCACTACTAAATCTTATCAATATGTCTTTAGTGACAGGATATGTACCACAATCATTTAAAACTGCTGTAATCAAGCCTTTACTTAAAAAGAAATCTCTGGATCCAGAGGTGATAGCAAATTATAGACCTATATCTAACCTCCCGTTTATGTCCAAAATTCTGGAGAAAATAGTTTCAGCTCAGCTACATGCCCACCTGAGCAGAAATAATTTATGCGAGGAGTTTCAGTCAGGATTTAGAGCTCATCATAGCACTGAGACGGCATTGGTGAAAGTTACTAATGACCTTCTTATGGCCTCAGACAAAGGACTTGTGTCTGTACTTATCTTGCTTGATCTTAGTGCTGCATTTGATACAGTCGATCATAACATTCTGTTACAAAGACTAGAACAGGTGATTGGAATTACAGGTACAGCGTTAAGCTGGTTTAAATCATATTTATCTGATAGACTTCAATTCGTTCATGTAAATGACAAGTCCTCCTCACAAACTACAGTAAGTCATGGAGTTCCTCAAGGTTCTGTACTTGGACCAATACTCTTCACGCTATATATGCTCCCTTTAGGCAAAATTATTAGACAGCATGGAATAAACTTTCATTGTTATGCAGATGATACTCAACTATACTTATCCTTTAAACCAGATGAAACAAATCAGCCCAATAGGCTATAAAATTGTCTCATAGACATAAAGACTTGGATGTCTAGAAATTTTCTCCTCCTAAACTCAGATAAGACTGAAGTAATTCTCGTTGGATCTGAAAAACTCAGAGCTAAATTTTCCGGTTTCGTAATGAACCTGGATGGCATTACTTTAGCTTCCAGTGCTACAGTGAGAATCCTTGGAGTAATATTTGACTCGGACCTGTCCTTTGGCCCACATATTAAGCAGGTTACTAAAACAGCCTTCTTTCATTTACGTAATATAGCCAAAATTAGGGACATTCTGTCTCGGAGTGATGCAGATAAACTGGTTCACGCTTTTGTTACTTCGAGACTAGATTACTGTAATTCTCTATTACTGGGCTGTCCTAAATATGCCCTGAAAAGCCTTCAGCTGATCCAGAATTCTGCAGCCAGAATCCTGACCAGAACCAGCATGAGAGATCATATTTCTCCAGTTTTAGCCTCTCTTCATTGGCTGCCTGTTGAATCTAGAATAGAATTTAAAATCCTTCTCCTTACATATAAAGCCCTCCACAACCAGGCACCACTATATATCAAAGACCTCATAGTTCCTTATATACCAAGCAGAGTACTTTGTTTGCAGACTGCAGGCTTACTTGTGGTTCCTAGAGTCTCAAAGAGCCGAGCAGGAGGCAGAGCCTTTGGTTATCAGGCCCCTCTCTTATGGAATAAGCTCCCAGTTAGTGTTAGGGAAGCAGACACCCTCCCCACCTTTAAGACTAGGCTGAAGACTTATCTTTTTGATAAGTCCTATAGCTAGGGATGGTTAGCATCCCTTAGTTATGCTGCTATAGGTTTAGACTGCTGAGGGACATTTCCTGACACACTGAGCTTCTTTCTTTTTCTCTTTATCTCTTTCTTTTACCCCCCCCCCATAACAGTGTTGCATCATTAACATGTATGTCTCCTGTCTCAGCAGGTCTCCCTGGCCGGGAGTAGCAGTTCCTGTTGTCTGTTGTCTTTCTGTCCTCTTCCCCCCACACAGCAGAGGCAGATGGCTGCCTGTCCTGAGCCGGGTTCTGCCGGAGGTTTCCTTCCTGTTAAAAGGGAGTTTTTTCCTTCCCACTGTCGCCAGTGTGCTTGCTCAGGATGGGAGATTGAGTTGGACTCAACTCAATCTGTTGGTTTCCTTATATAGGCTGTTATGAATTGGCCTTCATTATGTTTTCCCCTCTGTCTGTAAAGCGTTTTGAGATGGCATTGCCGTGATTTGACGCTATATAAATAAAGTTGAATTGAATTGAATTGAATTGCAGTCAGAGGAAATAACTCTTTAGTGTAAGAATCATAACTTTTAACAGAAACTTCACCGTCCATCCCGGTAGGAAATCCACAGTTTACAGGGTCTGTCTTCTGATCTTCCCTCATCACAAGACATGATTTTGCTCACCATCCATCTGCAACGGTCTACATCTTTGTAACGGTACAGATGAGGAAAGACAAGTAAGAGGAGCAAAACAAGATTCACACCTTTACAACGTCGGCTGGAGAACTGTGAGTGTAGAGCCAATTTGCACCGGACAACATGCATGTTGTCTTCTATTTGAGTTCCTAAAGATGCATTATGTAACTCTTTGACCTTAAAACTGCGTTCCAGACTTTTTTGATGACATGGTGACATCTATTATGTGTATTTCTAGAGCCGCTGCTGCCCAGCAGCATCCCGAGGCTGAGAAACCGACACTTTACAACTTTTACATCCAGGATGTGACGTTGCAGCAGAGTTTCAAACACGAGTTTCGGACTCAAGATTATTAAAAAAGAGAAAAAGACAAAACAAAAGTCATTATAAAATCGTCTTTTCCGGCCTGGAGAGAGCTAACAGGGCAGGAAGGATGCTGAATTAGCTGGTATTAAGAGGCGGCAGAAGTTCTGTACTGTGGCTTTAATAATATTTCCACCCATAAAATGAACACATCCTCAAAAGCTGTCACACAAAAGAAAATGCCAAAGGATACTGATCTCATTATCCCGTTGCCGGAGCATCTCCTTCAGTCTGGCTGCTTCAGCTGCACTGGCGTGGTTGACCTGACTGTCTTCCTCCTTCACTGCTGGCGACTGCTGCTGATCACGGCGCCCGTTTCTTCCACCTTGTTTGTCCAAAATCATCGTCTCATGCAAACAAAGAAAACAGAAAATACATTAAGTTGCTTTAATGCTCCAGTTTATCCAAACCAAGAGCTGCTGAGATCAAATTCTGTGATAGATTGGGTGAAGGAGGAAGCCTGAGGGGGGAACTGGGGGACGTACGTAACTTCTGACAGGTCACGCTTCACACTGAAGCAAAGATTTTCCTGTAGGATAAAGTCTTATTTCTGAAATCTGCTACTTAAACTTCCCCCGAAACAAACACCGGGCGCTGAAACCGCCAGCGAGTCAGTGTTGGGAACAAAGAAGAAAGAATTCAAATTAAAACCAGACAAAGTCCTGCTGGATCACTTGAGTGTGACGGGGTGATGCTTGCAGGAATGTAAACCGAGCAGCAGATAGAGCTTGTGGATCATAACAAAGTAAAGGAGATATAAACAGACATCAAGTGTGATCTGCATCGGTGGAAGCTCCGACTCCAACCATACCGAGAGCCCAGGAGCAGCGTGTTCTCCTTTCTGTTGTTAGCAGCACCAAAGACACAGCTGCTGAAATTATTATGAATTTGACATGCTCCTAAAACAAAACCATTAAAAATGGTGTTTTTCCACAAAACTATGTCAAGATACCAACACTCCCAACACGTGATGAAAGACGCACACAATTCCATACAATGAAAGAAGATTGATAAACTATCCGTTTAATCACACACATCAAGTGTTTAATGCCTTAGTTTGTACATGAAAATATGCAACTCTTTATTAATACGTCCTCATGTCATTTTCATCAATCTGGGACTTCGTTATTTCCTGACGTGTATAAACTAAAAGTAAAGATCCCAGAGCCAAATGGATTGTTTTCTCCGGTTTTCATCACCTTCTTCAGAAGCTCCATCATGGATGACATGTCAACATGACACCTGAGGTCTAATTAGATGCCAGATGACTGTAAAACACAAAATGTATAGACACAGAGGTCAATGTCAGGGAAAAGCTGCAGCAGCGGAGGGAAAAGCTGCAGCAGCGGAGGGAAAAGCTGCAGCAGCGGAGGGAAAAGCTGCAGCAGCGGAGGGAAAAGCTGCAGCAGCGATGGGAAAAGCTGCAGCAGCGGAGGGAAAAGCTGCAGCAGCGGAGGGAAAAGCTGCAGCAGTGGAGGGAAAAGCTGCAGCAGCGGAGGGAAAAGCTGCAGCAGTGATGGGAAAAGCTGCAGCAGCGGAGGGAAAAGCTGCAGCAGCGGAGGGAAAAGCTGCAGCAGCGGAGGGAAAAGCTGCAGCAGCGGAGGGAAAAGCTGCAGCAGCGATGGGAAAAGCTGCAGCAGCGGAGGGAAAAGCTGCAGCAGCGGAGGGAAAAGCTGCAGCAGCGGAGGGAAAAGCTGCAGCAGCGGAGGGAAAAGCTGCAGCAGCGATGGGAAAAGCTGCAGCAGCGATGGGAAAAGCTGCAGCAGTGGAGGGAAAAGCTGCAGCAGCGGAGGGAAAAGCTGCAGCAGTGATGGGAAAAGCTGCAGCAGCGGAGGGAAAAGCTGCAGCAGCGGAGGGAAAAGCTGCAGCAGCGGAGGGAAAAGCTGCAGCAGCGGAGGGAAAAGCTGCAGCAGTGATGGGAAAAGCTGCAGCAGCGGAGGGAAAAGCTGCAGCAGCGGAGGGAAAAGCTGCAGCAGCGGAGGGAAAAGCTGCAGCAGCGGAGGGAAAAGCTGCAGCAGCGGAGGGAAAAGCTGCAGCAGCGGAGGGAAAAGCTGCAGCAGTGATGGGAAAAGCTGCAGCAGCGGAGGGAAAAGCTGTAGCAGTGATGGGAAAAGCTGCAGCAGCGGAGGGAAAAGCTGCAGCAGTGATGGGAAAAGCTGCAGCAGTGGAGGGAAAAGCTGCAGCAGTGATGGGAAAAGCTGCAGCAGTGATGGGAAAAGCTGCAGCAGTGGAGGGAAAAGCTGCAGCAGTGATGGGAAAAGCTGCACAAAAGGTCCAGGCAGGTTTGGGGATAATATCCTATTAAACATCAGCTACAGCAGCAGATGATCCTGCAACAGCAGACTGATATGACCTTATTAAACATTCTTCTTTGGCTTCATTCATGAAAATGTAAAACTCCAGCCAGGAAACGGCAGTAGGGGGCGCTATCTGGAAGGAATGACAGGCCAGCTGGTCAGTGCTGGACTGCTGGAGGAAGGGAAAGGAGATGAGTTCTGACAAGTCACTGATCAATTAGCTCTGTTTCTCTGACTCTAATCCAGGAGCTTCATCTGTAAAACCAACACTAACCAGCAGCGTTAACGTTCGTTTTAATGAGATGAGCCGATCTGAAAACATCCTTTGATGTCACAGCGGTGGGGTGATGGCATGTCCGTTGTTACGGAGACCAGAGAGAAAAACAACCAGCCAGGAATGACTGATGGATGGATGGATGAGGAGCACGGTCACAAACAGTTGCTTCTGCAGGAAGTCATGCCTGCAGACACCCCACCCACCCACCCACCCACCCACACACACACACACACACACACACACACACACACACACACACACACACACACACACACACACACACACACACACACACACACACACACACACACACACACACACACACACACACACACACACTCAGCTGTGTATATTTTACCTTCAGCAGGGAGAAACAGTGCTGGATCTTTCTCATGTCTGACCCCAGTGACAGTGCCACATCTGGATCAGGGTCCTTTAGGAAGGCTTTGACGAGTTCTTCCAATCTAAAATCACACACATGAAAACACACACAGACTTACTCATGACGAGAATGAAACCGCCGCTGCCTTCCATGTCATCATCCTCCGTCCATGTCCTCAAAAAGCCCCTCCAACAGTTAGGAGGGATATCTGAGGAGTTTAAAATATGGCTCTCATCAAAGAAAACTATTTACCTAAATGCGAGCTCCAGCTCCGCTGGGCCGACCTGTTGATAAACTATCTGGAAATGATAACCCAAACACTGGTTCCCGAGATGTGGAAGCAACCACTGGAAAAGACCAGGAGGCAACCATCCAGAGGATCCAATGCAGCGCCGACAAAGTGCGGTTTTTTATCTCCTGCTACGCGTTTAACATAGAAACACGCAACGTTTACATGATGGAGGACTAAAAACAAATGTGGCGGTCTTGTTTCAGAGTCCAATGAGACATCGACGGTTTTTGGAAAACAAAGTTTGGTTTAGAAGAACTGCTTTTGATGCCATGTGCAAAACTTTGCCTCTGACCGTTTCCAAAACATCACTCCGAAATCCTGAGGTCGACTTTTATCAAGCAGTTGTAGACAAATAACATATAAAAGAGGTTCGATTTCATATTAAACCAGCTTCTATTGCATGGGAGGGAAAACATACAGCTTAATAACCTCATGGAGAGAAAAATGCAGCAAGCTGGAGGATTTATGTACGTTTGGAAGAAGTAAGCCATGATAATGTGCAATCAATCAGCACACGGGATGAGTCAACGCAGAGAATGAAGAGAAACAGAAAGAAAGAAGTCAGCATGGTCACTGAATGCGGTCACAACAGACATCATTAAAGGTTCCCAGAGAGAGCTGGACCACAAACGGGGGAAATCGGGGCTAATCACCCAGTTGAGAGGAAATAATAAAAAGGCAAACCATGGGGGCCAAGGCACAGGGAAACACATCAGCTCTGCAGGGAGACCTGCCAAGGCTTGGATGAAACCTCTGGCCTGAACTCAGGCCCTGAAGGAGTCTCTGTAGCGCTGGGTTGGACCTGCTTCACCTCAGAGACTGAAGGCTCCATTCTGAGTTGCTGCTGATGGCGATCAGCATTAGTAATGTTGGCACTGTAGCTAAACTCCAACTATTTGTAGATGATAAAGTGTTTTTGCTCAAGCATCTGTGGGTTTGAGCAACTCAGCAACAAATTAGTCCAATAAAGACTTTGTGCTAAACTGTAAACTGTCCCATCACATTCCTGCACACACATATCAGCAGGAGATGCTCTTCTGCAAAAATAGCAACTTCCGAGCAGCTTTCTATCTTTTCTCATCATTTATGCCGTCTCACAGGCGTAATGTTGAGACTGGACCTGCAGAACCCGGAGTCCTGGCTGACCACACATCCCTGGGTTGAGAAGATATGAGCAAAGTTGACAATGACAGCAAAAAAAAAGTCAGCTTTCATTTCAGCTACTGAGAAGTTTTAGAGGTTTGAATTGTTTTAATTGGTGAAAATTTGCTCCTCTGAGGATCCTGACTGATCCAAACTGAGAGCGGCTTCCTGCAGGTGATGCAATGACTGTTCAGAAATACACACAAATATGAACAGGACTTTTTTCCCCACAAGCCAAAAGTTCGAACAGCTACTGTATGTTGAGAGACTGGCAGAGGTGGCGTACTTCCAGATCTCCTCCGCAGACAGCCGCTCGTCTCTCTGCTCTCCAGTCACCATGGCCAGCTCCTCCCTCAGTAGCAGGATCTCATTTTTTAAACGTGTTATCAGCTGAAATACATAAAGAGCAGAGTTAGAGGTCACGTATATGAACAAAGCAGCCATTTCAGACAAAATAAAAGTCATAGTCAAACAAAACAAGCCCGTTTTGATGCAGCTACATGAGACAACTGCTGAAAGGAGTAATGTGGTTCATGTAATGATGCTTTAAGTGAACCCTACGTTCGGCCCTGATGGGGTACAGATGCAAGTTATAGCAGAAAACACCGAGTGTGTAACAACAGAAGCGTGACAGAGTGGGTGTTAATGTGACAAAAGTGCTTTTAGTGGTCAACATATGACTAGAAAAGCACAATAACAGTACAGTAGCACACAGAGAAAATATAAGAACCTCTTTGGTACTGGGTTAAAAGCTGACACTGGTTTCATAAAAGGCTTCTTTATTTTACAGCCCCAAAACTCCCGAACCCTAAAACTATGGAATCAGATTTGTTTCAGAATCTCCAAGCAAAACTTTTTAAAACTCAAGAAAAAAACCATTTAAACCAAAACTTTCTAAAACTTAAGTAAAATAAATTATCTCAAAATCAAAAATTATCAATCATCATGAAAACTATGAGGCTTTTATTTAGTTAAATTGAATAGTTTTGTTTGCAGTTTCCTCTTCTTTCTCTCTTATCTATTTGGTTGCGCTTCACAGTCTTTGGTTTTGATTCTCGATTGGTTTCATTTCTGACACAAATCTTTTATGGGCGGGGTCTTTTCAGGGGCGCATTCCAATTGGCTGGTGAGTTTTTGAGTGACACAGCTGTAGCCCAGATGTTGTTTAAACCCTTGTATATGTATGCCAAATTCAGCTTTGAGTTATGTTTACATCCATGTCTGTTTTATCACTAAATGCGCAGTTTGCATCAGTTTCTAGAAGTATAGAGTAGACTTTTATGGGGAAGTGTTTTAACTACTGTGTACTGAAAAGTGAAAGTGGCTGAGTTCATGAGGATTCAGAAGTAAACAGTTAACTCATCTTTTAATGGTTTTAAGGATGTTTACATTGTTAATGTTAAGCAGCACAGATGAATGCTGATGATTAAAGAAAAATGACCACTAAACAACAATTCCACAGTTTCAAATTCTTTGTCATCGAATCAGAAGTAGTTTAATTTTTAACTCCCTAAACTTCCTAAGAAAGTGTTTGTACATCTCATTGGGTTACAGCTGTGTCACTCCAAAACTCACTAGCCAATCACAATGCGCCCCTGAAAGAGCCCGCCCATAAAAGGTTTGTGTCAGAAATGAAACCAAACAATCGAGAATCAAAACCAAAGACTGTGAAGCGCAACCAAAATAGCGAGAAGAGAAAAAGAATAAGAGGAAACTGCAAACAAAACTACTCAATTTAACCAAACAAAAAAGAGCCTCACAGTTTTCATGATGATTGATAATTTTTGATTTTGAGATAATTTATTTCACTTAAGTTTTAGAAAGTTTGGTTTTAATTGTTATTTTTTGCTTGAGTTTTAAAAAGTTTTGTTTGGAGATTCTGACACAAATCTGATTCCATATAAAACTATCTGGTTAGAACTGAATAAACCAGTTGACTGAGAGCTAAAACATCTTCATGAACCAAAAAAAACAAAGTCCAATTAAAGTCCTATAAAAGCTCCAATATTACATCCAATTAAAAGGAAACAAACACTGACCAGTAACAGTCACGCCAATATTTTACTGGACAACCTCAGTACTTCCGTCACATTTAATGCTGTTCATGTTGCATTGAAGTCCTAATATCTCGGTTATACATAATATTTATGTTTGTCTTTCAGAACCAGAAACATCACATGCGGCAGGTTTGCCATGACAACAGGAGCTCATCCAGATCATCAAGCCTGACAGACGGTGGAAAATAATGCTGCAATATGACTTAATACATTCACATAATGTTACTGAAGAAGATGATAACTATTATTCAGAAATTACTGCAATTATCTGAAATTAACTTGATTGTATAATTATATGAGAAGCCTAACAGGTGTGTTGTTCACTCAATTCGAACTCACTATAATTTAGCAGAAATTCATCCATCAAACGGAGCTAATCCACAAGTGGCAACTGTTCTTTTTTCACGCTCTTTCTTTAGAATGAATGCCACTTAAATAGAAGCAGTGGTTTAAACCACACGCTTAAAAAAAGAAAAAGAAGCAGAAAGAAAAAAGCTTGCAAGACTAAAACCGTCTCAGAAAATAGCAGATTCTTTGCCAGATTCTCTCCAACTGTCCTGACAGAGACACGAAAACAGGTTGGTGATCAGTGATTAAAGGTAAAAGTTCAGACTGGGATGAGACACACCAACCAAGGGCCACTGGTTTTAGCTGATATCCTCTGAACAGACGGCCAAAACCAGTCAGACAGTCAGACACGGTCAGCTCAAGACGTTCCTGAGAAGGAACAGACCTGTGGTGTGGTTTTGGGAAGGTGCCACTTCAGCTTCACGAAATTTCTCCCCTAATCCAGCCCATATCATGTGCTTTCACACTGAAAATCATGGCTGTCCGGTCCTCACCAGAGCCGCTCCCTCTATCTCTTTTTTGGAAGCAGTGGTCTGATGTAATTCTTCCAGCTGCATCCTCAAAATCTGACCGCCAGTTGTTGGTCAGCAGAATAGTGCAGTCTATTTCAGAGCAGCAGGCCCACACTGGCACCGCAGCACCCCGGCAGGCTTCCATACACCAACTCACACCGTGTGACTGATCATGTCAAACCTGCAGCAGATTGTTGTGGTTATGATAGATGGAAATGTTTTTCTATTCGTATGTTACGATGGCAGCAAACACGGAACAATTAACTTAAAATATCAGCCGTTCCAACTTTAAACCTATCCCATCTTCTTGTGCAGAAAACCACCCACAGTAAGCTGTAAGTGCCGCGGGATAACCACAGGTTACACATGCACGCCGTTACGCAGCATGCCACTCGCAACACGCTGCTATTATGGGGCCTGTTTTTACAATGGGACAGGAGGCAGAGTTTCCCGTTACACCTAAATGCAGGCCAGGTTTTCCTCCTCTGCACCCGGATGATAAGACGCAGTCCCAGCTCCAAGCACAAGTCAGCTTCGTCTCAACACAGGCTGGAGACGGACGAGGAAAGCAGCTACATGCAGGAATTTTCACACCCTCTCTCTGAAAATGTCTCTCTGTTTGGCGAGAAGCAGTTTGGTAGAGTCGCAGTCAAACGCTAATCAGAGTCCCTCTTTAAAGTCAGACGTGTGTGTTGTGTGAGAAGGACGTTGGGAAGGGTCATCCAGTTACGAGGATTAGACTGGGCATGTTTGTCGTTGATCCATCCCAGAAGCGTCGAGCACATCTCATCTCCAGATTTCTACATCAGAATAATAAAACTCCTCTAAAACGTTCCAGGCTTCATTCAGTCCTTCCTAACCTGAAGTTAAACGCTCCGATAACTCAGACTGTGGCTCAGTCAGACAAGCTGGAGGTTTACAGAGCAGAGAGGGGGACTGAAGTCATGGCTCTGAGATGACCAGTTCATCGCTGCGGTGGAGGATTTGAGGTTTTTGTCATCTTTCCGAGCCATGATCCACCCTAACCTCTGACTTCTGATGTAATTGTTGCTTCTTTTGATGTGAATCAGTTTATTTAAGTGCTTCCTTTCAGCCTTACATCACTGTAAACTGGTCTATACGCCATGTAGCAGTTTTACAAGCCCAATGTGACACCAAGTGTAAAAAGGATCGTCTGGAAAAAGAAAGAATTATTTGTCAGTGTTTACGTTTTAGAATATTTTATTGCCTGACAAAAACGGAAGATTTCTGTTGGGTAAAGACATTTTTAATAAGAGCTACAATGATGTTTACTCTGGCTGTGACAATTGGCTTTTGCCCCCATTTGATTTGATTTTTTGGGTGCAGATTCGATTTAAATTGCGATTCTCACCATTCTTTGATATTGCTGATTTTTGTAGATCGAAAACCAAAAAAATGTGAACAACTTTTTTTGTGTTCGTCATTTTTCTTGATTTCAATTAGGAAAAAAACCCACAGTATCCAGACCATCATTCTGCTGCTATGAAGCCCAAGAAGACAAGTAAAAAGATTAATAAAAATAATAAAAATGACAAAAAATTTTTTATAATGGATTATTTTTATTTATTTGAAAAAATAAATTTTTTGAACAAAAAAAAAAAGTCTTTTTTGAAATTGTGAAGCAAAAAAAAATCCCGATTTTCCATTTTTTGGTTCGATTTTCCCACCGCGAGTGTTTAATATGCCTGTGGTGTGCAGGCTGCAAGGAAAACACATTTATATTCTGTACCAGCTGATAAGCAGACAACTTGGACTGGTATCTCCCATAAAACCTTATGTTCATTGTCTGTATTCTGCTCCAGCTTTACAGAAGTACACAAAATAAATACAGCAGTTCTGTAGAAGAGTTGTGGAAGAGCCAATAGGAGCATGAAAATCCCACTGATGGATGCAGACCAGGATGAGTCTGGTACAAGCTGACCTTTTTGCCCTCAGAGGCTACATGATGCCTTACATGGAGCAGTCACACTGTGGTACCTCGTTATATCGCAGGTTACTTTCAACACCTCATTCTTTCCCTGTCCACGAGTGAATTGTTGAATGTTTTGTCTGGTCTGGTTGGTTTCCTGCTGTTCAGTCATTGCTAAAGTCCGTAAAGCCTGTAGGCTCCAGTGCAGGATCACTCAGCCGCTGTGGCAAACACAACTGCAAACAGAAACTCCAGGTTTCAGATCAGTTTCCACAAGCAAACCTCAATAAATGACGTAACGTGTTGAAAGCAACGCTGTGGGCTCTGCTTTGCTTCTTTTAGGGAACCGGTGAGAGGAACACAGTCAGAGAGACGAGAGCAGCAAACATGATCCATAAACAGAGACAAGCAGGTTGCCCATAGCGCTCTGGGTTTGCCTGGAGCTGGGAGTGTGTTGGACCCAGTTGGGAGCAGCCAGACACTGTCACAATTACTGGGCCAGCCGCAGACTCTCTTAAAAATACCTCTGCAGGGTTTGCAAGTGGCCAGCCAAACAGCAGTAATATGGTAGCAGGTCTGAGACGTGGATGTGACCTCCTGCAGTTTACCCCCCACCACCAAAACACCTTTCAGCCATTACCAGGTCTGCATCCTGGGAAAGGTAAGACACACACTGCAGAGAGAGGGACTGAAATAAACTACTGTCAAGCTGCTGAAACCTGACTGGCTTCAGTGACCATGTGTGAAAAAAATCTCTCTTTTTTCCTCACCATGACCGATTCCAGCTTTCTTTTTAATGTAATAAAAGGAAACAGGCTGCTGCAGTGTCTTTATATCAGCATACGGTCGGAAAGTCTTCCAAGTGGCTTCATGTGTGCAGTTTGAGCTATCTTAGGTCAAAGTGCACAGAGAAAACATCCACACACTTCCAGCTGGATGCTTTGTCTACAGGATGCATGGTATTAGGATGAAATATGCTGAAACTGAATTGGATGCATGTAAACAAGACCGGCAGAATGCAAACAGAACCCGTGAGCTGTGTAAATATCACCAGAGAGACAGATGTTGACGTCTGTGAGGAGGAAAACTGCGAACTGAGAACAACCTTTGACATTAGAAACCTAAATAGGGCTCCTGGTGGCACTGTGGATGGAGTGTTCTCACTGCAGCTCATATGCTGATCATTTTACATGTAGAAGCTGAAAGGAGGGTCTGGTTATGATAAACTATGTCTCGTCTCCATGGAGCGATGTGTGGCTGAGCTTTGGTGTGTGTAGCAACCGATGAAAGTGTCTGGTGGTCTCACCAATGAAGGATCCAGTTCTTCGTTCAGCATGGCCTCATTCTTGATGAGCGCCACACGCTGAGCGAAGCGGCACGTAGAGATGGACTCCTGTTGGAAACAGGAGGAACAGTCAGAAAGAGCCTCCAGAAAAGGGAAGGATGATGCATGATATAGAAATAAAATTATCTGCAAACGTCTCTAAACTAAGATTTTTCAGGCTTCAGCTCTAAAACAGCAAACCTATAGCAAGTTGGTTCATCTCTGCACCCTCTATCTGAATACTTCTGGAGTCGTAGTATAGAGAAACAAGTAAATATCAGTGTATGTGTGTAACAGGAATGAAAAAAAGTGTCAGGATGGTCTAAAAGAAAAACAAACAGGATGAATATGTGAATAAGTGAGGAAAGATACAGCTGTGACAGATCATAGTACAGTATGAACATTATATCTGCAAAGATGAAGCAGAACAACAGAGAGATTTTAGTAGGAACAGTTCAGGAGAAGCTGTTCTCCACATCCGGTTGGGGGACCTCTGTTATTAACTGTGATGGTTAAACTAAGTAGAACATGGTCATTCATGGCAGTAATATGCAAAGCTTTTTTTTTTTTTTTTTTAAAATAGGAAAACTAACATTAATAAAAACACATTTCTTCATAATGTTAGATGATAACATTCCAATACAAGCAAAAGACTTCATAACTCTCTGTTGGTTATAACTATGACTACAATGACCTGGTCAAGCATGGAAGATAGGCTCCGTCATGTTTTCTTCTCTTTTTACAGGACTTAAAGTCTCTTGTTGAGTCATCATAATTTCCCATCCATACTTTTACAAATTTGTCCGGAGCCAAAACTTCCAAGTTTTATGAAGCCTTCCTTTGCTGTGCCGTGCCCCACATAATAAGCCCACCCGTCAGTTTGGGAACCACTGGTTTAGGACAACATGTCTGTGTTTCAGCGTGGCTTAGTTCACTTCAACCTGGGTCAACCTGTGATTGTTGATCCCATTTAGCAGTTCTGTCTTAAGGAATGGAGGAAAATCCCAGAAATGTGCAAAACTTCTAGACAGTTAAAAAGACATTAAAGAAACATTAATGGCTGCAAAAGAAAAATCTACAAGCTGTTGCTATTTGTAGGTAAATATTTGTGCATATTACTAAGTTGTTTACTAAGTTGTTTAAATCAAAATGAAAAATGATTAAACATGCTGAGTTGATTAAATCAGACAACCCGAGCAAAAAGCCAGAGTCTGAATTTACTGTGAATGTTGATCCTTACATCCAGGTTCCTCTTGTCCACCGCCATGGTGGCGATCATGGTGGTCATGCAGTTCCCTCCCAGGCTGTCCCTCAGCACTGACGTTAACATGGAGTTTCTGTACGGGATGTGGGAGCGATTCTTCTCCGACAACGCTATGATCACCTGCCACAGAGAGCAGTGAAAAGACCTGACAAGATCAACAAGTCGCACCAACTTTGGGGATTTTTACATCACATTACCCCACCGATAAAATGTGTGTCGTGTCCTGCTCAGCTAAGGTTGCAGCACTTTCTGAATTAAAGTTAGAACATTTCCAAATATCATTTCATTCTTTTTAAATCAGACATTCAGTGTCTACCTGCTCCAGGTAGTGGAGAGACAGGTTGATATATTTGGCCTCAGTGAGCAGCTGCCCGTTCAGGCCGGTCTTGCTGACCCTGTCTGAGCCGGCCAGGTCCACCAGGTGGAGTTTGGACCGCCGCAGTGTAGCCGAGCCGGGTTCGCGCCTGCATACGTGCACCGTGAAAATGCAGTGGGAACGAGTGGAAGCCTGATTCATGGGTGTCTGAGGAGGACAAAAACAATAGGTCAGAGAACTTTCTGGAAAATAAGGAACTATTAAATATCTATGCATGAGTTGAAATCCGACATCTAATTTCCAAATTCAAGCTGCAAAAAATAACATTTTTCCTCTGATTTATATTCTTTACCGCCATATTCCCATTGGCTCAGATTAAAGCCTCATCATATGCAGCCAATAAGCAATAGACACATGTGGCGGCTTTCATAAAGCGGAGGCTGACTGTCAGGCGGTTACTGGCGTGGAAGAAGTCAGGCTGAGACCACGAGGGGACAGAAGGAGAGCATGAATCATTTCGTACAGACAAGAATTAACTCAAAAAGGATGGGTTGCTCATGGAGTCCTCAGCAACAGAAAAACAAAAGAAGAAATGCATATTTCTTGGCAGAGCGGTAATCAGAGACACCTTCGTTTTGTCACAGACAGCTTGAACACACGAGGATGTTTGTAAATTCATCCCGATACGTTCAGCATTCTCACCTGGATTAGCATCTGAATCCAGGATTTTTTTCTTTATTTTTGGAATAGTTATTGATCCAAGATGTCAAAACATCTCCGCAGATAACACTCCAGGTGAATCTTTCTAAAAAAGCCTTTCAGACCCTGAGCTACAGTTGGTGGGAATGTGCCAACGCCTGCTTGTTAGGGTCACGGCGGCTCGAGACGGATCTTTCACCATCTTAACCTGCTGCTGTTGTTTCTGTCCTCAGTCCTTCACTCTGCACATGCTCATGCTTGCTCCACAGGGCTTCTTTAGCCTAATCTGAGGCAGGCCTTAGATGTTCAGAAGGGATCACACACTCTACATGACAGGCGTGGATGTAGGATGAAGGTAACGGGGAGAGAGTGGAGCCTTCTGGCCTTAGTTTGTTCAAATCTGAACAACTAAAACCCGACAGTTTGGTTTTTATTTATTCCTTTAGCAGCTGGTAGCTACATGCAGTAGCTTAGATCAACATCACACAGTTCCTGTCATCATCAATATCCAATCCTATTTATTTATAAAGAACATTTTAAAAACAGAATGTCGCCAAAGTGCTGCACAGAGTCCAATATCACAAAATAAAAATGAAATGAAATAATGTTGTAAAACAATTAAAAATAAATAAATAGCCAACAAAATAACTAAAAAGAAAAATAAAACAAATAAAAGACAGAGGACAACACAACAATACATCGTGGCTTTCAGCAAGATCAACAGGCGTACCTGAATCAGTCATTTTAAGTGGTTTAAGATTTATTGTATAAAAAAGTGTAAAATAATTTCCTCATACTTCAGTTTGTGTCCTGTGGAAAGTTTCCCACTGGACCAATGACAGAGGTAAAGTAAATGGTTAAACTGAGAGGACCGACTCTGATGGTCGACCACGTCTAGGTACAGTACACCCGGGAAACTAAACAAAATAGATATTCTACTTATCAGATCAGCAACTCCCTCAGTTTCCTGTGTCTATGTTTCTATATATTCACAAAGTTAAGAAAAGAAGGACATGAGTTAAAGAACAGATTCATACCTGCAGAAGATGAACCCATAAAGCATATCTCAGTACCCAGACCGGTGGAAATGGGACGGATTAGCAGGATTTTAGTCTTTCATCAGTCAGGAAGTCAGCTGATGGTAATGGAACAAACTGATGTTACAGTGAAGGATGAAAGTAGGAATGTTTACAAAACAACAACAGCAATAACATGCGAAAAGTTAAGACAAGTTTATTCCCCTGTTAAACAAAAAGTTTCAAAGGTCCTCTGCAGGACGTAACCTCCCCAAAGGGCACCACTGCAGGTTTTCCATGATTCATGGATTCTCTGCAGTGTTACACAATGTGTCGCCTGGGACACGGCAGTAGTACCCGCAGCAGGAACTTCTTTCATTTTAATACATGCAAGACATGAGTCAAGTGATGGACTGTACAGCCCAGATGTTTATTAATGCAGACAGTAGAAATCCTTCTAATTGACTGGCAGCTGCCTCTCATCTCTAAAATCTTATTTACTAAAACAGTTCTTAGTGTGAAGCAGTTTGAGGTGCAGTTGTGTTGAAAAGCTGCAAAAAGGAATATTCTATGCATGTAAATCTATTTGGCTGTGTGCTACAATAATGTCCTTTTCTTATTATCAGAGGTTCCACGATATTTCCAGCTTTATTCATTTAAATTCATAGACTTTTAAGGTCAACAGAGGAAATAACGTACTAGAGCACTGAAGTACTGGAAGTGTTAGCTGTGGGACGGTGCAACCTCACTGGAGTATTAAGTGACCACATGTTGATCTGTCACACACCACACACTGACCACACACGACGGTGCTGCAGAGGATCAGCAGAAAGGGGCTAGAACGTGTTTAAAATATGCATAATGCTAAGAAGTCTAAGGAGTTTAAATTTAGCCTCTGTCCTGAAGCTCCAGCAGGCAGGTAGACAGCAGCAGCAGGCCAGAACCACATGCATGTAGAGTGACGTAAACAGAGAGATAAGAGGAAATGTTTCCTGATCGAGCTGAAAGACGGGAGAGAGGGCTTCAGAAGATGCGTTTTATTTCCTGTCTAATAAAACCATGGAGAGGATTGCCAAGTCTGGAAGGGAGTGAGCTCACGGTCTGCTGAGGGGTGGCGTGAACGGATGCGTCACATGGTTACGGTGAAGAGAAGAAAGAAAGCATTGCTGTAAATTTTATCCGGAGCACAAACCTCTCGGAAGATTCGGACCGAGATAAATGAACGATGACGATGGTTCTTTGTTTGCTTCAGGCTCGAGGGGAAATTTCCAAACAGAAAGTCCCAGAGAGGAGAACTAAGGAGAAGTCTGGATGTGGGTGGACTATCCTGGGGTCTCCCTGACAGACTGATCCCCTCCCTCCCTGAGTGTCCTCATAACAAATGCAACACTGTCCTAGCTTCTCTCCACTGCAATATTTCTTGTAACTGAGAATAAAAGGCTGCACCATGGATTCCACAACTACCATATATCCTTTATTTTGCATTGGTTTTGTTTGATGGAAGAGTCCCGGCCACATCAAAAACCAACATCAAAATGCTCCTCAAGGATAAAAAGTAAGCTGTAGATGGAAGAGTTCACATCCAGTTCACTTTTACTGTGAATTATAAAAACTGGCAACAGGAGTAAACAAGGTAAGATCAGCCATTTTGCTCCAAAACCTCAGGTTGCAAAGTCATGACTGACCCACCACATGCATCATCAGCGTGGGGAGTCTGGGCGAGTGTTGGAGGGGGGGGGGAGACGATACCACAGCATAAACATAAATTACAGAGAGAAAGCTTGGTTTTACAGGGGAAAGAAGTGGTAAAAGGACCGCAGGGGACCAAAATAATATTTTAGAAGGGTCCTAACCTAGTTTTTAGGATGCATATTGCATCTGAGGAACAGAAAAATACACTTTATGCCACTTACTCTGGAAGTGGTCCGTGGTATTTCTGCTCTTTACAATCCTTAATAAGAACGCTGTATAAATGGTTTGTGTGTGTGTGTGTGTGTGTGTGTGTGTGTGTGTGTGTGTGTGTGTTTGTGCATGCTCCAGTCTTCTTACTTCTGCAATCATACGGTTGGTATCACCCAGGAAGAGCAGATTCAGAGCTTCCTCCTCGTTGGCAGACTGCTGCAGAGACAGGTTCCTCAGATGGATGTTTTGATCCGGATCCTCCATTATTACAACTTTCCTGGAACAAAAAAAAAACATGTCTAATAGATTTTCAGCACATTAGACATTAACATCCACCAACCTGAACCTGATGCTGTCATTGTTTAACAGGTTTCAGGATCTTCCCACAGCACATGGGTACTGTAGGTATGTACCAGTTGGTTGCAGACCAGCAGGCTTTCAGCACCGGTTCTTACTGATGGAGCTCATGTCAACATAACACCAGAGTCCATCATGTCTGCAGACTTCACTTAGTTCTGACCCCATCTCTCCCCCCATCTGCAGCAGAGTCTGACCAACACTCCCTGACTGGGTGGCACAAATCCTCAAGTCATGACTACTCTGGTGGAGATCTGTTTGTGTTAACCACCAGAGATCTGGACAGAGTCCTGGACAGAGTCCTGGACAGAGACCTGGAAAGAGACCTGGACAGAGACCTGGAAAGAGACCTGGACAGAGACCTGGACAGAGTCCTGGACAGGGACCTGGATAGAGACCTGGACAGAGTCCTGGACAGAGTCCTGGACAGAGACCTGGAAAGAGACCTGGACAGAGACCTGGACAGAGTCCTGGACAGAGACCTGGACAGAGTCCTGGACAGAGTCCTGGTTAGAGACCTGGAAAGAGACCTGGACAGAGACCTGGACAGAGTCCTGGACAGGGACCTGGATAGAGACCTGGACAGAGACCTGGACAGAGACCTGGACAGAGACCTGGACAGAGTCCTGGTTAGAGACCTGGACAGAGTCCTGGTTAGAGACCAGGACAGAGTCCAGGACAGAGACCTGGACAAAGACCTGGACAAAGACCTGGACAAAGACCTGGACAGGGACCTGGACAGAGACCAGGACAGAGACCTGGACAGAGACCAGGACAGAGACCTGGACAGAGACCTGGACAGAGACCTGGACAGAGACCTGGACAGAGTCCTGGTTAGAGACCTGGACAGAGACCTGGACAGAGTCCTGGACAGAGACCTGGACAGAGACCTGGACAGAGACCTGGACAGAGACCTGGACAGAGACCTGGACAGAGTCCTGGTTAGAGACCTGGACAGAGACCTGGACAGAGTCCTGGACAGAGACCTGGATAGAGACCTGGACAGAGACCTGGACAGAGTCCTGGACAGAGACCTGGACAGAGACCTGGACAGAGTCCTGGACAGAGACCAGGACAGAGTCCTGGACAGAGTCCTGGTTAGAGACCTGGACAGAGACCTGGACAGAGACCTGGACAGAGTCTTGGACAGAGACCTGGACAGAGACCTGGACAGAGACCTGGACAGAGACCTGGACAGAGTCCTGGACAGAGACCTGGACAGAGTCCTGGTTAGAGACCTGGACAGAGACCTGGATAGAGACCAGGACAGAGTCCTGGACAGAGTCCTGGACAGAGACCTGGACAGAGTCCTGGTTAGAGACCTGGACAGAGACCTGGATAGAGACCAGGACAGAGTCCTGGACAGAGTCCTGGACAGAGTCCTGGACAGAGACCTGGACAGAGTCCTGGACAGAGACCTGGACAGAGTCCTGGACAGAGTCCTGGACAGAGTCCTGGTTAGAGACCTGGATAGAGACCAGGACAGAGTCCTGGACAGAGTCCTGGACAGAGTCCTGGACAGAGACCTGGATAGAGACCTGGATAGAGTCCTGGACAGAGTCCTGGATAGAGTCCTGGACAGAGTCCTGGACAGAGACCTGGATAGAGACCTGGATAGAGTCCTGGACAAAGACCTGGACAGAGTCCTGGATAGAGACCTGGACAGAGACCTGGATAGAGACCAGGACAGAGACCTGGATAGAGACCTGGATAGAGACCTGGACAGAGTCCTGGATAGAGACCTGGATAGAGACCTGGATAGAGACTTGGACAGAGACCTGGACAGAGTCCTGGATAGAGACCTGGACAGAGTCCTGGATAGAGACTTGGACAGAGACCTGGACAGAGACCTGGACAGAGTCCTGGATAGAGACCTGGATAGAGACCTGGACAGAGACCTGGACAGAGTCCTGGATAGAGACCTGGATAGAGACCTGGACAGAGTCCTGGACAGAGTCCTGGATAGAGACCTGGATAGAGACCAGGACAGAGTCCTGGACAGAGACCTGGATAGAGACTTGGACAGAGACCTGGACAGAGTCCTGGATAGAGACCTGGATAGAGACCTGGACAGAGTCCTGGATAGAGACTTGGACAGAGACCTGGACAGAGTCCTGGATAGAGACCTGGATAGAGACCTGGACAGAGACCTGGACAGAGTCCTGGATAGAGACCTGGATAGAGACCTGGACAGAGTCCTGGACAGAGTCCTGGATAGAGACCTGGATAGAGACCAGGACAGAGTCCTGGACAGAGACCAGGACAGAGTCTTGTGAGTCTGGACTCGGTTAGCTGGATTTTCATCCACACCAACTCCAGCTCCACATCTCTTGTCCTGAATTATCGCCACTGGCCTCCAATCAAGGTTAAGATCTCCTGCAACCCCCCCTCTTAGCAACACTCCGCACATCCTCGCTCCTTTCTGACTTTTCACTCCATCCCAGAAGCTCAGGTCTCTGACACTGATTGCTCTCCACTGCCCACAACATGCAAACCTACAGAGCTTTCAACCCAGAGGAATGCTCTCTCTGCTGATATTCACATTACTCCATCCTCGAACAAATAAACAAAGATCTCACGCACCATCTAGTGATTCATGCTGCATGGAAGATCCTGCCTTCCCATCAGAATTGTATCGGCTGTTTGTGATGCCTTCTTATCTATTCTGGTCTTTTGTGTAAAGGCGAGTGGGGGGGGAGAGGTAGAGGTGTGTACACGACATCAAACCTTTTGCCTTCTTCCTCCTTTAACATGAATCTACTTTGAAATAATGAATTAAACCTGCCGGCTGCAAGAGCAAAGACCTAAAACTGAACCTACAATAAAAAAAACTGTCATGTTACCCCCCCTCAGTCCAAACAGAGCGGGTACGCAGGTCAGCGTGGGCTGAGACCCAGTCTGAAACCTGCTTTTCCATCTGGGGCTTCATAATTTGATAAGAGACGGGGTTTTGGTTTGAAAAACAAACAGGTGATAGTTTCTTGCCCACATCAGGCAATCTGAAGCACAGAGTGCTTTACCAGATGGAGCTGAATGACTCCTGTGATCTTACCACATTCGGGCATGGCTACCAAACTGACACGTCAGACGGAGAGGAATGACGGGAGAACACATGCAGATAATTATGTTAACATGTCTCTGTAATTGAGGTGGTCTGCCAAAACAGTATTAATCTTATTGTGATTAAGAGCTGCGTCGTGGCAGATATTTTCCAACCCTAAACATTATTTGATTATTGTATTTGAGCAGAAATGATATAAACATGGAATGAATGAAGGTAATTTAGATACTATTAGGCATTCAGAGGATGGAAAGCTGAGTGCAGGATGGAAAGAAGAAATGTAAAAACAAAAAGAAACGGGGCAGAAATGTCAGAAGAGGCTGGCTTTTTGAGACGCAGACTGGCAGTCAAAGAGAGAAGGTTGTCAGTGCCACAGCTTCTCCTTGAATCAGCAAGTGTGGCCGCAGCGGCGCGCTCAGCGACAGGCACTATTTCCAGAGGACTGTGATTTGTGGCCATCTAAACCTTGAGCTGGATCCTTTGTGAAAGGAGAGAAGCAACTTAAAATTAAGTGTCACATGAAAATATAGGACAAATACTGGCTGTGGCTCAGTGGGAAGAGTGGCTGTCCTTTAATCAAAAATTGGTGGTTTGATATGCAGCCCGTCCACGTGTCAAAGTGTATTTGGGCATCTCTGAAGCCCCAAACTGCGCCAGATATGCTCCGCAGTGTGACTGTAAAAGGGAAGACACACACCAGCTTACTCTTTCAAGAAGCTATAGGATCCTTTAAAACTGGATATATTCACGTCATACAAACATATACACTTCTACAGGGACTATCAGAGCGTAATAAGAAATGATCTGGTCTTTACATTAGGAACACCGCATCACATATAACACTGTGTCATTATTTCTAAAATAACCAGAACAAAAAGCAGAAGCGGTGTAAAACACTGGAATGATGGCTTGCTGAACTCTTATCAGTCCCTCAACATGGTTACGCAGAACTTTTAATCCTCTCTTCAACACAAAGTTGCTGTATTTCATTGAGGTTTGCAGCGCTGGTGTCTGCTCAGCTCTGTCAGCTCCCACCGCAGCATCTAGGACAGGCTGAGGTCTGGACTTTGACTGGATCGTGCACCACCTTGATGCTTTTCTTTCTCAGCCTCTCTGTTGTGGATTTGCTGCTGTGCTTGGGATCGATGTCCTGCTCCACACAGACAAACTCACATTTCTTCAGAATACTTTGGCTTTGGGAGGAGTACATGGTGAAATACTTGCAAGCGGCTGCAGAAGACACCTAAATCATCAACCCTCCTCCACCGTGCTTAACAGTTTGTATGTGGCTGTATTTGGTTTATTATTGGCCACCTTGGTCTAGTCTGTCCACAGGACATTTTCCTAGGAGGCTTGTGGACGTGTCGCCCGCCGCCCTGCACGCTGAATCAAAGACAAGTTTCTATGCACACCATTGGTTTCTTTAGCTATGAAATTATTATTTATGAAGCAGTTTGTACATACAGTTAGTATAAACTGGACTAATGTAGATCATGTTTTAGGTGGATATCCATGAACTGGCTTTAACGGATTATGTAAGCAAAGTGCCTTGACATGACTTTGTTGTTAACTGGTGTTAAACGAATAAAGCTGGATTGAATTGTGGTTTGCAAACCTGATCTTTCTTACAGGGATTTTACCTGCAACCCTTCCATACAAGTCGGACTTTTTCAGTCTTTTATTTGTACGGTAACACACTTCAAAGCAGGAGTGTCCACCTCTGATCCTCAGGTGTCACAATCCTGCAGATTTTCCATGTCTCCCTGCTCCAACACAAATGAATAAGCCATTGTGCAGAACCTCATTGGCTGTTGGAGCCATTTAATGGAAATCAGGTGTGTTGGAGCAGGGATACATGGAAAACCTGCAGGACAGCGGCCCTCAGAGACCGACTTTGGGCATCCCTGCTTTAAAGTAAAACTTTAGAAAGTAAAGTAAAAATACTTTATTGCAGGGGGAAACTGCGACTCCTAGCATGCTAACTAACCGAGGCCTGAATGTTTTTACTTTAATGATGGATTCATATCCATCTGATGACCCTTCCCAGACTAAGGGGCAGCAACATTTGTGTCTATAAGATGACTGCTGACATCGTTTCTCTGCCGCACTGTTTAAAATAACAAACCCAAAAGGTGTAAACTGGTAGAACCTTGCCTTTTACAGAAGCGATCAGCGATGAGCATCAGTCACATCTGGTCAGCAGTTAGATGCTGCAAACTGCATTTTGGTTTAGTTTTTGCTAAATAATGAAGGTTTGCAGTGAATTATATGTTATTGTTTATTTGAGCATTTACTTACATGTATGCAATATGAAGCCTAGATGAGGACCAGCTTGTTTTTCATGATGTATTTATACTAAACCTTGTATTTAGTTGTACTTATCTTTGTGGAGTTTTTTGGTTTTTATTGTAGTTTTAATTTCTAGTTTTGTCATTTTGAGTTCTGTCTTGTTTCCTCTTATATTTTATTGAGTTTCTCCCCCTGTGTTGTGTTCCCTTCACGTCCTGCTCCCTGACTCTGGCTCCTGTTTATTTCCCCACCTCATCAACCTCACACCCTGACAGTCTTAGCCTGAAAGTCTTGCTGTAGCCATGAAGTATTGTGTGTTTCAAACAACAGATGACTCTTAACTTATACAGATCCCTGGCAATCAACTAAACAGATAGAATTTAGATGGTAAATATCTTGAAAAATGATGAAAAGTCAGATATAGACGAGTAAAATGACAAGAAAAAGCATTTCTCTTCAGCTGGCTGCAGCGACTTGTTATGAACAACTGTGTCTCTGCAGGACCCTCCCTGGTGAAGTCTTCCACTGGGTCGACCGCATCCATCACTGTCCCACAGTCTCATTATGTCAGTCAGCAGTTCATAGTGGGCTGCTTAGTATTACAGCCTCCATATTTCAGCACACAGAAACTCCAACCCCATCTTAGAGATGTCTGTTCAGCGATAAAGCTTCTATAACCACAAGTGTTTGGGTTTGTAATGAATTTAAAGGTTATGGGCGAGCGTATTAATCATCCCTGGGTGCATGTGTGCGATGGGAAATATACATTATGAGAACCAAAATGTTAGAAAAAAAGAGACTGACTGCAGGTCTTCCAGCCGAGACGCTTCGTGTTGGGAATCCAGAAGGTCGTATCCCACCTCGTTGTAGATCTCCAGGTAGGAGATGTGTGTGGTGTACACCATGCTGCTGTCCTGTTCAGCACAAAGACAGAAAGTAAAACTGGACAAGCGATTGGGATATTTGGTAAAAGCCGACTCACAGTAAAGGATTATGAGTTATGTTTTAGGCTGTGGGAGATATGTAACTAAACAGACAGAAAACCAAAACAGCTGAGCCGACCTGGCTGAAGCGATGATACAGGTAAGACAGGGTGCGAGGAATTATGCCGCGATCACCGTAGCGTTCGGCCCCTCCCGTGATGGTGAAGGTCTTCCCGCTTCCCGTCTGGCCGTATGCAAATATGGTGCCGTTATAGCCGGCAAGTACGCTGCAGACAAACACACAACAAGCGTTAAAAAACCTGAAACACTTGACTTACAGACAGATTGAGTCTGTGAGAGGTTTATATTGATAAAACCTTCTGAATCCAGCTGTTGAGGAACTTTGCCTCCATCTTTCTGCCTGGATTTCACTGACCAGACCAGAACTGACTCTCAAAGTCGCTGTCTGGGGGAATACTGCTGTCTGGAGGAACAGCCTTACATATCAGGTTCTCTATAGGGTTTTGGACGACGGCCACAACAAGAGTTTCTCCCTTCGTGCCCATCAGAGCCAATGATTCTACTGCATTTCTGCACCGTAAGGTGGACAGGCTTTGGAGTATTATTATTATTACTAACTTGTAGTTTAACTGTTTTACTCCTTGAGACACCAAGCGTCTTAATAAGAGCTTTAAAAAAAACAAACAAACAGCACATTAAGGTTTCTTTGCGTCATTATTTCCAGTGTAGAGGTATGCACAAATAGAGTTAACATGGAGTTAATTTACTAGTTCAAACACATGGAGAACATGCTGTAGAGTCGAGGATAAAGTCTTGTTTTCAATCATATTCTCTTGTTGCAATAGAGCCGACAGTAGATTCCACAAGAAACTATTCTCACACACTTTCCCAACATTCAACTTGAAGGTGCTAATTGTCATCCCAGCTGCTAACTGCTCCACCGTAGCCGAGTCGTACAGGAGCCCATCGTCTACAGAGAGCCAAGATGTCGTCCAAAGCTAACAACAGACTCAAATTTCTGTCCATGAACGTTAGAAACTAACTGGTCGACAAACAGCAGACCTGGTGAAGTACCAACTTCAGCACCAACCAAAAACCAAGTCTGACTGACTGCCAGTAATGTAAATCAATGGTCCTGCTCCACTGAATGACCAGTAGCCATCTGACCCCAAAGCACATCCAGGTCTGAGGTTGTTGTCCTCCGCTGGAAAAGTTGGGTTGAACTCCGTGTTGGCTGAGTTTAGTTGGAGTTTCTGCACAAGTGAGGACAGATCTGGACAAAGGGATCTTAGCTACACTGCATCTGCTCATGATGAATCAGAGCATCTCTGAGGGGAGTTTTCTCTGTCAGCCTGGCTAAAGGTTTCACTGCCTGTTGGTTTCTTCCTGTACTGTCTACCTTCAACTGGTCGAGGCAGATAGCCGCCCTTCCAGAGCTGGGTATTCTGGTTAGTATTTCCGACACCCACCACACGCTCAGGATGAGGAATTGTATTAAAGTCAAGATTCAGTGCAATCTGTTGGTTTACTTTGTTAAGCTAGTATTTTTTTATGTACTTGTCCTCTTCATTCCTTTGAAAGCAGTGAAGATGAACTTTGTTTTCACACACTCTGTAACATGACAAGTGTTGTTCTATATGTAAGGCTGTATTTACTTTCCTGTAAGACCCGATGACAACAACCAGATGACTTTTATTTGTTTTCTGTCTTAAAGTAAACTCAAACTAGCATGCAGCCTGTTTTTAATGACTGTATATTTCCTTTAATGTGTGTTAATTCAGTTAATCTGTCTGTAAAAATGTCACTAATTCTTGCTGACCTGTGTAAACTTCTTCTCATGGCATCCCCATTTAACTTGTAAAATGACCTAAAGCGAACACCAAGAGTCTATGTGGATTCATCCTGACACGTGAAATACGCAGGAAAGGATGGCAGTGAGGAGAGAGCTGCCATGGCGACAGACATCTGCTGGTGGGGAAGGAATGTCTCGAAGCGCAAGTGGCAAAAAGAGCCCAAAACCTCCCAACAAGGACGGGTCCGGTAAAGCTTGGTTTGGCCCAGATCTGCCTCTCTGCACGTGCCCAGAGCCATGTAAACCAGCACTAATCCAGAATGAAGGAACTCATGAGACATAATATCTAAGTATGTAAAAGATAAACAAATATAAAAAACAGTTTTACTGTGTTGGGAAGAAACTATTAGAAGACGGTAAAATGACAGAATTGATCCGAGCTCGAGTGTCCGGGGCCATGGTATGGATAAAGCTTCTTGTACTCTCTGACTCGCCTGATGCGAGAAAACGGATATCCTTATACTATATTTGTCAAGCTGCATTATAAACCGTCGCGATCTTGCCGGCGCAGGGTTTGACCAGTTGCTGGGTTTCCTTTCCAGCGTGCCGTGCAGCTCCACACCTTGCATGAGAAGGTTAGAGGAAAAATGACGCGTCAGTTTATATAAAACACACGTTCATTCAGGAGAACGGTGGTTGGTCAGGACGACTTGGACGGTCGTTTAATCTGCCGTGAGTCACGGCGGTGATTGGCAGAGGAGGTAAAAGGCTGAGTGTTTAGCTGAATGTCAGAAGTAATGATGCGGCCTGGGTCGTGCCGCTGAGGCTTGGGCGTTTCCCAGTGCTTGTTCCTGTTTACACCTCAGCTTTCCTGGAGACCGAACAGAACCTCAGCCTTCTTTAAACTTGGGCTGCAGGTTTCACTCCCTTCTGAAAGGGGATTACGATGCAGATAGAGGGTTTTGCTTGCCAGCCCGACATCATTACACTGGCTCTTCTTCTTCCTGGAGCTATTAATGCTGGTTTGTTTTTGAACTACTGTGTTTGAGATGAAATGAATGGTTTCGGTTACACCGCAGCACAGACAGAAACTTGTGTGCAAGTAAACGACTTGGAGCTTTTGGCTAAAACTTGAATTATACAGAGTATGAGAGAACCGCCACCACCCAAACTAAATGAATAAATAATGCCTGACAGTTTCTGCTAGCCTGGAGGATAGGAGTGCTTTAGAGCTAAATGAACTCTATATAAACCCCTTTTACAGGAACATAAATCACTAAGTTTTTAATTCATTAAAAGATTTATTTAACAGAATTTTCAGTGTGTTAATCGGTCAGTTTAATCTGATTCAGGACGGATCATGTAGAATTTGATGCAGCAAACGGTTCGGTGAAAGATGGACTGAGTGGCATCAGACCTTTTGGTTTTGGGAACTGGAATTTCCAAGTGACTCTGTGTCCATTCCTGCTGAATGCAACAACTCCTCTGATCACCAGTGCTTGTTTGTTGTCTAATTTATCTTTATGATGCTCCACTCAGAGACAGGTGTGAGCTGCAGGCAGAACTGTCAAACACACACATTCTGTGTATGAAGCCACGCTGTTGGAAGTCGTGCAGAATAAAGTGTGACATTGTCCTGCTGGAGTCACCACAGACCTCCTGGGAGAAGACGTCACCTTGATGGCAGCATATTTTTATCTAAAGTTCCACCATGCGCTCTGTGTCAGTGTTGCTTTAACGCATACGTAGAATAGACACCGATGTCCCCCATCACAGCTTCCTCTGACTACAGCCTGAAGGATTTTTCTCATCTTTCGCACAAAGAACATGGAAGCATGTCCTCTGTCGTTCTGTCCATTTGAGATGAGCTGCTGTCCAGAGAACACAGCACAGTTTCTACACAGCACTCATCGATGTCTGCTTCCCTGTCTGAACCAGCTTCAGGTTGCATTTCTGGGTGCAGTGGTGAAAATGATTTCTCCTACAGTCTCAAAGGTTGCAATCATCTAACCTTCACCTTTCCACTAAGTAATTTCCCACAGACACCCTGATATTCTGCTCTGTAGATGCTAATAGACAAAAGTGCTCTATATTCTTGGAAAGCCTCTTGCAGATAATCCTCTTATATCAAATAATCCATTCAAATTTTACTTATAAAAGACTTTTAATACAACAAGTAGCGCAAAATTATTTAAATAAAACATTTGGCACATCAAAAAAATGTTCACACACCCATGTATGAAAACACACACTTAAAGTCTCTCTTTCAATTGCACTAATGCAAATGCACGCACAACATGCATGCATCCACCTCACCACCACCCAGAGCCCTCACTGTATATTAAGAAGGAAATACAACTGGCTTGACACTGCAGAGAGGAAATTATATCTTGGGGATCTGTTTATACCAGATCCCCAGTCTACTCAGAAATATATTTTCTTTAATACTCAACCGTGACACCCTCACCTGTCTTTTTTAATCAGTCGATAGTAGAACCTGCTAGAATACCCATCGCTTTGTTGCTCTCTTTGGTTATTGACAACAGGTTGCTGCATCAAATTCTTTTTACAATGCAGTTTCATATATAATCCATGTATAGAAGTTGTGAGTACACATTTGAATCTCTTTATTAATTAATAAATGAAATGATGAAACAAGTAGAGGAAATTGTGATTTTAATCAACCTTTTGCAAGAACTACACTCAAACAAATGAGTATTTCAGTGGTTGGTGTAAAACGATGGAACGCACTTAGAAGCAATTTTAAAAGTTGTTCAAATCTTCTGAATTTAAATTGAAATATAAAGAGTACATTCTAAAACGCCATGCAAAAAACTGTTAAAAGAAAAAAAAAATTCATACCTGTGTTTCGTTCTTAGTGTTTGCTGTAGAGGATGCCATCCAGTTGGTTTACTTTGAAATGAGGATGACATTGGCTTGATAAGATTAGTTCTTCTTCCAATTCCAACTCCAACCTTTCTTTTTTACATGAAATGTACTACAATGGTTGTGTATTTGTTGTTGTAACTCTGGAGTATATTTTTTCTGTTGTTTTTTGGATTTGCCAATAAATTATGGAAAAGAAAAGAATAAAAGATGTTGAAATGTAAATTATAAACACATTTTGCATCTCTAAGTGGGATTTATTTATTTATATCCATCAACACATTCAGCAGGAATGATTTTTAAGTTTGCGATGACCTCTGCAACTATTTTTGAAGGAAAATATACAAGATTTAATAAGCTGAACTGTTCATTCTGTCTAATTCATGTGTTTTGGCAACAGATGAGGATTTAAAAGGTCTCAGCTTGGTGAAACTGTCTTTCTGGTGGTGGTGGGGGGGGGGAGGGGGTTGACAGTGGACTCAGAAATGTCTGAGTGTGTAAATAAGACTCGTCATGGCTAGACAGAATGACTGGTGTCCTCAACACTGCAGACATAATATTCATATTAAAGACTAAAAGACGCCTGGCTCAAACCGATGAGGAAAGACACAACCGGGTTGTGACTGCTTCTTTTTAACGTGATGTTTACCATCTGCCACAACAAAGAGGGAACTATTAAAGCGTTGGCTGGGGAGGGCAACCCAATACCTAAGTCAGTGAACCCATGTGAGTCAGGTCAGAGACGCGTACGTCTTTAGTCAACCATTCCAGACATCTCACTGTGTTGTTTATGCGTCTACTAATAGCAAAGATAATCCAAAGCACTTGTGGGATTCCACAAATAGGTCCTATTGTGCCTGAGAAGACGGAGAGGAATGTAGAAGATACAGCAGGGCTGGACTGAGTGAAGATGATGAGGTTTGGTGAGGAGGAGAAGAAGAATCTTGTTTACGTAATAACAAAACCAACATATGATCACAGGAAATTCCAAAGAAATTCCCTCTCTTGTTGACTTTTCTGTTGGAGAAGTCGGGCCGGCAGGGGGGCATAGCAGTGTCACACGCAGGAAGGTTTCCACTCATTGAAATGGAGAAAAAAAAAAAAAGAAGATATAATGCAGAAGAATCAGTTCCTCTCTGTCCCCTACTTTTCTATAAGCCTGAATGCTTTTATTTGTTCACATTTTCTAAATGTTTAAACACAAATGAATAAAAATAGGCTGAAACATCGGTGCCGCAGACTGTTGAGGTTTATAGACTTAAGATCTGTCTTTTTAACTTTTTACTAAACTATTTGATCTTAATTTAATTCATGTTTTATTTATACGTGCGTTCATTTTATTCTGATTACCTTTTAGCTAATTATTTTATGAAGTCCTTTATGTGTATGTTTTGGTTTTTTTTTTATCATCACTGCTCTTATATGGTTATTTTATGTTTGTTTTAATGCGTTTAGCTCCAGTGTTTTCCTCATGGTGATCCTTTGCACGGAGAGTTTTGCCAGCTCCGTCCAGATAGCTGGGGGGCCTGCATGGCAGCCCTACGGCTGCGGCGTGGACTCTTTGGTTGGTGCAGTATTGGCCTTCGTGGATATTTGTGAAGGCTTGTTTAACTTTCTCTTGCCTTTGGCAGAAAAAGTACTTTATATATAAAGTTTGATTTGATTGGAAAGGATCACTAAGTTAGAGTTGCATCTGTAAAGACAGGAGGAACGCAAGGAAGCAAGTGAAGAGTCGGTTCTTCAAGCTAATAAGATGAAAGGCAGAAAAATGTGCACGTGAGGATGTGAGTGACTGACACATGAAACTGGGATGTGCAGGAGGATTCATGGCCTGAATTAAAACAACAAGCAACTAAAGGCTGCCCACGAGATGATTTTCAAATGAAACAAGTTAACTAAACTCCCTCATTAAGCAGATTTTTAGGAGTAATTGTTGATATGATGGAGAGAAAATGTGGACTGGATTAGTTCTGGAGTTCATAGATAAATCTGGATGATGAAGAGGATTACCACCTAATCTCCACAAACTGTCTCCTTTTGTTAAATCCCTGTTCTTCTTATTGTACTACAGCTTGGGAAAATTCCTCTTTCAGCTACTCTTCACAAAATCTCGGTCCTACAGAAAGACATTGTCTGACTCATCTGTTCCCTCCACTTCTGTATTTATGAATCTAAACTTCCCAGTTTTGGGAAACTTACTTATGTACTTACCTATGTATGTAATGTATGTAAAAATTCTTCATATCAGTACTTTTCAGGTCTGTGTTTTTATCCATCTAAAGTATTAAAAGAATTTTTCCAGATAATTTTTTTGTCTTATTTCAAAGTTGACTTGAAAGTCAGTTTTTATACAATTCCACCATAAGCAGCTCTTCATCTTCTTCAGCAAATCCATTTTTACTGAGTTACTTTAAATGGAGCTAAATTATGGAGTGATACTCGTCATCTCAGAGGCAAGTGTTCTATTGAAGAGAAATTTAAAGAAATGCCGAAAATGTTCCTTGTTTTTAAAGATCTTAATCTCTTTTCCCATACTTGTTTTGTTAGGTGGAGGAGAAATTAAGCTGTGTGGGATTTTTGCCTCTTCCTAAATTTCCCAATTTTCCTCATTTTCTTTGCATTTTAAAATGTGCTAAATAGGATAAAAGGATAAAAATCCTTACAGACAAATGATGACAGGCTCTGCCAGTAAGATGACAGAATGTGTGGTGGGTTCACAAAGCTGCAGGTTGAGCTACAAACAAAGTAAATGGAAGCAGTGTGATCCTCTGGACAAAGTTCTGGTGGGAAAACCTGTCTCTCAGTTTCCATGTTAATCTATTCTCTCTTTGACCGTTCTTAACATGACTCCAGTTCACATTAAGCCTTCCCAGTAGCACTGTCCCCTAATGGCACTGGTTTCTGTCAGGTATACATCTTTCATCACGTTCTGCAACAACATTTTTACAAAGTTGTCTTTTTTCCCAACAAATTCCTCTTTTACTTTTAAAATATTTAACAACAGCAGAGAAAACAACCCAGAATACAGCAGCTGTGTTAACCTCACAGGTGTGTGTTGTACAGTATAAAGCACAGCTCTGTGTTGTTTAAAAACGCCCTCGCTCTCGTGATGGCATGGTGTGTCATCTTGCCTGCCAGCTCTATCCACTTAGTGGTTTAAGAACATAAAGCAAGCCAAACATCACAAACACTCTCCATTTCCATCTGAAAGTAAGCTGAGCTTTATGTACTTCCTGTCAACAACGCTGACTGAAGCTGTGTGGCCTGAACTTAGTGTGAAGACATGAGTTCTGCTTGCATCAGTCATCAAAAGGGTGGGGGCAATGACTGACTATTACTGTTTGATAAGAAGTTCATGCAAGCATTTCATTCCACTTTTACCTTTCTGCAACTGGTTTGGCAATGTTCTCAAAAATGTCTTCTTGTTTGGCGTCTTGATTGAAGACTTTCTGGAATCTGGAGGGAAATTAGAAAAAAAAAAAGTGTCAAATTGAAACATTTTGTGACTCAGAGCAAACACAGGGGTGGACAACACCAATCCTCGAGGGCTGCAGTCCTGCAAATGTTAGGAGTTTCCCTGCTGCAACACACCTGACATCTATCAGACTTAATTAGCAGCCTGTGCAGAGTCCAACTTCAAGCCCTGCAAGAAGTTTGCTAATGATTGGAGTCAGGTGTGTTGCAGCAGGGAATCTCCCAGGAGACTGAAGGACTGCAACATTCGAAGACTGGTGTTGCAGACCTCTGCCCTAACAGCAGGGTTTCCCCATCCAGGACCCCCAGGACCCCCAACCCTCCATGTGTTATAGTAGGGGTGGGAAAAGCGAATCGAAAAATTGGGATTTCTTTGCTTTACAATTTTAAAAAATTAATTTTTTCCAATTAAATAAAAATGATCCATTATAATTTTTTTTGTCAGTTTTATTATTTTTATTCATCTTTTTACCCGTCTTCTTAGGCATTATAGCAGCAGAATGATGATCTGGATACTGTGTTGTTTTTTTCCTCATTAAAATCAAGGAAAATGACGAACAAAAAAAAAGTTTTATACATCTTTTTGGTTTTTAACCTACAAAAATCAGCAATATCAAAGAATTGTGAGAATCACAATTTAAATTGAATCAGCACCCAAAAAAATTGGAGTCAAATTGAGTCGAATCGGGACAAAAGCGTATCGTCACAGCCCTATTTTATAGGTAACCCTCCCTTAACACACCTGAACGATGTAAAGGACTCGTTAACAGACTGCAAGGAACTTGATGAGGAAGTTCAATGATCTGACTGAGGTGTTTTGAAGGAGGAACATGTCTAAAACATGCAGGGTGGGGTCCTGAGAAACACTGCCCGACAGAACATAAAAGTACATGTTGTAAGTTTATCTTTAACGCAGCTGAACTGAAAAGCCAAGCTGGTGAATGAGCAGGATTTAGGTTGTTTGGTCTTTTATGACAGCCTTGACCATCATGTTTAACCAACAAAAAGAAGAAGTAAAAGTGAGAGGAATCCGCCCAGGAAGATCGTTAAATGTGGACATTTTATTTCTATAAGGGCACAAGGGAACCTCCACAGCTATTATAAGACTCTGTGGTTTTGAAAGGCTTTCAGTGTCCACTTCTGCCTGACTCGAGCTGCATTCAGGGGTTGGAAGCGTGGCATGGGCTCTCGCTACCAGCATGAGACAGAGGTTTTGGCTCTGCAGAGAGGACTGGTGGAGGCATGTTTAATGGGAAAAGATTTAATGTGACCATAAGAGCTTAACTTCTAAGAGTTATCTTTACTTATTCAATGTTTTTACAATGTTTTTAACTCTTTAAGAGTCCAAACCTGATGAGATTATTTACCAGAAGTTGTTTGAGGAATGATCCAGATGTATCCATCCTTTACACATAAGGAGATGACTTCATGTGTTCATGTTAACATCCAAATCTAAGATCAGTATGAGTAAATAAAGCAACCTGGTATCAGCTATGTGCAGATCCCCCAACTTATTACCAGAAACTTCATACCAGTTTGGTTTTAGGAAAGCTAGCTTTCTGAGTACCTCTACCTGAACTTGTAGCATTCCCTCTTGTTGTTCACAAAGCCATCAGCCAGGTCCTTCGGCACCACAAACTCCAGAGACGCACCTGTCTGATCCTCATTGTCCACAGAGTACACCTGAGGGAGCCAAAGACAACAGCAGACTGAGTTTCTGCAGAATAAGGGAAATAACCTGCAAGTACAAGCAGCAAATTTGTCACAAGACAACTGAGGAGTATTTCAGTGCAGCCACATGAGTATTAACATGCTGTTATGAAAGAGTAGGCCACCATAGATTTTTCTATTTGTACGCTGTTGGTACCAGACATACAGCCCAACTAAATACAGAGCCAATGTATCATGCTATGCTTGAAATATAAGTTAGTGTGGTTTGTGTATGGCAAGCCCCAAAACAAACAAACAAGCAAAAAAAAAACAATAAGTTTGTGGAGTACGTAACCTAAAGAGGTTGGGTGCACAGAGCAGGCAAGTTCTGCAGATCCAAGCCAAAGCTGAGCCTCAGGGGAGACTCAGAAAACTGCCCAACATTAAACCAATATCAGCTGAGTTTTAACACAGGAGAATATTTAAAGTGAGGTTAGCTGGGCCAGCCTAAACCCCCTCTCCCCCTCCCATCTGCTGTTTCTGAGCTTCAACATATGTTCAGGCGTATATTTCCAATGGACACTGATACAATCACAAGTCCCCAGGACTCCAGGCAGAAAAGAAAAGACCTAAATGATTTTTTTTTAACTATCATCCTGTTTGCACCACAATGGCCATCACTGTTTTATGTTTTCCCTGAAATGTGTGCCAAACCTTAAAGCCTTTAGGAGACAGCTGTGCTTGTTTCAGTACAGTAAGTGCCACTAGAATCATTAATATGATTTTTTTTTTTTAATCCTTTGCCCAGACTATTAAAATGGATATATACCTTGTCACAGCTGTCCCTGATGGATCTAACACTTCTACATTCATGAAAAAATAATATTTTGTGTTAATTGCTGCATGAACTTCCATTTTTTCCCCATAGTTGAATATTTTGACATCAAATAGCAAGAGAGATACAGGTGTAACTAAAAACCCTTCATCCTAAACGTTACTAACAACATTCCTGTCAGGTGTGCCAGTCCCAAGCCCAGACACACTGTTGGAAATTCTTCAACAGGATGATTTATTGAGAGACATCCATGTTAAAGTCAAAACTGACAAGTCAGAAGCACTAAAACTTCCTCAGCAAAAAGAGTTATGATCGGTTTTGAACAAAGCAAATCAAAACCAAAAGATTACACTTGTACTTATTCAGTAACAGAAGTCTTAAGGAATATAACTCCACAGCTTCTTTGTGGCCTTTTTACTGATTCACGCCAACATTAGCTTGCTTTGTTTAATTTATTTTTTATGTGATTTTATTTGCGTTAAACTAAATAGTTACCCACTCACCGCCAGTGTTTTCTTCGTGGGTTTAATGCGACCAAATATCAGTATTGTCTGTTTTACCATTTTCAGTTGAAAGTGTTAAACTTTTCAGGCTGGCTTGTTTTTTAGCTTCCTGGCTAACGTTAGCACGCTAGCATGGTGTTGTTTTACCTGGTTGCTAGGTGACGGCAAGGACAAAGATCGTCTATGTCCGTGAAGATGATTGTTTGGAGCTGAATAGACATTTCAACTGTTTTCCTGTAAGTGCCTGCTAACAGTTTGACTGAAGAAATGATCAGTGGTGGAATGAATTATCAGAAATATATATATATATATATATATATATATAAAATTTTTTTTTTTTTTTTTTTTTTTTTTTGGTTACAGCAATGTCAAAATAGTTAGTTGTTGTACTCCCCACTATCCAAAATGATGAATTCATTACATGAAATTTGCGGCTGAGTGTAAATCAGTTGTGGATGCAGTAAACAAAGTGAGTGATAAATCTGCCCATTTCAAAGGGATGAAATAATTAATAACAAAGATTTGAGGCAGAAATCTACTTTTAGATGTCACAAATGAAACCAAAAGGAAGGAAGCGTTTCAAGGAAATTAAAACTCGGTGTAATAAAACCAATTACTCAGACATCTAAACTGTGATATAACCACATACTTTGTGAGATAAATGAAACCATGCAGATGGGAAACCACAGTTTTACATCATCCACCAACTTGCATCTTTATTTACTAAATAATTGCAGCTGTCAAAGAAATATATGAAGCAGAAAGTTCTACATTTGCAGTGGAGTGACTGTATCCAGCAGAGCTACATGTACATTTTCAAGCATGAGTTGAACATGTGAATATATGTTAAACAAAGAGTCATTGTTCCTCTGTTTTGCAGCGATCACCGTTGTTTTCCACAATGAAAGTGTCTTGCATGTTTACAAAAGGTCACTGCGGGTTCAGTGACTCATTGCGAGAGCATACTGACAGAAGCGTATTCAGCATTGCAGACACTCCCCACATATCAAAGCAGGTTACTCATGCAAAGACCTGTAACCACACCTGCCTGCTCCACAAGAGCAGATCAATATTTGAAAAAAAGTAGGCGTAGTAATGAAAGATTCAGGCAGCTGAATAAAATATTCCTGGTGAAATATGAAAATACAGAAAATACAAATATATCCTGTTATCTAATGACCTTATTTAAAGGTTACCTTGCATTGCCGTGGCTGGAAAAGCCTTTACCAGTTTATTTTATATTATACCCATGTTTTTTGTATTATTTTGGGTTAAATAAAAGTAATTAACCTGAATCTACAATGATGCAAACATGCTGGTTTTTTATGAGTCTTATGTTGGGATGATGGGGTGAACTGGGTTGGGGGTGATTTTGACCATGTCTCCAGTTTCACTCTATTCATGTCACCCCCCTAAAATAGCCTGCAGCAAGATGACCCTCTTGCTGCATATCCGTCCAGATCCCTGGTTTCATGCTGGTGTCTGCTGGTACATTTTATTTTGCATGGGTCTTCATTTATAGAGCTGATTCTGTGTGCATTGAACATAATTATGCAGGTTTTTCCACAGTACTGTGCTTTTCTCATCACAGAATTAACATTTGGACAGCAGTTAGAGCTTTTCTCAAAACAACAAAAGTGTCACCTGCTATAAATACACAGTTGATTCCTCAAAAGCAGGTATTTATACCGATGAAACTGTCAGAGCATCAAAATGAAAAATCCTCTCACCGCTGAGTAGTAACAAGGTTCTCATGTGGTTTAGTCTGCTTTCATCTGATCTGTGAGTGTTTTTCAATACAAAACAGTCAAATCATGGAGAGACGGTCTGAAAATGTCCAAGACAGCACAACACACTGGATGTACAGCCATCTGAAAACTACAGGAAAGTTACACCTTATGGTGACTGAATACACAACACAGAATTTTAGATTTTAATAATGAAAATAAAAGAGAAATAATTAAGTAAATGAATCAAATATAATCACAGATTCATATTTTACCTCACAAGTTTTTTGACATCTTATCGTAATTTATGCACAACATTATAAAACAAACAACAACGAAACAAAAAAAAAACCCAGAAAAACTAAATAAGCAAACAAAAGAGCACACTTCAGTCATCGTGTACAACTTAGTTAGAGTTTGGTTCGAGTGTCCCAGTGATCCTGGAGACGAGGCGAACTGATGGGACAGGATGTGTTTCACGTGGGCCGCCGATGGTTCAGCATTCCCTCAAGCTAAGCTGTGTATGTTTGGGATGTTATGCAACAGGAAAGCCTTTCAGAAGACTCCTGCTGACGTGTTGCTCTTCATGGGATAGAAGCACAAGTCATCAGCCAGGTGGTCGGCGTTAAGCAGCAGTTCTCCGGAGGATTTTCACTAAACGGCCTCATAAACAGCAGCCATACTGGATCTCTGCAGCGGCTCTGGTGAAAACACACACCATGTTTATTCTGATAATGTAAAGAACAGAAGCTTCCACCTGTAACCTGGTAAACATCATGATTTATTCAGAATAAAACTTCTATCATTTTCCTGAAACTACCTGATTATGATGTATTTTATTAACGTCAGAGACTAATTTTCCCTGTTTCCCCTTCTTTCATTCTAGTTTTTCTTTCCCATGACAGCAATGACAACAGATATGAGCAGAAAACCTTCAGAAGTATGCAGATTAAATCAGACAACACTGAGCCTCCAGACGCAGACTGAAGCTTCCCCCAGAAAGAAACCGCCACGTCCACTTTCTACCAAACTGTTTCACTGCACAATGAAATCTTTTCCCTTGACAGGAAGTAGCACGCTGTAAAAGCCCAAGCAAAAAGCAGGACTGTGCCTGTTATGGAGCTGTGAACTCCTCTTTTTTTAATATCCTGTTTTGGTCCATGTGTTGTCTTTAGCTTAAGCTGACATAGCTGTGGTTTCTCCCCAAAGCAGCGGCCACTGCAGGAGTCCGACACGCAGAAATGGACTTCAGAGCTGCATGCAAGACATTTTTACTCCCAACAAACAAGGGACATTCTCTCCCCGTCTGAAAGCGCTTGTGTTTCTGCATGCATGCACGCTCATCTGCTCATTCAGGTAATGAAAAGCTTTTCTCCCACTGTTACTCACATTCATATTTCCTGTATTGAGTTCGCAGGAAGATCAAGTGACTAAAAAGAAAACATGTAGGTGTCGCGACTGCATTGTCACCACACACACATTTGCATGCACGTGAACACACACACACACACACACACACACACACACACACACAAAAGTACGCCTCAGTTACTGTGAAAAGACAGAGATACAGTAAAGAGGCCTGTTTTGATCCAGATAAAGGCTGAAGCTGATCTCCTCAACAAGCACATTTCTGAACTTGTTGAAGCTTAAAGGCAGAAATCAGACGAAGAAGAAAACCAGTTTTTTCAGTTGTCTTTGCCAGCAAGTGACACCTTCGTCTGGAAGCGCCGTCCTGGCAGTTAACCTGAAAGGTGTGCTCCATGTCAGACGACTTCAGGCTGACGCTTCAGGTAGCTCCAGACAAACTGCTTGGTTTGTGGTTGGAAGATCTGATAAACCAGTGCAATGTGAGCGTGAAGACACACATAGTTTGAATGATGATTTGCTGTCTCTTAAAAGCAGGAAACTTGACTGTTTTTAGCCTCTTTCTTCTTATAAAACCTCATTCACTGAATGCACAGAAGCGGATCAGGCATCAGCAGTACCTGCCACTGCTTGCAGCGAGACACAAGCAGCTCACAAGCTGTTTGTGGGAATATTCGTTTCTCTGCATTTGTCTGTGCACCGCTCATGCATGCACATGGATAACGCAGCAGAGCTGGAACCCTGCACCCTCATCAGTCCCTGAAGGAGGCATGTTGGTGTTTGTTTCAGAGGGCTTCGGGTTTCTCTTTGCCATTATTACAGACTTTACAAGAGGATGATGCTTCAGTTAAGTAGCTGCCTCTCAGTGGCTTAGTGGTCGAAGTTGGAAATGTTCCACAGGATGTTCTGCGACTTCATGTGTGTGTGTGTGTGTGTTGGCTCATTTCTGTCTGACGTTGGCTGCAGAAGCTCGCTGGTGGAATCCTTTAATCAAAGAAGCAATTAGAGGCAAGCATCTGTACCTTTGCATGTACTTTCATCATATGTGCGGGATATATAAGTGCACACATGCACGCGCAAAACCGTGTTTCAGAGGCTGGGAACATGGTGGAAATACATCAAGTACATGGAATGCAGATGGAGGAACATCTGTACACGCCACATGTGCTCGGCTATATCGAGGCAGCCTGGGAAAGGTTGACTTTTAGCAGCAGTGTGTTTTCACAGTGAAAGCGGGAATGATGGCAACGGGGTGACTGTATTGCTGTGGTGGGATGGGTCACTGCTTGCACATGTCTCCTATTTTTACTGTCACCACCAGTCCTAAAACATGTCAACATGCTGGAAACAACAACTCCGCCGAGCTTGGCTCAGCGCCGCAGGAGTTCTGACATTAAGTGAGATTTCTTGAAATGATGGAACATATTATTACTTATTTTAGTCTGTTGTTGTCTGACAGAGAGAAAAAAACAGATAAAGGTAGTTATTATCGTGATGAATCGCTGACAATAAAAGCAAAGCAAAACAAGTCAAAACGGTATTTTTTTTAAATAATTCTTATTTTTCTCATCAGTTAGACAAAATAAATCAAAGAGCAACATGTCCTGTATAAAGATGGGGCTTCTAGTCTGACTGGACCACCAGATGTCATCTCAAAAACACACAAATAGTAAGAAACGTTCAGCGTAATCGGAGCTTTTCTTGGTAAAACTTACATCTGTGTGTTGCAGGGGAGAAGAGAAGTCGTGTATTTTGTTGTATTTTACCTCCAACATTCCTCTTAAACAGAGATTCCTAAACTTTCTGAGTCCTGCGATGACGTACGTTGGCGTTCGTCTGCCTCACCTCCGCATGGCGACTGATATATCACATGGGTCATCCTGCAGCCATCATGTGGATGTAAAGAGGTTTGTGACGCGTTTCAGCATCAGTCAACTTGAAAATGTCATTTTTTATACAGAAAGCGTCCCGACTTTGTTGTTTATGCATTAATGTGTTAAAAAAATTGAAGCTGCTGATTACAGAGATTCTTCTCTGCGTTGTTTGGTTTTATTTTGAAAGCCCAAAGTCATGTGATAAATGTAGGTCAGATATTTTTGATGCAATGATCTTGAATGGTGGATATGCATAAATACTCTTATTTTAAAAAAGTATTTTAATGGTACTGATGTTATTTTCTTGGTGAGAACTGCTGCATCCATCTCAGCCGTCTTTAGTGGGCTGACCAGATGCTTTTATACCTTCCAAACAAAACGTAAAGGTGACACAGAGTTTTCTGATGTGTCTGCAAGACTCTGGAATAATTTACCGTCACGTTTCAGACATTTTTTAAACACACTTTTGCACCTTGACCTGGATCCCAGAGTAAAAGTGAGACTTTATTTTGTTTGTTTGACTATATTATTAATTTTATATCTATTTTATCCTGTGCTTTTTGCTGTATTTTATCCTTGGCTTCTCTTATCTTGGTTCTTTTATTTATTTGTTTATTTATTTACCATTCTATACCTTGGACAGTATTGTAGCTGTCTTTTAGAAGGTGGAATATATGGTTATAATATATTATTATAATGCATGTTGTAATGTTAGATGCAGCAAAGCAAATGTTGTTTCTTTGCAGGAAAATAAAGAAAGATTAAGGTAATTGCAACGTTTTTCTAACCTTCACTGTGAAACTGCTGTGGACAACCACAACTTCTGCTAATTCTGCTTTGCTGAGGTTTGCTCAGGTCGCAGCATTCTTTACATTCAACCCATTTTCCTTTGTATGGAATCACAATAAACCATTAATTTATGAGGTTTAAATAAAAAAGTAATAAAGTGAGGCTCGTACATCTTGTTAGTTTGAAACTAAAACATTTAGACATCATAAAGCTTGATGCACATTTGGACCAATGTGCATGTGCTTTAATCTAACAGGAAGTTACATTAAAACATGAATTTCATGTCACATTTTCCAGAAAAAGTTGCACCACTTTCTGTCCTCTTTCATTTCACAAATAATCCAACTTTCTTCTCAAATGTTTCCTTTAAGAAGTCAGGAGACATATATGGCCAGGTATGGAGTAAGATCTGCTCCATGGCAGGAAGAAAAGGACAACATGAGGACATAGCTTCCATCACTGAATGACATGTACAGCGCCAGATGCCTGCAGAGAGTCTGCATCCACCAAAACAGACACAGTCTGTTGAGACTACTGGGAAGCTCTACAGGTCCATAAAATGTTTACACCTAATACACCATTTTATGGTTAAAGGACTTGTTGTAGCCAAAACATGTCACTGAGCTACGTTTACCGGACCTTTCGGACGAAACGAGTGTGTTTGTTGCCGTATCGTCTGCTGCTGGAGGACAGCGTGGCATAAAGGATGAAGTGCATTTGCATCCAGTTTCTGCTGCCCATGTAGGGTCAGGGTGCAGGCAGCTGCCGAAGCAGGGAAGCTGTGATGAGCAGCAACGTTTGCCAGCTCATCGGGAGGGAGGGAATGTCTCAGCAGGCTTCTGCAGCGCTTCATGACATGCAGATTCAGCCATTTGTTTCAGGTTTAATGGAGAAGAGATGCATCTGCACGTTGCAGGATGGTAGCTCTGGAAGGATGGACTGGGGCATCCCTGGTCTACATCTTTCACATCCCAGAAGTTTTCCAAAAACATGTGCATGTATAGAAAATATATATTTATTTTTCATGTCTCTCCCACGTCTGGTAGCAACACGTTGGACTTTGTGCTAATACATGGAATGTGCAACATCCCAGGTGTTTTTTTTCCCCTATATGTGCTGTTCAGGGCTGCATGACGAAATGCATGAGACAAAATATAATAAATAATAATAATAAGACAAAAAGCAAAGACGAGTCTGCATGTTCTCCCAGTGTATGTTTGGGTTCCCTACTCCAGCTTCTTCCCACCATCCAAACACATGAAGGTTTGGTCAAATGAATGTGAGCGTAACTAGTTTGTCTCTTTGTGACTGACTGGTGACCAGTCCAGGGTGTACGCTGGGATTACTGGGATGACCTTCAGCTGTTTGGGACTGCTGACTGCTTGTGTTGTTTGTAAGAAGAGTCTCTGTGTGTTTTATTCATATTACAAGGAGTTTCAGGTGATTTTTGTACATCTTACAGGTGTTTGATTCAGTTAAAATAAACTCATTTTAGAGTAGATGGTGTGAAAATGTGCAGCAACTTCAGCCAGTGCATTACAGCACAGTGTGATTCAAAATCTAGATTCAATCAATTTTAATACATTTGTTGTTACATTCATGCATTAACACAAGTTTTGCTTCTTCCTTGTAGAGTTCAGCACCTGGTTAGCATTGGAAATCTGAACTAAAGTCAAAGTAAGGAAAGGCAGAGGGCTTTAAAATCGGTTGTTTATGCAACATGATGATTTTATTCGCACAAAGCAACAACACTTTGCCACCTTGTGGTTCTGTGTTTTTAAATATCACATGATATGGTTTATGAAAGCATCATAGTTTGGGATAAAACACATTATTCTTTTATCATTTTCATATTTGTGGATGTCATTTAAGCTCTTCAGGACCACCAGAGTTTACATGTAATTATCGAGTGTTAAACACTTGCATGTTCTTTTTCAGGCCTGGACAGTCTGGACTTTACAACACAGGATGTTCTTTTATTCTTCTAATGGTCATTTTAAGCAACATGATGAACTCTAACACCCCAGCTGTTTGACATGCTGTCATATCACCTCTTTTCCATCAGTACCAGCTTGTCTCAGCTTAACTCGCCTCAACTCGTCTCAGCTTGGTCCGGTTTCTTTTCCATTACAGTTTAGTACCAAGTCTAAAAGGGGCGGGGTTTGTGTGAAATCACTGTGATGTCAGTGTTGTGTACGACAAGCTCTTTAACAACACAGGACCTAGAGACAATCTGCTACTCGGACTGCGGCTCGCCGGTCGCTGACCATAAATCGTCTCCATCTGTTGGAACCACTTCCAGTCTGTTTGATCCACTCCAACCATCATGGTCCTTGACCTGCCGAAAGTCACTTCTGAGCTTTGTCAGCTTCTCTCGGCACCGCTGGAAACTCCGTCGCTAGCCATAGACATTGAGTCAGAAAGCTCCTGATAGATTTTTTCATTTTGTATCGCTCCATCTGGTTCCCTCTGTATCCTTTCCTCAGCAACCAAGCAGAGAAATGTCTCCGCCTCAGTGTTGGACCAGGGAACAGATTTTTGTCACATAATGTAAAGTTGGAGTCACTTTTCCAGTGATGTCACTTCCTGACCTCTGATTGGCCGCGCCCCTGACCAATAGCAGCATCCAGTCTGATGACGTCACACACAACCCGACTCAGCTCACTTAGAACCTGGGCTGAGGAGGTACAGAAACAGTACCGGTAAACGGGTACAAAAGGCGAGTACAAACCGAGTCGAGGCGAGTTGAGTGGAGATGAGCTGATACTGATGGAAAACGGCCTTTATGAGCGGCCATGCAACTGATCTGCTGTCATTTAACCACATTTACTCTCCTTTAAACCAGAGTAAAAATTTGCACATCATTGTCACAGCGAGCAAAGCTTTTTGGAAACACGGCTTCATTCATTTCCTGTAGCGTTTAGTCCAGTTAAAGGTTGGAACCAGGAACCAGCAGGCGAGAGGCAGCTGGACAGGTCCAAATGCAACTTATGTTTTTACATATGGTTCAGCATAAAGGCATCATATTTTTTGTCCCAAAACAGCACAAACCAAAGTGCTGAGTGTCTCTCTGAGGCTGAAGTGGAGTCGGTGCGTTTTTATGTCTGGGGTTTCAGCCGCTCTCCTGCCTCCCTTCCACTGCTCCATCTTTTGGTCGGCAACGGTTTCCAAGGAGATTCTTTGGGGCTTTGGTTTTGTGTTATTCTCTGAGGCTTCTGCCCTCTGTTATGCTTGCTCGGCCCGGCATATCAGGCTTCAGTTTGCATTCCTGAAATACTCCAAATGAGCATGCAAGACAAAAGAAGCAGCAATACTGTGGGATGAACCAGAAGTCAGGGACAGGGTAACATTTAGCACTTCTTGGATCCATCAGCATGTTTGTTTTTCTGTCCGTATGAAGAACAGTTTAGGAAACACGAAGCAGAGAAGTTGAATGATTTGCTTGCAGTTCAAAGTGAGTTCTGGTTGGCTTGAAGCAGATTATTGTGCACTTTTCATGATGCAAGCACCATGTAAAATACAAACTTAGCACAACAACTTCTGGTTATTGAGAGAAATATGAAGTTAAATGATATTAAACCATTTGGTTAGCCAGACATGGTTGGTTCAGAGCTGCAGCTATGCAGCCGCTGCCTGAGCGGATCAGGATTATCCAGGATAAAACCGCCTCCTGTCAGGATATATTGTGCTGTGACAGAACTTTCTTTGATGGCCTGACGACAACAGCTTGATAAAGACTTTTTAAAGTGCTTAACTGATGTCTGACAAATACAAGTAATCCATTTGCCTGGAAGAGATGATGCATACCTTTTCCTTTTACAGCTGCTCCCGCGCCTGGCATCTCCAGCTCAGGGAACTCTTTGGGCTATGGTTGCATAATGGACATCATGTCAAGAGTTTTCATTCACTGCAGCCCAGAAAACCTCTTTTCTCTTACTTTCTACCGCTGGAATTCATCTCAAGACATCTGTGTAAATAACAGCTCAGCATTTTCATTATTTCCTCTTTCCCAACTCCTCAGACATGTGTGTACATTTTTGGTAAATAGCTTTTGGAAAAGCTGAGATGGCTTTTAATTGCAAACACAGAAATGAGTGAACATCCGTTTTTTTTTCATGCCTTCTGCAGTCCATGCTTGTCAAGCTGCTCCTCCTTTCTGTCCATTATTCCACCCACTCCATCGCTCCACCCCAGCTGCATGTGGTCAGGAGCCTGGAGAAAGGGCAGGCACAGGGCTGGGCGGCCCCTCAGGGCCCCGGGCGCTTGGCAAAAGGGGAAAATGGGCGTATTTAATCCCTTCCTCTTAAACCTGGATCTCTGAACTCAGAGCTAACCGCTCTAACTATACGGTATAAATAGCACAAACTTGGGTTTGAGAGGGCCCACATCTTAGCTTCTCAGCTGTCAGGAGACGGGAGGACAGAGAGCAACAGGCCGAGCGAGTGTGTGCAACATAAATATACAGCTGCAGGCAAAACTTTGGGAAGGAAAGTTTCAGTTACTGTGAACGGTTTCATAATAAAAGGTGTATATAGTAAAAACAATCTACGGTTTGATTCATCTGGTTCTACCAGGTTTTAAACTTTGGTAAATACGACCTCAGCAGAACAACACATGACATAATACACTGCGTCAGAAGCAGGTAATAAAATCTGAGTTCATCCCATAAATCAACAGCTTGTAGAACCACTTTTAGCTGCAGTAACTTTAAATAATCCGTCCCGCATGATGTTATCAGCCATTCACATCACCCAGGAAGAATCTGGGCCCTCTCTTCTTTACATAAATACTGCATGTATGTTTACAGAGAAAAGGGAGAAGTATTGTGTCCACAAGGGTGGATAAATCATGATTTGGGCTTTTTATAGCTGCAAATGGTCCAAAGAAAACCTCACTGGTGGACAGAAGAAAGGATTCAATCAAACAGCAGCAGGTTCTGGGAGCAAAAATCAGAATATCTGCGAACAAAACATGCAAAAATAAGCTAAAAGTGTAGATAGAAAATCATTTAACCTGGAAGAATGACCCTGATGGCATCTGAACAAGGTAAAAACTGGTTTTCCCTCTTGTCGTCTTTCAACGTAAACATAAAAAATCTTTCAGCAGAACAAGCTCAACTCTGCAAAATTATTCCATAATTAAAAGCTTTTCATGGGAAAAAAGGAAGAAAATCCCCCAAACAGCAGCTAAAGTGAGACTGTCATCCTTTCAAAGAAGTCCCCAGATGACATTTATTCATGAAATGGTTGAACGACTGCAGATGAACCGTAAAAATGGCGTCCATTAGCTCAGAGTAGCAGCATTTTACTTTCTGACTTAAAAACTGTTCCCTTCTGACTCGTCCTGAGGAAACAGTGATGTTTGTTATGGATGTTTCTGGAGCTGTTGTTGCTTAGCAACAGCTCAAAGCTGAGAAATGCTTTTCCTCGTCATGGTGCATCACTCAGCAGCATTTTCTTTTGTTCATTCATTCCTTTATTTCTTTTTTAAAGTTTATTTTTGGCATACATTTTAGTGCTACTTCTGCGTCCTTTTAATGTTTTATGTAAAAAACTTTGCAGAACTTGTGGATAAAATGCGCCTGAATTGCACCGTCTTGCGTGCTAACGGCTGCATATCAACACACTGGACAGCAAAAGAAAGCATAGTGACAGAGCAAGAGACTACAGTCAACATCAGACCGATGTTTAATGCTGGAGAAAATCTGCCAAAGTTCATGTGTGCTTCATAAATATTGTAAAAGCATAATTTTTATGCCCTAACCTCAACCAGATGGAGATTTTCCTGTAAAACCAACCAGGAAGTGGCAAAAGTTTGGTAACATGTTGTGTTACCAGGACAACCAGGAAAGTGGCACCATGTGGTTGACGGCGTTGTTCTGTAAACCCAGACAACGGGTTTCTGACTTTATCCCAAACAGGATGTGACAGAAGAGTTTAAGGAAACGGTGAAAGTGAAAACAGCTTTAAATGCTGACGTGGAACTGGTGTTCCGGACGCGTTAACGTACCATCCAACTTCCTCCTGCCTCTGTACGAGGACGTTTCAACAATGCTAAAAGTTTATTTACCTCAAAAAGGCAGAGATCCTGGAGAAATGGTTCCAGCACACTACAGTTTGAAAATGCACATGAAGCCACGCCTCCAAAGCACAGGAACCATAGACTGTATATAAAAGATGGGCGGGGCCTCCATGACGTCACCCGTAGGTTTGTGAAAAGCTTCCTACCATCGCCATCTTAGCAGGGGGAGGCATGTTGTCTCTTCTGGAAAATACAAATATGGGCAAAGAGGCGGAGCTGAGAGGGGGGCTGTGAGCGTCATGGTGGATGATTGACATCGAGCGAACTCCAAGCTGCCTGTAGCTAAGAGCTAACCAAGCTAACCCGGAGATAACAGGCGCTAACCAGCTAACAGAGGTAAGCGGGCTAAAGCTAAGTCACATTGTTAACCGGCTAAAAACCACGGTTGTTCTACGTTCTTCTGACTTGAAGCAGGAGATCGATACCTGTCAATCAAAAGGACACGCCCCTAAATATGCTGAACTTCAAGATTAAATTACTTTTAAATGGGCGAATTAGAAAAAAATTGACTCCCCCCACAGTTGGCACTGAAGGTAAACCTGACCTTTTAAACCGAAAATGGATTTATGAACCAGGCTGTAAACATGTTTATTTCTGCTGTAAACATGTTTATTTCTGCTGTGAAGTTGGTCTTTTTAACATGGGAGTCTATGGGGATTCGCTCTGTTTTGCAGCCCCTAGTGGATGAAGAGGGAACTGCAGTTTTATGCACTTCTTCATAGGCTTCACTTTTAACCACCGGAGGCTCCGTCCATCTTTCATATACAGTCTATGACAGGAACGTGTAATGTGCATGTGCACCGTGTTTTGACATGCCGTGCGTTCCTACAGAGGGGAACTGGCCTGTAAAGTGAGTCGTAGGAGATTTTATGTCTCCAAATAAATTATTTTTCATGCAGTCCTGATGAAGATTAGAATGTGCACCAAATCTATGAGTTACATGAGGAAGCTCATTCAGTTTTTGCCACACTGCTGGTTTTCCTGGAGCTTCTGGGAGTCTGGCCCCAGAAACCTGTTAACTGGTCCGGCTTTGAGCTCCGACTGCGGACCGGTACTGTTGTTGCACTGCATTCCTCACTCGATAAGCTGTGTTATGTCACTGTTACCCCCCTCCAGGTGAGCCTGTGATGCGTTAGCCAATCCATGCTCACATTGCAGCTGCCAAATAATTTCTGCTCCTGAAAAGTGCAGCGAAGACGGATTCACGTTGAAAACCTCGACAGGGTTTCATCATGAATCTGGGGTATTAAATGCTTTACCACACAGATATGTGCTTTGATAAAAATATTATTGCTTGTGCTGAGAGTTGCGTAATGTCCTGCAGGCTGACTCTTCGTACCGTTTAACGTGTGCATGGGGACGGTGCATTGAGGACATTTCCATTGCAACAATGCGTGTGTGTAACGATTAGCAGAGACATGCTAGATGCTGATATTTCTGCTTGATTTTGTGTTCATGTCATGACTTTCCTGTGATACTGCTTTGAAAGTCAGACTAAAAAAGACTTGCATACACACACACACATATATGCAATCTGCATCACCGTAAACTGGAGGAGATAAAAGCTCCACTGGTCTGTGGCCAAGTTGGAGAAAGAGACAGATGTGGGAGGCTTTGATGCAACCAGGAAATGAAGGGAGAGGAATCCAGGAGGCAGAAATAGCTTCTTATTGATTCTTAGATTTTGCACGGTGCACATCTCGGTGCATAGAGGAGGAAGCGAGGGAGGATGCATCCAGGTGACGATGTAATGTTAACATCTAGAGGCTGGTTGGAGGGTTAATTGAGCTGCTCCTCCCAGGTGAGAGGGGTCACGTCTGCAGACAAAAACCAGCCGACGGAGCGGCTCGCTGGAGGACAGGGAGTCTGTCTTGTGTTACAAATAACAAAGTCATGTCAGGTGAGGAGAAATAAGGTGATGGTGTTAGCCTCCACCTCCTCTGCAGTGAATCAGACTGTCAGCAGGATGACCCTCCCACAGCCTTGACCTCCACAGCAGTGTGTGGAAGCACATGCAGCGTGCAACACGGACTGAGGAGTCCAGTTTGTTCAGGGACCTTGCATCGAGGTACATCTTCTTCACCAGACAAACTGAGTTGTTTGATTAAGCATGTATTCATAAAAATCAACAGAAAAAGAAACTGAAGCCCTCAACAGGAATGATTCCCAACCCTAACTGAGTTGTGTTGCTAAGTCAAAGCTCATAAAGCAGTTGGTTAAACTTTCCTAACAACGTCTACTGTTGGCTCATGTCTTTCTGTGGGAGGGTGTCACAGTGGGCTCCTCAGACCAGCCTTTGTTAATCCTGATCTTTTGGACCTTCATGCTTCAGATGTTTCTGGACATGAAATGAAATGATCGGCTCATTAGCAGACTTGTGAAGAACCTGGTGAGCAGCAGTTAATCTGAGTCAAGCGTGCTGCGGGGGGAAACATTTAAAACCTGCAGGGTAGGGGGTCCAGAGGATCCGGAGCGGGAAACACGGTTTTAGACGCCAGTTTTTACCACCAAACCCAAATCTCGCTGCCTATCAGCAGAAAGACAGAGACAACGCCATGACTTTGTGTCTGTTGGGTGTTTATCTCCACATCTCTGACACATCAGAACTGCTCTGAAGTAATCTCAACGTTTGGTTCCTGTTTGTGAGAAATTTAATCACTTTCTTTTTGGATGTCATCTTCTGCTCTGTGCAACTTTCCAAAACAGCAACCAGTTGGTTTGCAGAGTATTACCTTATCTTTCATTGGGACCAACCTGTTTGGGTTTGGCTGCTGCATCAGGGAAGAATCTCTGAAGGGTAAAAAAAACTTGTTTAATGTCAGACTCATGGACAAAACGACATATTTGAGGCTCTGTGAATGAGACCTAGCTGGGTCATCTGACTCTTATCGGTCACTGGGCAGCAGGAAGGCTTAAAACAGTCTAACAACAGCAACATCTTTGAGTTTTGATGTTTTTAAGCAGGTTCGATCATTAGAAATACGCATCAGTGCATCATTTTGACAGCTGGAAGATGCAGGAAGGCCTGCAGGAGTCAAACGACAGACACTGTCTTGTCTTGTTGTTTCCACTTCACTTGCGGTGTGTTATTGGTACATTTTTGGAATATTTGCAGTTGTTTTCATTTTCAATTGATGTTGACTTTTGTTTCTGTTCATGCTTCTTTTAACTCTCAGACACTGTTAAGCGACAAAGTTCCAAGCAGTCAGGGACACTTCAGAGTTTTGGTAAACCAGTCAAGGCTTGGTCATTTTGCGACTGGGGGGTTCGGGATCTCCAGACTGCCACACTTAAACACTGAAAAGTTTAAGATGTCAGCGGGTAAAGTGAAACAGACAGTTTGTTCTGCAGCGGCTCATACTGTGTGTTCAGTTTGTGAAAGCAGATCAGATTCTGGTTTTAATTGCAGAAACATCTGATGAGAATTCAGCAGTGACTCAACCAGCACGGTTATTAAAAGCAAAATAAAGTTAGGACTGCTTTGTTTGTTTGTTGGCATGTGGACGGACATGTGGCATTCATATCTCATTCCTCGCTCTGCTGATCAGCTCACTGGGTCTGAGTTGTTTTTTAAAAAAATAAAAGTGAAGTGAACGCTTTTTTTAAAAAAAGATAATGATGGTTCAGAAACGCTGAATTGTGGATGTAAATTATTCTCCTTCAGCAGTGACCTTTTGCTTTCCATCATCACCCACGTAACTAAGTAGATTCATTTTCACCTCTTAGACTGAACATTTCAGTCCTTTATTCTGCTGGTTTGTTACTCTGCCAGCGTCTGCCCTCCCCTGCTGAAGGACACCAACGTGCTTCTTCCTCTGAGGTGGATGTGACAGGAATCCCTGCGTGTCCACAAGTAGCCCGTCCTGCAGCTGCAACCCAGAGGGATGCACATGCCTACGTGACTTTCAAATAACCTGTGTTTTTCTTCATCCAGCATGCAGCAGTTGCAGTGTCCTCTGCTTGCCTTCTGAACCAGCCTGCCTGTAATGAGTCAGAGCTGGAAGGCTTTAAAGTATCCGAGTATTTACAATTTCTGTGGCTTCGCTTTTAGAAAAAGTTTCCACAATCTGAACTGCTATCAGAGCTTTGCTGTTGTTCTGAAAATCAAGTTGTGGGATTTAAGAGTGGGGGAAAATAAAATAAAGGTCATATAAAACAGCAGAGGCCGGGATATTTGGGGGTTGAACAGGGTCTTTACTGGAGCATCTAACGGCCCACGCCTCTTAAAACCCCGATGACAGGCAGGCTTTCAGAAACACTTTGCAGGAGAAAAGTCGAGTAAACTGAGCCTAATGTGTTTTGGAATATCGTGTTGGATTCCTAAACTTTATCTGCACTTTACTCACATTTGATTCACATTAATCTAGAAGTTTACAGAGACATGCAAAGAGCAAGCATGTGCAGCATTGCATGTACATGCACATGGACATGTGTGCATGACGTTAACAGTGTCTGTTCCTGCAGGAAAGGTGTGGACTGGACAAACAACATGTCTCCTGTCTCAGAGAATCATCCCGAAACTAAATCTGTGTGTCTTGGATTCATGCATCAGACATGGCAGGACTCAGGTTCAGATTTACCTGCCTGTTGTTTTGGTTTGCAGGACTGACAAGCCCACTGGTCCTCAAGTTTTCTAAACATATATATACTTAAAAGTTAGTCAGTTGATGAAGACTGGGCCTGGATGTTTCCTCTGAGGTCAGAAACCTGGAGCCGTGGACACAGATCCTCGCTCGCTGGAAAAGTACTTCATTTGTGGCGGCGTCCCTAACGACGGTCTCTGTGTGAAATGGAAAGTTTATCATACAACATGAAATGTCTCCTACTTGTGCTTCCAACGCTGAAGTGACGTCTGGCTCCACGCGAAGCAAATCGTAGGAATTCTCTGAATTATGGAATTTGTGCTAAAAACTCAAAGGTTAAAGTTACTGACTGTCAGTATCTGACACGAGTCAAACTCCCCGACGATATACGATCCGATCTGGAGGATGGATTTGACTCCCCCACCTCCAGCTTTGCAAATTGAGGATATTAATGGAGGCCTCGTGCTTGCTTTTCTCCTCAGGGTTAAATCACTCGCCTCCACTGGATAATGTCATCACAGCTCTGACAGGCCAAACCGCCGAGCTACTGGACAGCTCTGCTCAGTCGTCCTACCCCTGAGAGACGGATACCCACAACCCTGAAAACATGACACATCCTGCAGCTCATTTCATTCATTCTGGAAAGCGAGAGAAGCCACACTCAGATAAATTATGAGCTCACGAGCTACATCTGAAGGTTTAAAGTCACAGTACAGAAGAAATAATGTTCCTTTTTTCATAAAAAGTTGAGGTGAAATGAGGTAAACAACCTCAAGCAGCTCACTTTTTCACATGGCAGTAAAACAAAGGAGATTTTGCAACCTGTTCTGGTCTAATAAGGTCCAGTGATACAAGGAATTCCAAACAACGCCAGTGCAGGTAGATCATATTTTTCTTTCATTTTCACACCTGAAGGCTGCAGCGTTGCTGTCATGTCTGCTGAGCAGTTCCCAGGTTAGCTGCAGCGGCGTTAACCGTCGCTGCTTTCAGTCTGAGCAGCTCCTGGTTCAGACCGGAGCTCCAGAGGACCATCGGTTTCATAAAACACGACTCACATGTTTGATTGTAAAAGGTCATCTTCTGCGTTTCCTTGTTTTAAAAAGCTAAAATGATGCTGATGTAGCAGAAAAACAGTTTGCTTGAATAGTTTATTACCTCCACCAACGAGGTTATGTTTTTACAGACGTTTATCTGTCTGCCTGTCTGTCTGTCTGCCTGCCTGTTTGTCTGTCTGTCTGTCTGTCTGTCTGTCTGCCTGCCTGTCTGTCTGTCTGTCTGCCTGCCTGTTTGTCTGCCTGTCTGTCTGTCTGTCTGTCTGTCTGTCTGCCTGCCTGTCTGTCTGCCTGCCTGTCTGTCTGTCTGTCTGCCTGTCTGTCTGTCTGTCTGCCTGCCTGTTTGTCTGCCTGTCTGTCTGTCTGTCTGTCTGTCTGTCTGCCTGCCTGTCTGTCTGTCTGTCTGCCTGCCTGTTTGTCTGTCTGTCTGTCTGTCTGCCTGTCTGTCTGCCTGCCTGTCTGTCTGTCTGTCTGTCTGCCTGTCTGTCTGCCTGCCTGTCTGTCTGTCTGTCTGCCTGCCTGTCTGTCTGTCTGTCTGCCTGCCTGTCTGTCTGTCTGTCTGTCTGCCTGTCTGTCTGCCTGCCTGTCTGTCTGTCTGTCTGCCTGCCTGTCTGTCTGTCTGTCTGCCTGCCTGTCTGTCTGTCTGTCTGTCTGCCTGTCTGTCTGCCTGCCTGCCTGTCTGTCTGTCTGCCTGTCTGCCTGTCTGCCTGTCTGTCTGCCTGTCTGTCTGCCTGTCTGTCTGTCTGTCTGCCTGTCTGTCTGTCTGCCTGTCTGCCTGTCTGTCTGTCTGTCTGCCTGTCTGCCTGTCTGTCTGTCTGTCTGCCTGTCTGTCTGCCTGTCTGTCTGTCTGTCTGTCTGTCTGTCTGTCTGCCTGTCTGTCTGCCTGTCTCTCTGTCTGTGTGCAACATAACTCAAAAAGTTATGGAGGGATTTTCATGAAATTTTCAGGACTTGTTGGAAACGTGAAAAGGAAGAAGTGATTTAATTTTGGTGGTGATCCGGATCACCGTTTGGATCCAGGAACTTTTTAAAGGCCTTGGCGGAGGTTTGTGCGCTCTGGTTGTTTTTCTAGTTTCGCTTAGAAACCATCCAGATTGAACTGGTCCAAACATTTCTGACTGTCTTTAGAACCTTTTTTGTGAATTTTCCATTAGAAAATAAAGTTACATTTAATTTTCTAATCAAACCTTTAAAAGAACAACTGAAAACAGAACCACACACAGAAATCTACTAAATAAAGTCTGAACATTACGATGCTTTAAATCCACCATTTTTTCCTGAAACACTTTAAATCTGGCTTCCAGGTCTTTCCATGAACCTTGTCTGTAGAAGAGGACCTTCTTTACACGGTGTGATCCTTGTCTTTCCACGTGACTGCATGTCCATCAACATGACGTCCCAACCCTCCTAAAGATCCGTCTTTCTGAGAAAGGAATTGGTTTGTCTGGTTCACAGCAGAGAATCGCTCGTCATGAGTAACACATCACTGGTCTAAACATTCATCATTACTGATCTGCTCAGTCCACGTCAGGGTCACGTGGATGCTGGAGTGTGTCCCAGTATTTAGCAGATGGGATGCTGGGACACCCTGGACAGGTCGCTGGTCAAACAAACGCAACATTTGTCCCTTCTGGCTTCCTGTCGAAGGTACTGCCGATACCTGAGTCATGCCTCCTTCCTCCTCATCAGCACCTCATGGAAACACTTGAAGTGACATTTACTCTGATATGGGAGTGTGTGTCACACTTCCTTCAGTCCTCCTTGGAGGATCATGTTTAGACAACAGGACTGTCGGCCATTTTTAATTTCGTTTCATTTCTATCAACAAATATCGCTCAGTTTGTCAGTGATTACGCAACGTCTGCGTCAGGTCATGTGCCTTTAAACGATCTGTGGTGTAGATGTCCCTGTTGGTTCTACACAGCTGCCGTCCTGCAGGTTTTAGATGTTTCCCTGCTTCAACACACCTGCTTCAGACAGATGGGTCATGAACAAGCAGAACCGTTACTGAGGAGTCACATTAAATCCATTTATATCCAAAACCCCTTTCCAGTCCTTCCAAACCCCTTTCCAGTTCCTCCAAACCCCTTTCCAGTCCTTCCAAACCCCTTTCCAGTCCTTCCAAACCCCTTTCCAGTTCCTCCAAACCCCTTTCCAGTCCTTCCAAACCCCTTTCCAGTACTTCCAAACCCCTTTCCAGTCCTTCCAAACCCCTTTCCAGTTACTCCGAACCTCCTTCCAGTCCTTCCAAACCCCTTTCCAGTCCTTCCAAACCTCTTTCCAGTTCCTCCAAACCTCCTTCCAGTCCTTCCAAACCCCTTTCCAGTTCCTCCAAACCTCTTTCCAGTCCTTCCAAACCCCTTTCCAGTCCTTCCAAACCTCTTTCCAGTTCCTCCAAACCTCCTTCCAGTCCTTCCAAACCCCTTTCCAGTTCCTCCAAACCTCTTTCCAGTCCTTCCAAACCCCTTTCCAGTTCCTTCCAAACCTCTTTCCAGTTCCTCCAAACCCCTTTCCAGTTCCTCCAAACCCCTTTCCAGTCCTTCCAAACCCATTTCCAGTCCTTCCAAACCCCTTTCCAGTCCTTCCAAACCCCTTTCCAGTTCCTCCAAACCTCTTTCCAGTTCCTCCAAACCCCTTTCCAGTCCTTCCAAACCCCTTTCCAGTTCCTCCAAACCTCTTTCCAGTTCCTCCAAACCTCTTTCCAGTCCTTCCAAACCCCTTTCCAGTCCTTCCAAACCCATTTCCAGTCCTTCCAAACCCCTTTCCAGTCCTTCCAAACCCCTTTCCAGTTCCTCCAAACCTCTTTCCAGTTCCTCCAAACCCCTTTCCAGTCCTTCCAAACCCCTTTCCAGTCCTTCCAAACCCCTTTCCAGTTCCTCCAAACCTCTTTCCAGTTCCTCCAAACCTCTTTCCAGTCCTTCCAAACCCCTTTCCAGTCCTTCCAAACCCCTTTCCAGTTCCTCCAAACCTCCTTCCAGTCCTTCCAAACCCCTTTCCAGTCCTTCCAAACCCCTTTCCAGTTACTCCGAACCTCCTTCCAGTCCTTCCAAACCCCTTTCCAGTCCTTCCAAACCTCTTTCCAGTTCCTCCAAACCTCCTTCCAGTCCTTCCAAACCCCTTTCCAGTTCCTCCAAACCTCTTTCCAGTCCTTCCAAACCCCTTTCCAGTTCCTCCAAACCTCTTTCCAGTTCCTCCAAACCCCTTTCCAGTTCCTCCAAACCCCTTTCCAGTCCTTCCAAACCCCTTTCCAGTCCTTCCAAACCCCTTTCCAGTTCCTCCAAACCTCTTTCCAGTTCCTCCAAACCTCTTTCCAGTTCCTCCAAACCTCTTTCCAGTCCTTCCAAACCCCTTTCCAGTCCTTCCAAACCCCTTTCCAGTCCTTCCAAACCTCTTTCCAGTTCCTCCAAACCCCTTTCCAGTTCCTCCAAACCTCTTTCCAGTTCCTCCAAACCTCTTTCCAGTCCTTCCAAACCCCTTTCCAGTCCTTCCAAACCCCTTTCCAGTTCCTCCAAACCTCTTTCCAGTTCCTCCAAACCTCTTTCCAGTCCTTCCAAACCCCTTTCCAGTCCTTCCAAACCTCCTTCCAGTTCCTCCAAACCTCCTTCCAGTCCTTCCAAACCCCTTTCCAGTTCCTCCAAACCTCTTTCCAGTCCTTCCAAACCCCTTTCCAGTCCTTCCAAACCCCTTTCCAGTCCTTCCAAACCTCTTTCCAGTTCCTCCAAACCCCTTTCCAGTTCCTCCAAACCTCTTTCCAGTTCCTCCAAACCTCTTTCCAGTCCTTCCAAACCCCTTTCCAGTCCTTCCAAACCCCTTTCCAGTTCCTCCAAACCTCTTTCCAGTTCCTCCAAACCTCTTTCCAGTCCTTCCAAACCCCTTTCCAGTCCTTCCAAACCCCTTTCCAGTCCTTCCAAACCCCTTTCCAGTTCCTCCAAACCTCTTTCCAGTTCCTCCAAACCTCTTTCCAGTCCTTCCAAACCCCTTTCCAGTTCCTCCAAACCTCCTTCCAGTCCTTCCAAACCCCTTTCCAGTCCTTCCAAACCCCTTTCCAGTTCCTCCAAACCTCCTTCCAGTCCTTCCAAACCCCTTTCCAGTTCCTCCAAACCCCTTTCCAGTCCTTCCAAACCCCTTTCCAGTTCCTCCAAACCTCTTTCCAGTTCCTCCAAACCTCCTTCCAGTCCTTCCAAACCCCTTTCCAGTTCCTCCAAACCCCTTTCCAGTCCTTCCAAACCCCTTTCCAGTCCTTCCAAACCTCTTTCCAGTTCCTCCAAACCTCCTTCCAGTCCTTCCAAACCCCTTTCCAGTTCCTCCAAACCCCTTTCCAGTCCTTCCAAACCCCTTTCCAGTTCCTCCAAACCTCTTTCCAGTTCCTCCAAACCTCTTTCCAGTTCCTCCAAACCCCTTTCCAGTCCTTCCAAACCCCTTTCCAGTCCTTCCAAACCCCTTTCCAGTTCCTCCAAACCCCTTTCCAGTCCTTCCAAACCCCTTTCCAGTTCCTCCAAACCCCTTTCCAGTTCCTCCAAACCCCTTTCCAGTCCTTCCAAACCCCTTTCCAGTCCTTCCAAACCTCTTTCCAGTTCCTCCAAACCTCCTTCCAGTCCTTCCAAACCCCTTTCCAGTTCCTCCAAACCCCTTTCCAGTCCTTCCAAACCTCTTTCCAGTTCCTCCAAACCTCTTTCCAGTTACTCCAAACCTCTTTCCAGTTCCTCCAAACCTCTTTCCAGTCCTTCCAAACCCCTTTCCCAGTTCTTCTTTGCCTTTCCATGTTTTAAAGTGTGTTGGAGGAGGTGTACCAGCTTACTTTGAGCCACGCTGACTGGTTGTGCTGTTGGTGCGGTGAGTCAGGAGCATCGCCACTGATTTACTCTGAAGGTTCCATGAGTTTATAACCATCAGAGGAAAAGGCCAGACTGGTTGTTGCCTTCTCAAACTGTTTCCTGGTCCAGAAAATCCTGGATGAGAAGAGGTGTTTCTGTCTCCTGACCAGGTTTGGTGCTTCTGTCAACAGGGACGTGGGACCCTGAGGTCTCTGAGTGTTGACAGAAAACACGGCTACGCTCTGGCGACCTGCAGACTCCTCACCTGACCTTAACACCTCTTCCTGTCAAACATACGTCAGATTTCAGGCTCCAGTTCATCCATCAGTGTGACTGGTCTAAGATGTGACGAGGACAGAGGCTTTGGACTGTCAGGAGTTCATCCCAGTCCATCTTCTCCTCTCCCAGTTAGCAGACCTCTCTCTTCCTCTGCAAACATTACAGCAGAGCTTGTCTTCAGATCCAACCACGTGGAATTGTCCACGTTGGAGCCCAGGTCACAGTGGGTGCTCAGAATGTACCATTAATGAGGGATTATGTCAACTCAGCTACAGTGTTGCTTCATATTCCAGCGGATTAAAGGCTTGGCAGCAGGGAGTGTTTGGGAAACTTTATTTGACCTTATTTTGGTACAAACATGAAACTGAGGAGTGGAAACAGCTCCTGTTTGCCACATTTCATCTTCATCGTCAGACTGCATCTCCAGGTTTCCTGCTGAGCTGCTTACTGGCAGAAAGATGCAACCAGTAGCCGCTGACCAGCACCTAACTGCTTTCTAACCAGTTTGGCTCCTGACAGGCATCAGAGCGCGCGGCAGCTTTAAGAAGGGAGGCGTGGTGCTGCTGTTTTCACAGTCTTCACTCCTCACGATCCTTCAGCTGAATGAAGAGCCTCGTCCAGGCAGCGCAGGGATCCGCTCGCGCGCTTCAGCTCGCGCTCTGTTGGACATTCTGGCCTTTTTTGCGTGTTGACAGCGAACGGGGATTATTACCCACGAGCCGTGAGCGTTTCCTCGCTGAGACTGTGGCAGGTAGGTCGGTGTTCTGTGTGTGTGTGTGTGTGTGTGTGTGTGTGTGTGTGTGTGTGTGTGTGTGTGTGTGTGTGTGTGTGTGTGGGTGATGGCTGCGACGCGGACGCGCGCCGTGCCATGGCCTGGGCAGCGTTGGACGCGCAGATCAGATGTGGAACACTGGGAGGTGTCGCTTTGGGGCATTTCCATGAGGAGATGGAGGCATGGAGGAGGTGATGTTTAAGGTTTGCACGCGGAGGTGCCTTCAGGTCCAGCACTAGATGTGGGATTTTTTCCTTCTCTGAACGTCTCGCGCATCAAATATTAGAAAGGACAAATAATGAATTGCTCAACCATCCACAGTTTGCCATCAGCCAGGAAATAACCCGTTCTGAGCCGCCATCAGAGCCTTATTGGTTAATTTCTAAGCTCTTTTTGCGCATGACAGTTTGCCTCCGATGAATATTCATGTTTTTTCTTTCTTCTTGTTTTTTTCTTGTTATTAAATGACGGATGGCAGATGTGATGTAATGACTGACAGTTATGAGCCTCCACGCGCAGCTCCACGCATTTGACCTCGATATTATGCAGTTGTACGTTCAGTGGGCTGAACGGACGCGCGCAAGTCCCGCGGAACGTCCACGGAGGGCGCTGCGTCTCCTCCACCAAGCCTCGGTGTTCAGCTTTAATTCATGCCCCCTCTTCTGGGTTTCTTCTTGCACCAGTCTGTCTTCCAGCTGGAGGTTAGAGGAGACTAAGCGCCCTTCAGTCCTCTCTCCTGCTGGACCGGATCTGTTTGCAGGGGATCTCAGAGTCTGGAGATGTGTTGTCGGGATGGATGCTGCTCTGCTGAATGTGGCTGCAGGGGCTTTTCAGGTTCTGCTTTACCTCCAAACATCAGCATGTCAAAATATTTCTTCCTGGAACAGAAAGCAGGTGTCTGCTCACAGCTTTGCTGTCTAAATATCCCAAATGAATGTGGACATGATGGAGGAGGAGATTCGTATTGCAGAAAAATACTTTTATTTTTTCATTTATTTATCTTAGAAGAGTTAAGCCACATACTTGCACCCTGGAGGGCCTTCTCACCCTGTAAAGCCTTCGCTGCTTGTCGGTTTATAGGATGGGAAGGCATCAAGAGCTGTTTAATCTGACTGAACATCTGGCAGTGATGCAGACATGGTCCTCTTGGCCAGTTGTTGAGGCTTTACAAGCACAGCAGCATGCTAAGCACAGAATGATCCCTCCTCCTCCTCCTCATCACCCACACAGCTCGGCCTGAGGACTTCTTTACATTCCCGTCTAACAGATCGGGTCTCTGATGCTTTGGTCAAATAAATCCACATTGATCCTCAGCTGTTTGGCCGTGGCTCAAAGAGCGAAGAGAAAATAATGATGTTGAATTAAAATGGAACAGGAAAGTTGATGATGTTATAATCATGCTAACCCAAAGTGTGGCTCCGTGCACGGCTGATGAAGTGAATGTTAACAACTTTACAGGCATCAATAGGCAGCCCGCTGAAGTCCACAGACTTTGTTAATGGATGTCAGAGATGCATGGATTTATTGAAAAGCCCTGCGCTGTAGATGTGCAATCCACTCAGCTTTTAATGCGCTGTAAGCCGTCCCCCAGGTTCTGCTGCACGCTGGGCTTCACATGGGCAACGTTCGTCTGTTTGCTCTGAAGCGGGACTGGAGGAGCATGGCGTATTTTTAGGCTGACTGTTTTGACTGAAGTGCATAATCCAGCTACCTGTGTGTTTTTCAGAAGGGGAGCAGGGGAAGAAAAATACTTCTATCATCCAACAGTAACAGAGCCGCTGGGCTGACGGAGCACAGTGTGTCTGTGGCTGGAAGCATGCGTGGGCGCCTTGCTCAGCTGTGTGCAGCCACAGATGATTTGGGGTTTTACCTGCTTTGCCACTGACCATTGTTCTCCGTGAGATTTGCTTGCGTCTAACAACAGCAGATGTTTGGGTTGGCAGTTGAGTCTGGGTCTTGGGGGCTGCAGGAAAGGGCGCTTTGGATCAGGGTTTTCATGTTGCCCCATTGTTCTGAAGTATTTGTGATGTTTAGGCCACATCTGCTGCCTGTTAACGTATTTACTGTCTGATTTTTGTCAGTGATTCTTAGATTTGAGATGTTGCAGCACATCCTGTATGGTCCAAGTTTATCTTTTAATAAATCAGCATCGAACGTCACTTCATCTGGAAGGCCCTGACAACCCCACGCACAGCCTCACAGCTCATCAAGCAGCAACACGGTGGCTCTGTCCTCGTCTCGCCTCATAAAACTTGTCTTAAAAGATGCCAGCAGCTTGCTGGCCTCTTTCTGTTTTACTCCTCACTCATCACATGCACATTGAGCGTCTCAGCGCATGCATCAGGCTGCGTGCCAGCCTCTTCGTCTCTTTGTGTGGTGGACGGGCAGGCAGCGTGCCGGCTTGCTGTATCTGTGCAGAGTTTCTGGCACAGACCTAAGAGGTCTGGGAGTAATTAGCTGCGAGGGCATAATCCTATAGCAGACAAAGTGTTGCGTCTGTTGCACCTCCTTCCTCTTGTCCTCATGAACCTCAGTCAGAAGTGCTTTTAAGACGCTCCTCCAACTCGCCCCCAATCCCCCTCTGCCTCTTTTACTGTGAGAAAATGCCATGTTTTGCAGGTCAAGTGTGAAAGTTTTTATGCACACATGGATCGAAACTGTCAACAAAGAAAAGAACAAGCTGCTTTTTTTCCCCTTTTTTTCCATTAAGCTGCGTGACCTCATGGTTGGAGACTGACTGGGGATAATTGAAAGAAAAAACTTATACCATTTTTACCATTATTTCAATTATTATGTGATTTAAATTCTCAACTATATATCAAATGTTTATAGATCTTGAATGTTTCATTTCATTTTCTCACTTTTGATGCAAACAGAATAAAATGTAATATAACAGCAACAACATAGTCACTAAAAAAAGTCCCATTCCAGCAGAGTCTCTGCTCTGAAAAACACAGTTCTCTCAGAGAAAACAGATTAATATGAGGTTACAGGACCTCTGTCTGGACTCAGGAGGGTTCTTTCTGTAAGATATATTATAACCTGATATATATACATATATATATATATATATATATATATATATATATATATATATATATATATATATATATATATATATATATATATATAAAATAGTTTTTTTTTTTTTTTGCGCCAGTCCGGTCCAGCAGTACAAACTCTACAATTCAAACAATAATGCAAAATAAATATAGAAATAAAACAAGAATTCAGAAAGCCAAGGCGATCATTAACTAAACATCTCTTGATATGGTTCAGGTATAATTTCTTATGGAACGAGGTGATATTTGGGATCTTTATGACTAACACATCATGGTGTTTTAGCATTATGATTAACTGTGAAACCACGTAGTCGTGACATCCACGTGCGTCTCTAAAATGTAAAATGAGAGACAAGATATCATGCAGTTCTCTTCAGGTTTGGTTTTCAGATATTTCCAAACATACTTGTGATGTAAAGGTGTGAAAATAAGGGCGCATTCATTTCTTTCTGCACATTTTCTGAGCGAGGCGGCGGTGCAGTGATGAGTAGCTGCAGCAGGCTCTGCTCTGTTTCGTCCTTACAGTGGTGACTCTGTTCTCTGCTGTGAAGAACCGCAGATGGAGGAGAACTCCAGCATAACAGGAATGTTCCTGATGTGCCAGAAACCTTGGGGTTTACCCAACTGTGAAGCCCTGCGATATGATCTTATTGTGTGTTTGTATCTCTAATTTACTTTCTCTTTCTTTTGTTTGCGTTGTTCGTGTGTCCTGGTCTCGTCATGTTGGCATGCATGAGATTTTTAAGCCACTATATGAATCTGTGAGCTGTAGATGCTCAGAGAAAAGCAGCTTGGGTCCATGTGTCACATCTCTTCTGGGAAGGAGGAAATCTCCTGATCTAAAGAGATCTATTAAACAAAACCGACAGACATTTTTCTGCCGTTTCCTCCTCCTCCGTCTGTACCTCCAGGTTTTTATGCTGTTTTCTACACATTTCATCCACAAACTCCACATTTAAAACGGAGGAGTTGCTGGAAAATGCTAATTAAAAATGTGTCCCATGAAAAAGGAAACGACTACAGTGATCAAAGTGCAAAGTTCTGCACAGGGTGGCTTTTGTATGTTGCTGCAGTGTTTTGGAAAACACCATCTTGCTGCCTTGACTACCTGATTAGATGTGCATGTTCACACCAATCATATAAATGCCTCGGGTTTATATTAAGGAAGTATAAATGTTAGTTTCTTCATGCATCATTCTGCTCCATGTGGGGTTTTTTATGGCCATAATAAAGCTGTGTGATTAGTCTGTCAGTCATATCAGGGCTAAATGTGTAGGGAGCAGGTGCTTTAATGTCTCTGGTAATTATTTACCCATGAGTGGGAATCTCTTAGCTCAGGGGATAATGGAGGTTTGAGAATGTCCTAATATTTCTTCACTTTTGTGACGGCTTCCTCTGCAGCCATGGTCAGTCGCCTTTACCCTTTGCCCTCCTTCATCCTTCAGACACCCAAATCAATGCAACGCTTGTGTCGGTCTGCTGTCTCCATGCAGTCACAAGCAATTAGTTCCCGTCAAAATAGGCTACAGGAAGGCGGCCTGAGACTCAGGCGTCCAAACCCTTTGCTGCTGCCCCTTGGCTAATATTACTCCACGCTACCGAGAAAGGGCCAGATAGGTTTTGTCAGTAGATGGAAGTGGAAGAAGTAAGGAGGGTGGTGGGGAGGTGAAGGCCCATTTGGGACTTGTGCGCGCGCTACATCACCGAGCACAAAGCGGCTCTTTCACTTGGGATCTGGAGCACATATGGAAGCATTTATCAAACCTCCAATGCGTCAGCCCAACCTTATTCTCTTGGCTGCAGGTTTCCCCCTCACCTTTACATCTTAAACTCAATTTGCCTCTGAAATTATGGCGAAAAGTGGCGTCTGGAGATGTTGCTCCGCACCTCTCCTTGGTGCTGCTTGGTGAAAACTCTTTACTATATTTCATATCCTTGGATTTACTGCTTGGATCTTGTGGTCAGTGTATACGTACTGTAAAAGTTCTTTCTCTAGAGAACTGTGTTCTCTAGGGACCGGCTGATATCACGTTTTTTGGCTTTTATTCCAGGTTTTGCCTTGTGGAAGTTTTTCTTTAGAGGTTATGCTAAGTCACTTTAAGGTATCAGTTTGCTTCCCTTTTCTTGAATGGATTAGTATCCATACAGCAGTAACACAATGCCAGTGTGACATCATCTGCGAGGATTGGCCTCTAAACTGCACAGCTGGGTGTAGATAACGGAGCAGCGTGGATGTTTATTTTCTTCCCCCCCTCTGCATTCCAATGTCTTATTTATAATGGCCATGATATGCAGCTCTGGGGGCTACTTCTATAAAAGGAAGTTTGAAAACTTGCGCCGACCCACTCGAAAGGAGGCTTGCATGCCACGTTTTCCTAAGATGTAACCTTTCGATTATCAGTCGAACGACATCAATCACAACTGAACAGCGAGTTTGGTTGTAGCCGGACAGATTCATGGCTGGTGTCTGTAGTGGGAACACCGCGGGAGGGGGGGGCGGCGCTTGTGGTGTCATCTAATGGCATCCACAATAGATTTAAAATCCTGAACTTTTGAGGTTGCTCTTTATGTCCAAGTAATTGTAACCATAAGAGATGCAGCCTTTTTGAATGGCAGATCAAACCAATGCTTTTCTAAGAGACTTGACTCATCACATATGTTGTAATGCCTGATCTTTGACCTGCGACCTTATCTGTTTGCTTGGCCTTCCAGGAAATGGATTTTGTTCTAAGAGCTTGCCTCGATATGCTCAAGATGAAACTATTGTGACTTTGGAGAAGGGGGAATTATGACATTCAGGATCTTTGTTTTCCCTGAGGACAAAGTTCAACCTGCCAAACTGACAAGAGGGCAAAGATGTACAGAAACCGAATCTCCTGCAGAATTCTCCCAAAGCATAAAAGTCCAAGTCAGTTACCATCTCATCATGTTTGCTATGGCTGCACACGCCACACAGGAAAATGTTCAGATGATGCTAACGTATCAGTGCATTTTAGATTTGAGTATATTTGAATCATGTCTTTACTTGAAATCTGGAAAATTCTTTGGAGAAAAAGAATCCAGGAATCAAATACATAATAAATCCAAGTTCAAAGAACTTATGGACCTTGATTCTTATTTTACCTGCGCTAAACAGATACGGCTATAATATCAAAGCTAGCGATGGTGGCCAAGCCCACCTTTACACTCCTCCTGTAGACCTGACTTGTCACTTCCTGAGGTTTATCTTGTATAGTTGATGAAATCCTCACTGAACTCCTCGACAGTAACATTGCAGATGTCCTCAGTGGCCTGACACCCCGTTTAATGCACAGCAGATGGTAGCTGTAGTGGTGGATTTTTCTCCAAACAGATTACCTTAATGAGGTCATTTACCAGTGAACTGTGGATTTGGCCAAATCATCCAGTGGAGGCAGGCCTGCAGACTTCTCCAGGCCTCTGAAGGTTACGTACAGGTTAGACACTCTCCGGTTGAGCCCTTACTTACAACACTAACTATACTTTACAGAAGAATATTTCTGATAATTGGGGCCCCGTTAACAAGAGATATGGCCTGGCGTGTCTTTGGATTGTGTTATTGTAACTATCAGTTCTTCTCTGTAACCCCTCCCCCCCACATCTTCTTGGTGGACGCGGGTCCTGTTTCACTGCCCTGCGCAGCTCTGTTTGTGTTTGATTGTGGGAAAATTTTTCCACTGTCCGTGAGAGTCCCCCGCTCTCTGGAGCGGCATTTCCCTTGGGGTCCTCCATGCTCTGAGACACGGAGCCCCAGCCCCGCTGCTCTGGGGCCCTTCTGGTCTCAGCAGCCCCTTGTGGTAACTAGAAGAACCCATTTGCTTTGTCTTTTGACTCACAAACAAACCTCTGATGTGTGTAAGATGTGTCCCTTCCTGTTTCATGATCAGCTCACGGCAGCAGAGTCTAAAGACATTAAGGCCTTTCAGTGCATTCATAAAGAAAACTGGCATGAAGAACTCCCCACCAATAAATCATTTCAGATGGGGGACTGAGATTAAGACGTGGGTTTTGATTTGCTGCAGAGTTTTGAGAGGAGGCCATGCCGTGGCTGGTTTACTTTGGCTACCCGTGCAGATCATGCTCTGGCTCCAGAGCTGCGTATTGACCTTGATATAAAAAGTTTTTTATCTTTAAATAAGCAGCTTTGTTAATCAGTCTTGTCGTTTGGCTGAGACCTAAAAGAAAGGGAGTTTGTGTCTCTTTCTCTTCAGACTGCGGCGTTCAGCCGATTGGTGGAGTTTTACTTTCTGTTGGCATGACGATAATTCTCCTTTCACATTTGGATGCTGGTACTGTTTTTATTTTCACGTCTGTGATATTCCCCTGAAACACAAGTTATGTGTCACCATTTCCTTAAATAAAATTCCAAACTCATTGGCATGCATCTTTGTGTGTGTAAATGAACGAATGAACAGGCTGGAGTGTTTGGAGGTAAGACAGCCTGACAGATAGCCAAGCTGTCTTACTGAATCCTCAATTCAATTTAAGTAACTAATTCACTTTGCTGGTGTGACCAATGAGTTTTTCTGAAGTCCTCTAAGGCTAGAATGTCTTAATTTAAAATGTAGATGAATGCCATTTACCTATTATATTCTCACCAGTCCATCATAATGTTCTTATTATGTCTCCATCTGCAGGATTTTGAAGCTTAAGAGAGAAAACGGAATAAATAGTTTGATCAATGGGAGGAAACGCGCTTTAGACGTACAGTATCAGTAGGAAATCTCCCCAGAGAGCTTACTTCTTTTAAAACTAAACTACACAGGCATGTTTAAAGATCAACACCATCATAATTCTTGCGCAGCGTTTGGAATTACTCAATTTGGCTTCCGTGTTTTCCCATGCATTTCTTTCCAGTCGTGTAATGGCTTGGTGATGCAGTTCAAAGTGGAAATCTTTGATCGGCACTTTTACTGTGCAGTTCGGACTCTCTTCCAGTCCCTAATGCATCATCTGAGCGAACTGCCGTCGTTTTGTTGTTTGAGGCTTGAGATGGATGAGCCGGTGCCGTTAAGGATCCAGCAGCAGTTCTGTCTTTTCACTAAACAGACAAAGAAAATGTGAAGGGTGGACCGGAGCCATGTCCTCCATCCCTCGGAAAGGGCTTTCTAGCGCGTGACAAACTGCTGGGCTGGCAGCGAGGAAAGGATTCAGGACTGGAATGAATGAGGTTCTGTCTCTGGAGAGGCTTGTTGAAATGGGGCCTTCTTGCTTTTATCCCTCCGGAGAGCAGATTGATCTCCGGCAGGTTTGCGCTGGTGGTTCACTTCAAATGAACTGTTGAAAGGCAAGGCGTTCATTTGCGCTGTGTTTTATAAACTGTGCCCTTTTCCCGGATTGGAGATGATGTGGGTGTTCTCCATACGCACTTGCAGCCCGTCTCATTTTCTCTCCACTTGTGTTGTTCTTACATTCACCTGTAGCGCTGACCCCCGACCTCCCCACTCAATGGGCCCTTTGGAGTTTCCCATCTGTCTCCCGCTACTGACCAAAGCATCCTCTCTTCCTTTCTCCCTGATCAATCCTGATGAAGAACGCAGCTTCTCAGGCACATTCTGGCTCCTCTCTCCTGTCTGGAGTTCTGCAGATGGAGAGGAAGCCCATTAAAACAGATGTCCTCCTCCTCTGATACACACTCCATCACTCCCTTGTGGTAAATGTCACATGTGGACATCATGTGACTGCTCCCTTGTACTGTTTTCTTGGTTGCTAAGCTACTGCCCCTGTTCCTTCATCCTCCTCCTCCTCTTCCTCTCAGAGCAGCGCGCTGTTTTTTCCTCTCCAACCAGTTGTATAAACCATCAGCATCCAGGAAGCGTGGGGGTAAACAAACGACAGGAGCCTGTAGGAGAAACTCAAATGACCCCACCATGTCCTAGCAACTGTGGCAAGCGTGTTTTTGGTTGTTATGGAGTCTACATACCTTTTTTATTTACAGGCTTTTGTTAAACTGTGAAAAATGATTTCAGCTTTTGATTTTAAGGATGATCACCGACCGTCACACATCACACTGATGTCACACTTCATCCTGACCGCCTTTCCACACCTGACACTTACCAGCTGGTCTGTGGAGTGTATTCAGTGATCAGTGTGTAGCCGCTAAAGGTTGCTATGCCCATTTTAGGCGTGCATTTAAAGGAGATGTTGGAGCGATAAGGTGTGTATGTGAGGACTGCAGACCTGCAGGGTTAAAAGCTCAGCGTAATGGGTGTCTGTGTGGACATGTGTGTTGAAAGGTCCATCCTGTGAGCGGTGAAGCGATGGAGAGATAACCCATAAGCTCGTGCTTTGTGTGCCAAACAGTCTGACTCATTCAGGCGCAGGTATTGGCCTGCGTTATAGGAGGCTGATGTTTTCTCCAATAGCTTAGCTTGATAGCTCATTTTTACCCCGCTGTGTTTTCTTTGGGCGGTGATTCGTCTCTTTAATGGCTACTAGATGTCCAGACTTCCTAAGACTCAATTTAGACCCTGGTTTTTTCCAGCTCTGTTAAAGTCACATTGTCCAGGAGCTGCAGGGATTATTGCAGACAGAAAGATATTATGTCCATTGAACTCAGGGGGGCGGGGGGGGGGGGTGTAACTGATTGCAGGAGGTCAGCTCCATGCTCAGTGTTGCTACAGGCCTGTCCATGACCACAACCACTGGGATTGATGCGAGCAGCGGGGGGTTGGATTAAAGGTATTAGGCAGACAACCGGACCTCTGGTTCAGACATGCTGTAAATGCCGCCATATCCGCCCATGTGCACATCCCCACCCACTTTACCCCCAACCCCCACACCCCCCGCTGCGCTGACAAACAAAATCCTTTTTAATGTGCGATTAACTGCCAGAGTGATCAGGGTTATTACAACGGCACGCAGATCAGCTGTAAGATGGAAGGAATATGCACACGAATTCAGATGGTTGTAATGGAAGTTAAGTGGCTGTTTGATGCCAGCAGTTGGAGGGGGGGGGGGGGGGTGTACGGGATGGAGGGGGGCTGAGCTGTGGATTTCATCATATTGTAAATGGGGCTTGATGAATTATTGCTGGAAAAATGGCTCAGATCTAATTGACTGATGAGAATTAAATGAGATTTTCCAACAGACATGAGTGAAGAGGTTTTTTTTTTTGTTTTTTTTTTACCTCCTGGTAAGTGAATTTTATCTCTGAGCCACCAGTAAGTCCATCTATGATGGATGGCAATTTGGTGACGGAGGGAGAGTGTTGTCTTCCTCATCTGCTTCTCGCTCACTCTTCTGCCTCTTTGGATCACCGGTGCTCGTGCTCATCACCCTTATTTTCTGCCAAGTTGCCTTGGCGACAGGCCACAGAACATAAACCAGTCGATCTATAGGGAACGCAGCACAGCGAGGCAGGAAATCTCGTGCATTCCTTATCTCTCACCCGGCGGATGGTGCTGTTGTCGTCCATGGCAGGGATCCGCAACCACATTGTCAAGTTCAGACACTTTTTTCCTCTGACCTTATTTCATCAGATAAGAGCTTAATCTTTGAAGAATCCCAGCAGTTTTACACGTCGTTGGAGGATTAAAGAGGTTCGAGTGGTAAGAAAAATGCGAATGCTGTGAAAATAATGTGGCATTTGCACAACAGTAGCTGAATTTTCCAAGACTTTGGATCAGATTTGTATATGCACACACACAAATAAACACACATACTGCTTATAATGACTTTGCTTTTCTCACATTCCATGGAAGAGCTTCAGGAAGAGGAAAGGTAGCTCCTGGTCTGAGGTCTGGAGGTCGGCCCTATGGCAGAGAATGGAGGGAAGAAGCCTTGCTGTGGTTCTCTTTTGTGTTGTGAACATTTGCACACACAAACTTACTTTGAATGTCGTTGACAGAGTATTAAAACAGACACTGATCGTAAATCTGGACTGGCTACTGGCCAGTGCTGCACAGTACATTTCCCAGATGTAGCCTTTCTTCCTTCTGCTGATTGGGGGGGGGGGAGCAAAAAGCTTCTTAAAACTTTCATCTACTTTTAGGTTCAGTGTTTGTCTTCAGATGAACAGTTGCACATGCATCTTGTTGTTCCCCTCACAGATCTGCGTCTCAGGTTCAGGATCTGCTGACAGGTGTCAAGCATGAAGATGCCCTTTAGTCCTCTTACTGCTGTATCATCCACTCCCAACAACCAGTGCAACCTTGATCATTGCTTTGAGTTGCATTAAAAGGTCACTGACTTCTTATATCATGTCTGAGAAGCATTGTGTGGAGTGTATTGAGTAATAATAATGGCCGTTCCTGCTACAGCCTCCCTGTCGTGGGAGGAAAAAAGAAAAGTCAGACTCATTGTTCTATTAAGGAAACTAAGATGCAAGGAGAGGAAGAGAAGCAGGGGAAAAATGCTGACCCACATTTTTGTTGCAGCATGCAGAGAGACCAGAATCCCAGACCCAATCTGACCATTTCACTTAAACAGCATGTAATCTCAACAATGTGTGTTGATTGTCTGCTGCCAGCGCAGATGTGATTAGCTCCGATTTGCACTACCGGGGTCAAGCTGGTCATCCTGCTGAGGTTACCGGATGAGACAGCTGCTCATTGTGCTGCTCATTCTCTTTGCTTGCAACCTGGACTCATGTTTCTGCAACACTTTCAGGTTTTGGAGTGTTTGTTGGCAACATCTGCAGAACATTTTATAAGCGCACTGTACGGAGAGCGGGTGACGCACGTAGTTTCGATTTCAGTGAGGCTGGATCCCTGAGGATGAATCTCACCGAGTTCAGTGGGACTCACACTGTTGATTGCAGAAAGGTTGGTGCCTTTAAACGCCAGATCTAGTTGGGAACAGATGTGATCTGAGACTTTCTGCAAGTAAATCCAGTAGATGTTCTAAATATAGTAAAGCTGAGCTGCAAAAGGGCGACAGACGACATGAAATGGATACGAGTCTTTCTAGAAGACATTTGAGGAGGATGGTGGACATCCTTGTGCTGAAAGAAGCAAAAGGTTTTGTGTGAAGAATACACAATGAGTGCAAACTTTCACCTGAAATGGTAGCTTTTAGCCTCACTGTTCACATTTTCTGAGATGATTTAACATGTGTGAAACATGAAGATTCCTCTTGTTGGGATGAATTTACACCGGGTCAGTCTGGGGAAATCCAGTGTGTAAATGTGAAAAAGTTTACGTCTTCCTTTGGTTTGGTTTCACGCCGTACTGAAGTGGAGCAACCCGCCTGAACAACGTCCCACAGTGACAACTGCATGCGGGAGCTTCGATGTTCCCCGAAACCAAGAAGAACAAGTAAAGATCCAGCTCGATGGTCGGTCATCAACTGCAAGTCCACAACGGAGCGGCGTCGTATTTCTACAGTCATAGTCAAACCAGGAGAGGCGGCGAGTTATACACATGTTGCTACATCACTTCCTCACTGAATGGTTCGTTTTGCTTTCACACTGCAAGTGAACCTAAGTGACGCCCTAGTTTTTAAGTGGCCAGAATTTGCTTCTTTGGTCCCAATCAGTGCGAATGCAACTTCATTCTCGTCCAAACGAACCGTCCTGCCTGTGGAAGCGGACCAAGCTTTGTTTAACACTCGGCATCGTCGGCGATGCCAGGGACCATGTTGTTTAATCCAGCATAGCTTTCAAACCATAAAAGATAGAAACTTACTTTTTTTCCCTCTTAATCGGGAGACTCCGGGCTTTCAGATGGTGGTTCCGGCAACACTGTAGCCCATTCACAAGTGATACAATGTTGTGTCAAAATAGGTGTACCAATCAGAGCCTTTGTCTTTGGCGCATGACACGTGTTTTTGTCCAATCAGAGCCGATGATACGTCAGGAAACGCCTCCAAACAGTGTCAATCACTCTGCATCGGTGTCATTAGCAGTCGGACAGCTGCCTTCTGTATTTACAAGGCCGATTAATTATGAAAACGGCTTTTACGCACGCATACCATGCGTAATTGCTCAAACAAACATTTGCATTACTTAAGTAGTTTATTTCAACATAAACGACACGACGGCGTCGTAACAGATGTATAACTTGGTAACAGATACAGTGTGTGCAGCTGACTGATTCAGTCCCCTTCAGTACCTTTAGTCATGCTTCAAAATTATAATATTTTATAATTATAATAAGCAAAGGAGCTTCATTTACATAGCAGTTTATGATATTTCAATTCAAAATAATAATAATAAAAAAAAAACAAGGTATAGGACATTACGGGGCATTGAAAGGTGGTGTTTATTAGCATTTAAACTTAAAAAAAAAAAAAAAAAAAAGTCAGGCAAGGTTATTTCTTTAAAATACCCTTGGTCCCCAGAGGGTTAAAGAGGACCAAACGATGCCAGTGTGAGAAGTGACCTATATGAGATGGTTGTTGTCAGAAGCACAGGAACGTAAATTTGTTCAAAAATATTGTTTTGCAGAACTAAAAACCAGCAGTTTTTCCTTTTAACATGGACAGTTTTCTTTTTATGCTGCAATTTAAGGTCCTTTTTCTTTTGTTTGTGGGAAGATTTAGTTGTTTGACACGAAGCAGAATTATTGCCACTGTTGTTGAAATTTCTGCCTCACTGAGACAATTTGGAAATGAAATTTGTTTTGATGATCTTCATTAAAACACTCACTGGGAAGTTTTTTCTGAACTTGCAGTAATGCTTGTCCTCTGCGCTTGGTTTTATAAGCACAGAAACATCTTTGTCATCTCTAAGCGTGATACATCTTGCGCTCTTGTTGGTGTTTGTGTTATAAAGCTATGGAGAAACCTTTGCAAATATTAATCTTATAAAACTCAACTGCAGCTGTTTAATATCGTCTCAAAGCCAAGAAACACTCTGGAAGTCCATTTTGTAGTGACGAGTGTGTGGTAGGAATGAGTTAATGTTGACGTGTGATGCGCCATAAATCCTTGGATTTATCTGATGAGCTCATCTGAACACTTGGAGTAGAAGGAAATGAAGATATTCATTGGACCTCCTGACCCGTCGGAGTGTGTCACTATGTTGGATGGATTTCAGGGCCACGTGCCGCTACAAGAGCCTGGTCTGGGCTCAGCTGGCTTTAATCAACACCATCATTTACCCTTCTGTTGGGTAATTGCTGCACAAAGGACCCCAGAGCAATACCCACCTCCACCTCTGCTCTGTAACAACACTCTGCACAGCTTGGGGTGACGGTGTATATGCTGACATTGTCCCTCTTAAACACACAATAGTAAGAAGAACCATATTGATAGTGTTTTCCCACACTTAAATCAGTTTATTCAGTCATCCTTGTGCACACAAACAAGCACAGCCTTAAACTTGCCAATTGATGATGATGATGATTATTGATCATTATAAGAAAAAGCTGCAAAAGCCAGCATCTGTGATGGTGTGGGGGAGCATCAGTATTCATTACATGGGAATTAATGTGTGAAGGCACCACTTGGGACTTGGGATGAATGTGTACTACCATCAAGCTAACCTTTTACTTCACAAAAAATGGACACAGGATTCTTTGAAAACCTTTAAATGATTAGAAAGTGTAATAAAACACAAAGACAGCCTGCTGGTGGCTGAATAACATCAATATTTAATTTTTCTGTTAAGTTAATCAATACTTTTTAATTTACCAGTGAATTCAACCATAACTTCCACTTGTTTTTCAACCTTTTACTCAAACATTGTCACTTTTTATCACTTAAAACAAGCAAACATAATGGAAAGTAGAAGCTTAGCCATGCTAGCCATTAGCTGTTGCTGACCTATTTGGAGTCTAGAGGTACAGTTAACTTTGTTTTCAGACAAACCAGATGATCGGTATTAAATACTGATCACTGATTGGACGACAGTCACTGTCAGAAATATTCTTGCTGCAGTGGCATTGTGGTACGCTTGAAGAATCCCAGATTATACACATTGATTTAGCTGCTGCACTCCTAAAAGAACTGTCGGGGACACCTTCAGCAACTTTTATTAAAAGAAATGTCCAAAATTTAATTCTAGCAGGAGTCTAGCTTACCTCACACAAAACCAATGTACACAGCTTTTACTCTAAAAGAGGAAATGTACAATTTTCTCCACTAAAAGGTCCCCTACTACTGACCTTCAGAACACAATGAGAATCAAATAAAACTAATTATTCTTGTAATTTACCTGAGCATGAAACTAAAGGCAAAGCATGTTTATTTGTATTGTAGAATTCAACAACAGGGTGATTCAAAGTGCTTTACAGAGGTAATAAAACACTATAAAAAAAATAGAAGCATAATTCATTCATTCATTTACTAAACCTGCTTAATCCAAGTAAGGGTTGCAGGGAAGAAGTAGCCTATCCCAGCAGCCTCCAGGTGAGCGGCAGGGTACACCCTGGACAGGTCGCCAGTCCATCACAGGGCTGATAGAAGCAGAATTTAAAAGTAAAAGTAAGTAAAGAAACATGCAGAGTTGGAATTGAAATGAACTCAAAATAACTTTGAATGAAAACTACTGAAATGCGGCTGAGAACAGACGGGTCTTTAACCTCGATTTAAATAAACTGAGTGTTTCAGCTAAACAATAATAATGTGTGCTACATGGAGCATTTCTTTTGCTTTTGGTCTCTTACTAAAAAAATTCCAGCACTCTAAAATATTACATCTGATATTATATAAATGAATTATTTTCTGCACCTTTTTGAAAATTGCAGCCAGCATGAAAATGGTTGTAAAAACCACTTTGCTGTACAAATCATGTTTTTGCAGTTTCTGTAATTGTCACTGTAGCCCCAAACATTATGCTAGCCAAACTTTTCAGTCTGTCGCTGTATTTAATATCATGATATGTTTATATTTTCTACATGAAGTGCTCATTTTCTGCAGACTTGTAAAGATGTGAGTTGTTTAATTGCATGAAATAAAAAAATTCCCAACATTTCCAGCATGCTGTTATCTGCATGCTTCTGCAGAGCCTGAGCAGGGTGGGAACTTCTGCAGCCACGCTATTTCTCTGTGACACAAATGGAAAAGAATGGAGCGACTAATTAAGACTGGCTCTTATCAAATTAGTTAAGTGGGTTTGTTTACGCATGAGCCTGATGGCTTCCTGCAGACAGGGCTGAGTGTTGCTTATCAGCTCAAACACCAGGGCAGTTCTGGCTCAGCCCTTAAAAAGACCATCTTTTGTGTCTGTATGCTCCTCTCAGCCACTGCAGGATGTGTTGACTCAGGACAAGATTAATCCACGTGACAACATCCTGCAAGATAATTTAAAGGGAGTCCACTCTCAGCTGGGGAGCAGGATGTTGCCATCTTGTTTGACGAGATAGTTAATCATGGTAACTGCATATCTGACCCTCCCTTGCACATAGCTGGACAGACAAAGTATCTGTGTGGATGGATGAAACACGAGGCACGTGCGTTTGAGTGATGCTGCAGAGTCAAAGGTCGGCTGGTATTTGGTCTGGTTGTATGGCTGGAGGGGAAATCCATTAACTCTGCTGCACGTTTTTTTTTTTTTTTTTTCCACTTTTAAAGCTCTCCAGTCATCTGTTTACTCTCATTTCAGGCTTCTGTCTTAAATGTGATCATCATCAGAAATAGCGTTTGCTATTAAATATGATAAGTATTAGTATTTGTGTTGGAATGAGCAGCAGCTCAGAACAGGCTGTTCTAACCGTGGAGATAAACAGGAAGTGTTTGTTATTATTTTGTCATCCCCCCATGAGAGCTCATAAGATTCACTGCAGTAAAGCGCAACACCCAGATATCACCCACAGCATTATGAGACACAAAAAAGGCATTTTTAAGGAAAAAAAGCTTTAATTTTGCACTTTTCAGTAAAAGCAATACAGTGCTTTAGCTGGGTGTGTTGAAGCCATTATGGTCTCTGTAGACCAGAGGGTTTGAAAGCAAAATGGGTCCCCTATTTTTAGAAAATCCACTTCCTCTGGTTTGTGATTAAAAATGGAGAACAGTAGTTTTTTTTGTTTTTAAATTGGCTTGAAAAGTTGGCCAGTTGTTGCTTTAGCCCTCACAGCGTTATAGCAAATGCATAAATCTTCGGTTGTGTTTTTGTTTTGATTGTTTCTGCACATTATGGAAATGGCTAATCACCCCAGCTCAACTCCATTATTATGCAATTACAATTTGAGCTGCAAGTTTAAGTTTATTTGAAGTCCTGACCTGCAATTTCTGCAGGAGTGAACAACAAATATGCCCCATCAGTGGCGCCCGGAGTCTGAGGTGATGTGACCTTGGCTTTTCAGGCAGCGCTGTCTGAGTCTGCTGCTGCCACACAGTTCAAAGAGCTGCCTGCTGATAACTAGAGCGCAGGGGTCATGAAAAAGGGCCAAAGGCCATGGATGCAGACACACCTGTTCACAGGGGGCCGCGGTTGGCAGACAGATGACTCCCAGATGTTTTCAGGGCGATACTGTGACACTCATCACAGTGTGTGTGTGTGTGTGTGTGTGTGTGTGTGTGTGTGTGTGTGTGTGTGTGTGTGTGTGTGTGTGTGTGTGTCATGAATAGTACCATACATTCTCATCACACTTCCCACATTTGTCCTCTCTTTTTCTGCCTGTGAGGGATGCAAAAGCCTTGATTTACATTGTTTTAAATGGATTCTACGAAGGGACAGTGTTGCACCTGGAACGGCTCAGGTGGATTTAAGTCTTGGGTTCAGACTGTGGTCAGCAATAAAGGTCGGTTTAGAATAAGATTGGTACTTTTTGATTTTTTTTTTTTCCCTTCAGATGGCAGGATAAGAAAAATGTTATACATTAAAATGTCAGTAGTAAAGCTGAGGTAGACTCCCCATGAAGAGAGGTCCCCATGGTGCCAATATAACAGCAACTGGAATATATAAGTCTTTCTTTTGAATGGAAGCATCTGGAAAAGGAGAAAGGGATCAGTTTTAACATCAGTCTCTTTTTTCTTTTTTCACCATTACTATTCTGTCAGTCTCCATTCTTCTCTTTACAGTTCACACACCTGTGGCCGAAAGGGAGCCATAAAAATGCGAGCTGTTATAGCAACAGCAGGCTTTCTTATGTGGGCCCCTTTGTACTTTAAATATCATGTTTCTAAATTCTGGAGGTGTCAGCTGTTATTGTTGTGCATTATCACTTTTTAAAGGTACTGTAATATGCTTATTTTATAGTTTTAGGGCACATTCACATCTGACTTTTTGACTAGAATCCGACTTTGTTTGCTAAGAAAAGTCCGCTTCCTTTGGGAAAATGTGAACGCGCCAAACGAATTCTGATTCGGATCAAAGAAGTTGACTCGGTCCACCTACAAACGCTGATCTTGTTCCGTTTCAAGTGGATCAAATGCAAGAAGCAGACTACAAAAAGTCCCTTTCTGCATTTTGCATAGCATTGCATTGTGGGTAAATCCATAGCAATGGCGTTAAGGGTCCTCTGCCTCGTCTGGCGTTTATACTGCGTCCATTGTTGCAGTGTATTTCTGCAGTATACTTGCATAAGACACAATAAAAACCCAAAACAGTGATAGTTTTGTCTCCATGTTTAACTCGCAGGTGGAGGAAACAGAGTTTTCTTCTTCACGTGGGTCTTTTCCTCTCTTTTGCTAAATACTAGTGCAGCGCCACCTTCGGTGGGAATGGGGATGTATTATTTTAAAGGTTTGGCTGGTTTGACCAAAGTGCAAAGTTTTTACATAGCTTCTATGTAATAACTGGCTCTTATCTGCTGCAAGACCTGGACTAAAAAAATAAAATAAATCATGCTACAATTGATCTAGAGTCATATCAAGAACAAGGAGATTCTCCTCCAGGAAATGGTACATTTCACAAACCAATTTACTTCCTGCAATGGTGTTTTTAAAATAAACTAAAGTCAAGTTCTCACATGTCTAGATAGGCTAGCAAGGTAACAAACTGAGCCACATTCAGGCCTTCAAACTTATCAAAGTTTCCACACTTTTATGATTTCTCATGTGGTTTGTTCAGTCAAAGCTAATGGTGCCATTAGCCGTCTAAGTCATGCAACGACTTCAGCTTTTAAGATGCAGAGCAGCATGCATAAAATCTCTTGTGTTCCCTTGGGCAACCAACCCAGAACATTTAGCTTACTTTGCTCATGGTTTAATAGAAGTGGCTTTAGTGAGTTACAAAAAGAAAAAAAGGCCTGTGAAGCAGCAGCTCATTCTTCTAGAGGCTGTTGGAAACGTAAGAAAACCCCTCAGCTGCCAATAAAGCGTTCCAGACAGTTCAGCTGCAGTGCTTTTATGTGGGAGAGAATAGCTCTTTGCTTGGACAAAAAAATCCATAACATAGGGAGCCTTAGCCTGCAATTTCTCTTTTTATTTGTGTTGCAATATTAAGATGACAACATTGTATAATTAATCAAAGTCTGATAGTGATGGCCTTCATGCCCAAAGATCAAGGTATTACATCACTGGTTAACATGAGGACGCTGTCATGAGTCAGTCAGCGGAAAGCTGGACTATTGTCCAAACATGACGGCATTTAGCTGGCACACATCCAGGCAGACACAAGAGGTACTGTGGAAGCAGGCAGTCGGATGACCTTTGACCCTGCCCAGTCTGCCTCTCAGACAAAAGAACCATTCAGTTCACCAGTACTTTTTGCAAAACACAGAATAAGCTCTTGGAACAAATGATGGATAATTCTGAGGCTGAAGTTAAAAGCAGATTGCTTGTCATACATTTGTGATTGAAGGGAACAGAGTCAAAGTAGAAGTTTATTCTAGAAGTAGACAAGAAGAATTTATACGGGAGGGTGTAAGGAGTTGGAAAGAATGTCACCATAAGGACATGGTGACTACATTCAGATTTATGGTTTACTGCCTTACTGTGATTAGGCTACAGCACTTTTATGCAGGGACTTTTGAAAAATGAATAATACAGTACTCTCCGCTATGATGATTTATAGCCAACATACAATTAGACCGTGTAAAAATGTGCCCTCATATTTATGCTGTCAAGAGTTCAGGCTTTGTGAAAGCCATGGTATTTTCCTCTGTAGCAATTTATCTGTGTATGGCGGTGAAAGAAATGGTTGTGTGCGAAGTGCTGTCACAAGGAATTCCTGGCTTAAACAAAACAAACTTAAATAAGAGCTGTCTGGTCAAGAGAAAACTCTAAATAATCCTCAGAGGAACAACATGTTGTAAAACATGACTGTTTGCTGTGTTGGCTCTGGCAGCCACTGGCTTGGAGGAGGACCGGTGCTGCTTTCACATGCCAGTGTCTTCAGATTAAAGCACTTCTGCACAGCTGTTTCTTTACATGTTGTCAAGTTTGACTACTGTTTTACAGGAGGCATCTGATGGAGAAGGGATGGTTTATTAGCCTTGAGAGGACCACCGAGGGTGACCCACTTTTTCAAGCCCAATATTCCATTCACCTTTTGTCCAACAGTGCACCAAGTGCCAAGTTCCCCTCGTTTGACTGAGTTTATGAAATATGGCGAAAGCTGAGTGGATGTACATCCTCTGTGGGTGCACGGTGATTCAGGCATCAGCTAACTGACAGGTGACTGGCAGACTCTCTGGAACTACATGACATTTCCCAACACAAAGATCTCCAGAGAAGAGTGCATCCTACCTCTCACTTGACCTACTCTGCAGCTGGTTTATCACTCGTGACATTTGCCGTTCACTGTGGGCAAACAAACAGCAGCCTCACTTGTGTTTTGAAGGAGCAACTAAGGGGGACCGAGCAAGTTCATCCATGCCAAGCCATGATCTGCGGTCCTCTTTGGCACACAAAGTGACAATGTGGAGTCGTACACAAGTGTCTAACCTCTTATTTTCTCCTTTTCTGCAAGACGAGTAAAAATAAACATACCCTCTAAAAAGAAAAAAGCAGATTGGTTCAAGACCTAGTTCAACTTTTTTTCATTTGATGGTGGCATGATGCTTATCTCAAGCACGTTGAACTGACTCTATTTGGCTCAATTACCAGGCTGTGCTGGAAGATGCACGAGTAGCTGAAGTGCCCTTAGTGCTCAGCGGGACTGGGGTTTGAATCTATCCTCTTCCATGAGCCCTGTTTAGAGATTTCTCCTGCGGTTTGAGGGCAGTTACCCTGGAGAGAAAGTAGAAATGATGCTGCAAAGGAAGAGAAAGGTAGGGAGGGGGATGTGGACAGTATGGAGATAAGCTGTCTCTGTCTTTGAGCTGGGTTAATGGATGTGTCCCAAGGGCTCACTCAGGAATGCACCCAGGCATTACCGCTTGCGACTTCGTGTCATCTGTCTTTTGTCCCCAGAGAAAGATGACAAATGGCATTATGACTCCCCCTTTTCGCCATACTTCAGCATACAAATGGCTCCAGTTTGTGTGTGAGTGTAAATGTAAGAAGAATGGATGGTTGCTATAGCATCTGAGCCCTGATTTATGTAAATGGGCTCTGGTGTCTGGATAAAGCTGTTGTGTAGGGCGTTTTACTTTTATTTTTAATCTGCTGATTGCCCAAGAAGTGTTTACGAAGTAGTGTGAAAGCACCCTAACAGGAGATGGAAATCTTAGATAACCTCTGCATTATAAATATAGAGGGCTGAAGTCAACATAACAGACTGTTCTGTTGTCATGTTGTTCAGCTGGTGCGCCAGACAAATACTCCAGATGATGATAAGATCGCTATGTATGAAATCGCTTGACTTTCGACCCTTGCCTTCAAAGAACTGGGCTGTGCTGCTGATCTGTCAAAGATGTATAAAGGTCTTGATTGACTTGTGGATATTTTTCTGAACAACAAAGTCGCCTAAACAAGCAAAGGTGATGTCACAACAAAGGTTATCAGACAGAAATTCAGCCCAGCTTTCTGACTGTGGCCATGAGCTCTTTGACGTAGGAGGGATGGCATTGGCACCAGACAGCTGACCGCAAACATGGATCAGGAACTGCGTTTCTCTGATGAACTAAGTGTAATCCTAAACAGACACGTAAGCAGGATGAGAGCAGCAAAGTTAGGGGTTCAAAGGCAGAAAATTGCTGACTTGACTGTTTGTTTGTAGATAAACTCACTTGGTATGAGCATGTCAAGTCACACCATAATATACCAAATCTTGCCATTCTACACCATACCATAAAGTACCGTACCATACCGTTCCACACCATACCATACCGTTCCACACCGTACCATACCATAAAGTACCGTACCATACCGTTCCACACCATACCATACCGTTCCACACCGTACCATACCATAAAGTACCGTACCATACCGTTCCACACCATACCATACCATACTGTTCCACACCATACCATACCATACTGTTCCACACCATACCATACCATACTGTTCCACACCATACCATACCATACCGTTCCACACCATACCATACCATAAAGTACCGTACCATACCGTTCCACACCGTACCATACCATAAAGTACCGTACCATACCGTTCCACACCATACCATACCGTTCCACACCGTACCATACCATAAAGTACCGTACCATACCGTTCCACACCATACCATACCGTTCCACACCGTACCATACCATAAAGTACCGTACCATACCGTTCCACACCATACCATACCATACCGTTCCACACCATACCATACCATAAAGTACCGTACCATACTGTTCCACACCATACCATACCATACCGTTCCACACCATACCATACCATAAAGTACCGTACCATACCGTTCCACACCATACCATACCATACCATACCGTTCCACACCATACCATACCATAAAGTACCGTACCATACTGTTCCACACCATACCATACCATACCATACCGTTCCACACCATACCATACCATAAAGTACCGTACCATACTGTTCCACACCATACCATACCATACCGTTCCACACCATACCATACCATACCGTTCCACACCATACCATACCATAAAGTACCGTACCATACTGTTCCACACCATACCATACCATACCGTTCCACACTGTACCATACCATAAAGTACCGTACCATACCGTTCCACACCATACCATACCATACCATACCGTTCCACACCGTACCATACCATAAAGTACCGTACCATACCGTTCCACACCATACCATACCGTTCCACACCGTACCATACCATAAAGTACCGTACCATACCGTTCCACACCATACCATACCATACCGTTCCACACCATACCATACCATAAAGTACCGTACCATACCGTTCCACACCATACCATACCATACCGTTCCACACCGTACCATACCATAAAGTACCGTACCATACCGTTCCACACCATACCATACCATACCGTTCCACACCGTACCATACCATAAAGTACCATACCATACCGTTCCACACCGTACCATACCATAAAGTACCATACCATACCGTTCCACACCGTACCATACCATAAAGTACCGTACCATACCGTTCCACACCATACCAAACCATACCATACCGTTCCACACCATACCATAAAGTACCATACCGTTCCATACCATACCATAAAGTACCATACCATACCGTTCCACACTATACCATACCATAAAGTACCGTACCATACCATAAAGTACCATACCATACCGTTCCACACTATACCATACCATAAAGTACCGTACCATACCATAAAGTACCGTACCATACCATAAAGTACCATACCATACCATTCCACACCATACCATACCGTTCCACACCATACCATACCGTTCCACACCGTACCATACCATAAAGTACCGTACCATACCGTTCCACACCATACCATACCATACCATTCCACACCATACCATACCATAAAGTACCGTACCATACTGTTCCACACCATACCATACCATACCGTTCCACACCATACCATACCGTTCCACACCATACCATACCATAAAGTACCGTACCATACCGTTCCACACCATACCATACCATACCGTTCCACACCGTACCATACCATAAAGTACCGTACCATACCGTTCCACACCATACCATACCATACCATTCCACACCATACCATACCATAAAGTACCGTACCATACTGTTCCACACCATACCATACCATACCGTTCCACACCGTACCATACCATAAAGTACCGTACCATACCGTTCCACACCATACCATACCATACCATACCGTTCCACACCGTACCATACCATAAAGTACCGTACCATACCGTTCCACACCATACCATACCGTTCCACACCGTACCATACCATAAAGTACCGTACCATACCGTTCCACACCATACCATACCGTTCCACACCGTACCATACCATAAAGTACCGTACCATACCGTTCCACACCATACCATACCGTTCCACACTATACCATACCATAAAGTACCGTACCATACCATAAAGTACCATACCATACCATTCCACACCATACCATACCATTCCACACCATACCATACCGTTCCACACTATACCATACCATAAAGTACCGTACCATACCATAAAGTACCATACCATACCATTCCACACCATACCATACCATAAAGTACCGTACCATACTGTACCATACCATTCCACACCTTACCATACCATTCCACACCATACCATACCATACCATACAATTTTTTTTCTTTCTATAGAACTTTAAAAACAACAGCTGACACAGGTGCTGTACTAAAACTGTGGTTTATTTAATAGAAACATTTTACACAAATAAACATTACTGTAAATGTACCAGACTTGGCCAAATAGCCATTTTACATCTGCAGTCTCTGCATGATGAAATAAAACAAAACAAAAATAAAATGAGTCCAAAAAGAAATTTAAAACTAGAAAAGCACTTGGAGCAGAGAGTGGAGACCTTTTTTTAATTCCTGTGTCCACAAATTCTTCCAGATCGCTTCTAAAATTGAATGGAATCTAAGTTTGACCAAGAACCACTCAAAAAAAAAAAAAAAATAAAAAATCAGAAAAATCTGCCTGGTGGTTTTGGGGTGAAGATAAACAGCCAGTTAAATATATAAAAACAGGTTAAAATCAAATCTAAAATAGATATAAATGAATTAAAAAAGTAAAATAGATAAAATAATTAGAATTGAAATAGCAAGAAATAATCTTACAGATACACGAAACAATAATGGTGATGACACTAATGACGGTGAACAGTTTTGGAAAGAAAGATGTGATAAATAAGCTAGTTGAGGAAAACCAGCAGAAGCATCAAATCTGACTTTGATCCGGTCAGCTGCACAAAGCTTTCCATGCTGACCCTTGCCCTGCCTCATTGTCTTCAGCTTATCAAAGTTACATACTCGAACTCTGCTTCACTGATTTCTCTATATAATGTGGCTTTCCAGGTAATCCCCCCCTCATCTCCCCCCTACACTTCCACACATATCATGAGGCTGAGTTAATGCTGCGAACTTGACAAAGCCAACCTTATTCTCAATGAACGCTGATTGGATCTCAGGAAAATCCTTTTCCTGTCTGAGTCACAGGGTAATTACTAATGAATAAAGCCACATTTGGCGTGTCTTTGAGTGAGCACGTGCTGGTGTAAATGCGCGTGCTTTCATGCGTGCGTTAACGACAAGGAGATGCATCAAGAAAAAGGGCATTTTCTGTTCACTCAGGGAGGGAATTCATTTGAGTGGAGTTGGCATTTCAGAGGGTGGGGAAGCTCAGTTTACCGATGCCTACCTACACCCATGTTTTCTGCACATCATTGCATTGAAATTCACAGAAAATCCATTGCTACGTAGCTGACATCCACATGGATGCTGTCATACGCTGAGGCTGGAGTCCAGAACGGGAGGGGAGGGGAGGGGAGATGAGTGATCAAAAGACAGAATGGGAGGGGTGGGGAGAACGGGGACAATGTCAACAGCTCAGCTCCCAGCACAGTCAGCTGAAATCCAGAGCTCAGCTCAGAAGCTCAGGGGAGAAGCAGACAAAACGCAGCAGCGACGGCATGGAATCTGGACCCGAGGCTCGAACTCTGAAAGGCACAAAGAGTTCTCTGAAGCCAGAGGATGCAGGGATGCTTTAAAAGTTTCTCCTGAGCTGTCTATGTGGAGTGGCTTTCTTTCTTTTTCCTTTTTCTTTTACCTCCATTGTTCGTGACTCGACACAGGGATAATTGATCTCGTAGCACAGCCCCTCTGAAGCGGGTAAGTAGGAGGTATTTCACGATGATACTGATACTCCTCCTTACCCTTCCTGCTCATTGAAAGCAGTAGCTACCCTGAAGTGCTGTTCCCGCAGCAGATGATGCTACAGATGTTCAACCTAGTTGTCTGTTCTTAATCCTGCCGGGAAAACGGAGAATAGCGCAGCCGATAAAATAAACAGCAAGTCAGAAGCCTCAGTTGAAAGTTCTTGTTTCAACATTTTGTGTTGTTATTGGAGGAAGGACTGGGCTTTATACGTCTCGTAACAGGCAGCAGAAGTCTGGTTCTGACAGTGGTCTTGTGTTGTCAGTGCTTTATTCTGGACCGATGCAGGGTGTAAGCAAGGCTTTTAGCATATTTGTTATAGTCTTCAGTTTATTTTTAGCTGAGATCCACTGAATGTTGAGTCGGGGTGCAATAAGTTCTGGAAAACATTGCAGGAGTTCGGGGATATTGCTGTCAGAGGAGTGACATGCTTTCATTTCAGACCACAGAAGCGGTCATGTGATGACTGCAACTCGATGTAAAGCTCTGGAAAATGTTTGGCATTTTCAAAATCGACGGATGGAACATGTTGTGTAATGGGTGCAGTCCTATTTTAGAGCAGAGACCAAGGCCGATCCCTCATGTTCATCAATCACGCGGCCAGCGCTGGCTTGTAGCCACACATTCCCCCTCTCTCCCCAGCCGAATATGTTCACATCATGCTAACGGACTTTTTCTTCCCCAGTCAGAGCAAAGCGGTATCTCAGATGATCAATGTTTCCTTCATTGGAAAACCTCTGAAGCATCATTCCCCATGGAAGCATTGCGTGGACCGTAAATCCTGCAGGTCTGTACAAAGTACAATAATCAGATTCATCCACGAGGCCACCTGTGAAACTGATCTGGAATAACGGCTCATAGCTCAACAAGTCCGATGATCTATTGAAGGAAAACAAACCACACATAAACCTCAGCATTGTCAGCTTTTTTTTTCCCCCACAAGTTGGGGAAACTGATAACAGAGATATGAAAAACACCATTTCTTCAACATTTCAGTGGCTTAAAGACCAATCAGAAGATCTTTCATGCCTTTCAGGAGCTATCCATGAATGTTGACTTTGTGTTTTGTGGATTTTGATCAAGATGGTATCATTTTCCCTCACGTTAAAAGCTCAGGCTGCTTGAAATCCTCCTACATTCATGTTCACTTAGGGGCAGGCACAGTGGCATAGGTGTAAAGTATAGAGAAGAAAAACATGTATTTGCATGACTATTGTGATCAAAAGTATTTTTGACTTAAAAATATAGACTTTGATATATTTTAAATAGGTTTTATTTTAAACATAGTTACTTTTTTTTATGGTGAGGTTGACATCTCTAAAAGATTCGGCATGGTAAGAGCACATTAGCACAAATCAAAGACAAACACATATTGTACGGCAGAGTTAGCTGAGCTTTTTTTTTTTTTTTTATATTTCATTGACCATTACAGATGCATGAGCTGTGCCGTCAGGTTTAAAAGGCTTGTGAGGGATGGTTAGTAAGCAACAGCATCTTAACAGTCCAACTCTACCAACTGGCACCTTGATGGTTCATTAATGCAAATAAGAGCCGAGGTCTGTAAAGCTGCTTTAATCTGATCATTTGGTATCCCCCTCATGTTGTTTACAGTAGATTCATTAAAGTATCTGCAGGATTAAAAAGTCCTGGAGTCTTCAGGAGGAAGGCTGCTACTCCTCTACATCAATGGAAGTCCCCACGCTGAGTGGGTATCAAATGGCACGATTGTATTTGTGCCAGTGACACACTTTCCGGGTCTTATGATGTGTAAGCATATCTCCTCTGTACAGTACTTTGATTCAGTGCAGCATTACTGCAGGCTATTTTTAAAAATGCTGGTCATTTCAGAGGGCTGTCCCTATCTGCCTGGCTATAACAGTCCCTGAAGAGCATTCCAGACATTACCCAGGAGCCCTCTGTCCTCAATGCCGCAGCTGTTGACCCTTCACCCAGCCAAGCTTGGTTGCTATCAGAGCAATGAGAACCAGAAGTCGAGCAATGGCAAGGTGAAGGCACGTCAACCCTAGAACTGCTGACGTAATGGTTAGTGTGAGCATGAATGGGCGCAAACTGTTGTCTTTGCAGAAGTGTTCTCACAAGTATCTGTGTGATTTGGATGAGTTCATCGCACTGATGGAAATGGTGCATCCTTTAGAAAAGACGAGACTCTGGGGTGTTGGAAGAACGTGGAGTCTCTGGGAAGTTCTGCATCCCTTCTCTCCAGAGAGTCATGGTAACCAGCTCCGAGGCCGAATTCATGCCAACTTTTCTCCCCACACATAATAACACATCTTCAGTCAGAGTGAGAGCTCGTGACTCTGGCGCGCTCCTCCCTGTTGAAATAAGAAAGCAATTTGACACGGCAGGAAAGTGCTTTGGGGTTCAAGGGACGCCGATGCCAAGTGTTGGATTTCATTCCCAGCCTTGTTAATATGTGGGAATGTCGGAGCCTGCGGAATGTGGCATGGCCGCCTTTCTTCTCACTCCCAATATTAATAGCATAGTTATCCTAGTGATCCAGTCTACTGTACTGATGAGCTGCACCCGTTAGCCAGTGCAGAACTGGGTCAACCCTGTGCCTCCGTTTGCCTCCCCACCTGATTCACCTTCTGCCCCGAGCCAACAACAACATCTGTATTGCTAGAATCTCACGCAGCATTTGGCTGATAGTTTGCTTATGTAACATGCGGATTATCTTCTGATTACAGCAACCATACATAGTTTTAAGAGCTGAGAAGTTGCATGAGGTGAAGCAGAAAACCACTTAGAAGAGCACGCATCCTACTGTAAACATTTCTTCTTCTGCGTAGTTTCAGCTTTCGCCAAACAACTCGTGCCTCATTTGGTTCGTGGCTTCGATTGAGGGTTTAACATGTTTATTATAATTAGCTTCCAGCTGAAACTGTACATGGCCGGGTGGCTGCTGCGTGGAGCTCCTACATTAGCTTTGGTAAAAGCAACAAACTCAACGGCACCGTTGTAACAACCCCCGCTACTTCATGTGGTTTGCACTGTAATGAATGTTCCTTACATCAGGAAATGGCATTCTTTTTAATGAATCAAACTAAATGAAATGGCTTTTAATGGCATCCCTGGAGGATTGGAAAAATCTCCCCCTCCTCTTTTTCCAGTGGTTTTAGTTGAGGCATTTCCACTTAATGGATGAGGTGGGTTACTGTTCCTCACGGCCCTGTTAAAACCAACGGCGCTTATATGTTTGTTTTCAATGAAGTTGTGTCCAATAAGACCTCTGAGGATTCTCAAATGCTGGTTGTGAAAGAGCTGACTGTCTTAAGAATTCAAGATGTCATGCTGAAATTCTTCCACAAAGAGAGATGTGGTTTCAAAACGCAGTGATGAGCAGAGTCTTGCCTGATGAAATAACCCCTGACAGTAAGGGATGCCTGATCAAATGTCCTGACATCTTGGATGATCAATCGAAAACTTCCCGACTGTGCTTTGGAAATGGTAGATGGTGTAATGGGTAAAGAATACGCCACTTTCCGGAAAGAACTGTAGCTTTGCTGTGCTGTGGAAATAAATGTCACATCACATTCGCCTTATTAGTTAATGTTTAACAAAGTGGTGTCAACAAAGCTAATGATGGACCAGAGCATGAATCACAAACATGTTGGTTACGGGAAAATAAATGTTGTTTTAGCCATTCCAGTTGGAGACTGGGGTTTATTGTGAAGCCAAAAACTTTAAGAAAAGACACCAAGAAAAGTGGCTTATAAACCTTTAGTTGGGATCAGAATGAGTCAAATCACTCTGTTAAAGATTTATTAATGACTTCATGTTTCTGGGTACTTTTAAGCTACGGTGGCAATGGTTACATAATTTTTTTTAATTAGGAATGAAGAAATCGGAAATTAAATAATTCAGAATTAATGTATTACGTAACGTAATGAACGGTTACATGAAACACATCCTTGCTTAATTCCTCTTCAGAGCGGCGGGTTGGGAAGGGTTCTGATTGGACAGATGGTGCACGTGACGTATGACGTATACCGGAAATAAACAAAGTTGGCTCCCTGCTTCTCGTCTTTTCAGTCGTAACATGTAAAAACTACATAATAAGTACCAGTTTGGTGGCTATTTTTATTATAAATGTGAAGTAGCAGCTCAACACCAGCATACTACTTGACTTTAAGCTGAATGAACGAATATTTACATGGTCGTTTTTCGTCAGTTTAAAGCAGAATTAACTTTTATTCGGAATTAAACTGGAAATAAAACTCCCATTTTAACGTAGCAAAATTAAAGCTCATGGAGAGACTGAAGTAGTTCCTGATTTCTTGTTTCATTCACCAAGATTGTTGTTGGTCAGGAAGCAGCCAACGATGATCTTTCTGATGAAGACAACATAGTCTGGGCTCCTATGAAGAGCAAAGGTAATGTTGAAGTCAAATGGAAAAAAAGACACTATAAATGATGCTATAAGAGCACAAAGAAGAAAAACAATGCAGGAAGGGTCTTAATCCCAACTGTTCTCACCCATCCACACCAAGGAGTTTGAAACGAACAAGCATGTCTGTGTTTTCTTCTTCTTGGACATGTAAAAGTTTGACTTAAGGGTCAAATATGATGCTTATTTCTCCAATTCAAAGCTGAAATCTTTATTTGATAGCATAGAAGTGTCTGAAATCACTTAACTTAGGTGTGCCCATCTCTGGTCCTACAAGTGTTGGGAGTTTCCCTGCTGCAACACACCTGACATACATCTGACTTAAGTAGCAGATGAAGTTTGACTAACTCTGCACAAGTCTGCTAATTACCCACTGATTTCAGTCAGGTATGTGTTGCAGTAAGAAAACTTGCATCACTTGCAGGACTGTGGCTCTTGATGACTGGAGTATACTTATACTGTAGTATAGTGTAACTTTAGAAGGTATTTAGTGCATAAACTTTCATCTAAATGGGAAAATATGGACATGGTTGGAGATGGTTCATTTTCCTTGGTTGATGCTGCACACCATGTTGGCCAGATAAATGTGAGCCTGGAATAGTGATTGCTCAGCTCAGCTTTATTTCTAAACATTTTAATGCAAAAGTTAAAATAAAGCACTGAAAACATGTAAAACAAAACAGCTAAAACTGCTAAAACACTAAAGTACGATACAATCCGTCAATAATACAAGCAATGGAAGAAGTATCGTAGAGCAGACCTGATCTGTGCAACAACTTCCCATTGCTTTTGTCTTTCTTAATTCATTTTTTGGCCTTTTCTTATTTCAGCCAGTCAGCATGCAGTACAGAGTGGGATGTTAACTTCTAGAGGACCTGTCTGTGTTTTACATTGTGGGAATATGTGCAGACTGTAACTCCACTTCCAGCCATGAAGAGGAGCAGAAAAGTACCTCAATAAGTCTGCCAGTAGCCTTGTGTTGAAATGATGGGCTGTGACATGTATGCAACCCAGTTTTAATTGAGAGCTTCAGCCAGTTGTCCCAACCTTCTTTGACAGATCCTGCCATTGTTTTTCTTCCATATGATTTGTGAACGCTGTGCAAACACAGAACAAGTATGCAGAATTATCCTCACGCTGACTGTCTGACAGCTGTTTGTAAACAAGTGAAAATGAAAAATGTCCTGTTTAAATCTGATTACATTTGCCTTGGAGCCTGTCTGGAAATATTTAAGCAACACTATTAACCACCAGCTATTAAAGTAATTAATAATAATTGTGGTTGTTGGCAATTTACGAGGAGGGACTTTGGCTTTTCGTCCTTGTTATGCATGAAGCCAGCTCTACGCTCCGATAGCCTCTTGGCTTGGACTCAACTCTCACCTCTTAAACATTATGTTGCTGTTGTTAAATGTCGGAAGAGCTACACGGTGAGAAACATAAGCCACTTTTGAAAGTCTGTGCTTCAGGGTCAATGTCATGTTGTTCCAGAAGTATCACTCCAGTATGAGATTTCCTGGTGCATAGTTTGCCCCTGACCCAGACGGTCTTAGACCATGTCCTGGCGACGCCGCCTGAAGGCGCAGCTTACAGGTCAGAAAGCTGAATATGTCCTCAGCTTTCTTTGGCTGATTGCAGGGCTGAAAGGAAATGATTGAGGGAGAGCATAAGCAAAAGAATGAATTCAGTCAGTAAGGCGTCGAGCAGGGTGTGCTTCCGATCTTCTGATTCTCCACTCTTTTCCTGGAAGAAGCACGTAGGCATCGGGGCAAATGGAATCCTTATCAGTGACCTCCAAATCCTCGGAGAGCATGTGCAGACGGAGCCTCAGTAAAGCGCAGATGAATGTGGTTTCAATGCTGTGAGAGAAGATCTACTAAGGAATTTGTGTTATGTTAATTTTGTTTCTCAACAAGACCAAGACCCGGCCGCCAGTGCTACGTAACTGTCCTCCTGAGGATCAAATGCTCATAAACAGCAATGCCAGTCATCCACCCTGCAGGGCCTCAGCAGAATTGTCTAAACCAAATCATCTGGTCTATTGTCCGGGTCCACATGAGACCGACTCTGGTGAAAGCGGTGGCGTTCCAACGTTAAAGACCTGGCAGACTGCGCGCATTCAGAACGAGTGCAAGAATGCAGCTCATGCAAATGCAGCGTGAAATAATGGCAGTTCCTCAACTGTCAGCTCTGCTCATTTGTCAGATGAGGCTGGAGCTCCCTGCTTACCATCGAGACTTTCACTGGAATAGTTGGGTGAGCTCATTCCTTAGGAATGCACGTCACGGTGTGTGTTGAAGACTTACCGCTGTGTGTGTCTATCGCGTGTGTGTTTACATTATTTAGATGAAGGGTGTATCTTGTCATTAGTCATGCCAGTTGTTTCAGATCAGTCACATATTGTTTCCTTCCATGCATCTGGCCACCAATGCTGCTAAAGTCCCTGTAATTAAGGAAGCAATGCAGGAACAAGGCAGCTTTAGTCTTTGTTGATAGAGAGAACGAACAATAATGTGTGTGTTTGCTTTGTGTGTCTGTGTTGTGTTGCGGTGGAGGGATGCTTACCCATATGTTGCTCTAATAAAGCTATTAGCTTTACTGACTCTAACAGGGTAAGCTGTATAATGTGTGCATGGCTTCCCTAAGGCGGAGGAAGGACCATGGGTGGGCCGCAGATCTGATGAGATCCATGGGAGAATTAACCCTCATTGTCCCAGGTGATTTGGCCCACTGCCCGTGGGTTTGGAGTGGGAGGGAAAAGGGTCGGCCCATTAGTCACTGGTCAGACAGGAAGTCTGTGGAAAGGGAGGGCAGGGTATGTTGGAGAGGGCAGGTTTGGGACAACGTGTTGGCATGGCTCCAGCATGTTCAGAACACGACTAGAGATCCTTCACGTCGAATGAAGGCAGTTCAGTTCCACATGAAGGCACACACGCATGTTTTACAAAACCGCTACAAATACGGGGAACATGTGGTCATGTGACAGCAGAGCAAACTCCCTGCTGCTCTTTTAGCCTAAATGTCAGTGTGTCCAGACAACCAGACAGCTGCTTCGCACAGTTTTCTGATGTTTCGCTGTTCTGTGGAGGTAAAGTCAGATTTCTTTGTCTTTTTGTGCAGTCGTCTGCTTTCCCTTTTCCATCCTGAATCCCATTCAGCCAAAATTCCTGCCTCCCAGTAGGTGATAAATGCAGTTCCAACGCTGCTTTAAACCAACTTTTGTCAAAGTACTGAAGGTACCGCATGAACAAAGCCCAGACTCCAAACATCAATTAAACCCAACCAGTGACGCACATCAGCTACAATAAAGGCTTGTAAATGTATTCATTTTTGTTTATTTGTTTTTTTTTTCTTGCATTTTATTTGTATCATATGCATGACACTACCCCCCCCATGTCTGGCACCGGGTGCTGAGTCGTCTTCCTCTTCTTCTTCCCTCACGGCCCAGCACCCTGCAGGAATGGTCCTCATTTCTGCAGCCCAGAAACAATGCATGTGCAGAAAGTGTGAGCCACAGGCACAACTCTGATGTTTTATTCAGAGCCTCAACTAAATCTTTAGGTTTTTTTGCTGGCTCTGCTTGTTAATAGTTTTATTGTTGCCGTTTGTTTTTTCCTTCCATTCTTCTTCCCTCTGCAGCCGCCTCGCTTCATGTGGGAAAAGAAAAGGAGCTTGCATCAGAATCCCTTCATCTGTGTGTGTGTGTGTGTGTTGGAGGAAGAGCTGGGTGGAAGTGGGAATGATTGTTTAACAAATAATAAGGAAGTGAATCATGCAGATTTTTTTTTTTCTTTTTTGAAAAGAAAAGCAAAATGGAAGCAGAAGAACCGGAAAGCAGGAGTTTTATCTCTGATCTGGTGCTCAGACTGCAGGCTTTGTGTTGTGTGCCAGATGTTGGGAACATTTAAATCGTGCCGGTACAGATGTTGGACGGATACACACCTCTTGTCCTGTCTCGTTTCTGCACATTCACACAGTCGCACATCAGCAGCCGGAGCTGCTCATCCTCTCCTCGCTGCATCCCCCCCGCTCCTCCTCCTCCTCCTCCTCCTCCTCCACTGACCTACTTCGTGACGCAGGGAATAAGACGATGAGGTATTGGTCTGAATGAGAAGTGGCAGCAGTATCTCCCTTCATCCCCTGTCTTCCTCTCTCGTCTCTTTCCCAACACAAACCAGGAACAGGCTCCTCTATGGGGATAAAACAGTGTGTGTGCTTACATCTGCAACTCCAGTGGGTGTGTCTGAATTTTAACACGTGTGTATTTTCACACTTTCTGCAGACATAGGGATGTGTATGCACGCTGTTTAATGCTAACTCACCGTCTTGTCAATGGCTACAGTTATATGACTGTTATAAATTCAGAATTAATAATTCAGAATGACAGTATTCTCAGGGAACTGGGAACGCCCATTTGAGGTTTGCATGGTAAACAGATTAATTCGCCGAATTCCATTTCAGATCTGTGAGTTGGGAAGGGTTCTGATTGGACAGAGGGTCGACTGGAAATAACCAAACTCTGCTTCCTGCTTCTCGTCTTTTCGGACACGACACGGAACACCACATCATGAGAACCACGTTCGCTGTGATACCGATGTTTAAAAGCACCAGCTTGACACAAACGTACTTCTCCACTTCTTTCATCGGCTGATGAGGAAGAGGAAGATAAAGTAGCGTAGATGGGAGGGAGAAGATGGCGCGGAATGTGTGCGTCATCAGGACGGGACAAGGGGACGAACATGCACATAACGGAATTAACTTAAAAGCAGAATTAAGAATTACATGAAGGAGGAATTAATCAGTTCGGATTTAATATGGGAATAAATCAGCCACTTAGGTGTTTACATTCTTTACATGGTCATTTTTAATCTATTTAGAGCAGATTTAACTTTTATTTGGAATTAAAAAAGACTGAAAACACCTGTGTAACATGAAATGTGATTTTACTTGGTAATTTTAACTTTAATTTTTGATCAAACAATTGCAACTTGAAAATATGACTCATAGTTTGATGCAGGAACATTTATTTCTGACAGAATCATGTTTATATCAATCAGTTCATTTTGTTGTAAGACTGAAAACTATAGAAGCCTGTTTTTACTCCAGAGTCGACATATTCAGCTGGGATCAGAGGAAATCTCCTGCTAATTAAAATGTTGACGTCTTGTGTTTCTGTCCTGCTCTCTCAGCTCAGCTCAGAAAATAATGCATATTAATACAAATGATTTCCCAACAAAGCGGCTTTCATTCTCACCTCATTCTGTTCCTGTCTCACTGTCAAACCCCTGCAAGGTCGATGTTCTTCTCTCATAAAAGTCTGATTTTTTTTTCTTTGTTCTTTTTGAGCAAAGCGTCATCTGACAGAAAGCACCATTTATTTGGGCTGAAGATGATGTGTGTGCAGGGATTTTTTGCTCTGAGTGCATCTGCTCTGATCAGCTAGGAAGAAAGTTTGATGTGGCAGAATGTCTCAAAGCTGCTGCTCCACTTTCTGCCGTCAGGCTGCAAGCTGAGATCTGAGATTCACTGCAGCTCTTCCACTTCAAACAGAAATGGAGCAAAAGTTTTCATTTCTTTACTAAAAATGTGTCTGAAGCAAGAAAAGGGAAGTAACGAGTGAAAAGTGAGAAGCAACGTCATGGTGCACACCTGCCTGTGTGTGTGTGTGTTGTGTGTGTGATGACCGTATCATCACACCAAGCAAGACATGAAGGCTTTGCATAAGATTTCAGAAACTGCAGGAGATGATTCGTCACCTTTATAGTTTTGCTGCAGGTCAACAGAGCTGGAATTGGTTTGTGGTCAAAGCCATCAACCACATTTCGTAATAAGATCAGTCCAAACAGAAGTCTTATCAACTCGTCCAAAACAAGCATTGTTGTCACGATCCATAGTTAGAAATGATAAGATGTGTACGTTTTCTGTCCGTCAGCGTCCATGTGTCCTAACTGGAATTTCACAACATGAATAATAAAACCATGTCTGTGTAACCAGGTGCAACCAAACCATGCATGTTCATTTCAAATAAACCCCAACAGCGTATGGAAAGGCAGAATATGAAAAAAATGGAGCTTGTAGCAGTTTTACTTTTTTGTGTAAAACTTGAACCATGTGTGCAGCGGAGGAGCTGATCCATGACATCCATCAGGTCGGAAAAATGTTGCTCCCTTGGTCTGGAACAGTTGGAGGGGTGTAAAGAATCCAAGGCAATGTAGACAGCTGATGGTGGGATGCATTTGGTGCATCGTTGGCTCTTCTTACAGTAAATGAAAGATAAAAACTTTCAGGAATGCAGCAAGAAGGGGAAGTTGGGGGGGGGGGGGGGGGGATTAAAGATGGAAGGACTGGATGTGAGCAGTAGGGAAAAATGACAGATGTTCCTGTCCGAAGGGGGTTGTTGTTGGAACATATCCCTCTGTTCACCCTGAAAGAGGGGAATAATGGGAGATGACAGGGAGGGAGGAAGAGGGTGCAGAAGTAGAAAGCCCAGAGATGAAGAGGGGGGGGGTTTAGGTCACATATGGCAATGGACACGGTCAGTACAGGACGACTTCTGACCCAGTAAAAGGATAAATCTCAAACCTATAGACTGACTTGAAATGTGTTTGTGTATCTACTGTACCTGTGTGTGTGTGTGTGTGTGTGTGTGTGTGTGTGTGTGTGTGTGTGTGTGTGTGTGTGTGTGTGTGTGTGTGTGTGTGTGTGTGTGTGTGTGTTTGCTTCCTTGGCCTACTTTCTCTGGGCATTGGCTGGAAGCAGGCCAGCAGGACTTGTGTTGAGTGAGGAATCTCTGCACGTGGGGCTCAGTGGGAGAGTGAAGACAGAATCGGACACACACACGGACACTGGCAGACGCTTTAGGTCGTGCATTATGCTGATGGGCTTTAAAACCCCCGCAGAGCAGCTTCTCTTCCATTAGCCTCAACCAGCTGTCCAAAGCAGCAACTCGCTCACTGCTGTAAAGCTTTTGCTTTTAAAGCAATAAAGTGACTTTTTATTCGTGTTTCTGCTGAAGGAATCTGTAGGAGCCAAGGTGCATATTTAGACTGTGCTGTTTATTTGCCTGGGCTGCACAGTTTTGAGGTAGGGTTGCTATAATTTCCAGTAATTGGCTCAGGAGGTGTTACTCACTTGGACTCTTGCAGGGTGGCTTTAGGCAGGGATGCTGTGTACACCTCTTATATCTTCTGTTAATCATCGCTTTAGCTTTTCCAGTGCAGTTATTGCTGAAACAACAGTTAAGATAACATAGTTCAGAGCTTACTCAGCTGCTTAAAATCTCTCTTTATTGGTAGCAATGGAAGGGTTTACAATGAATTTCATCTTGTCACTTTGCTGTAGAGTGAAGTTTGCAGTAAAGAGTGCAGAGACAGCAGCATCTCCGTGTGGCAGCAGGCAGGTAGGAGAACCAAAGTGTCCTGACATGTTCAATAAATACATCAATGTTTCTCACATATCTTCCAAAACAACATTTTAAGACTAAGTTTAAAACCGTCCGTTACTTCTGCCAGAATGGATGAACAAATCAGGAAGCAGAATCCCCACTGATAGCAGAGTTTTATCTTTATTTTTCCTGACTTTTCTCTTTAGTTGAACATTTAAATCAGAGTTCTTGTTTGATGCAATGAGTATTACAAAAATAAACAAACTGAAGACAGTCAACAACATTCTGAAAATGAATGAAAGTTCTGCATCAGTCAGCTAAACGGGATTGGTGCGCAGCAGGATTAAACTTTAGAAAAGAGAAAACATAATAATAATGGAATTACTGCATTATTGTGGAAGCATTTCTTTCTCATTTTAATAGTTTTTCTTAAAATCATGACTTCTGTATGAATGAAGCCCCCTTGTCTGAAATGTGAAGCCAATGAGAAAGTGTCTTAATATGCAATACCACAGATGGCCACTAGGAGCCTGCTCAAAAACACATTTTACTTTATTACGAATTCTAAAAATGTGACTTTTTCTCTTATCTGATAATTTTTTTTTCTTCCTCCACAAGTCATCATGTTGTCATTAACTCTGCTCATTTGATCATAATAATCCTGGTGATTTTAATGACTGAATATGTTTAAGGCCTCTGCAAACTGGAGGATTTACAGCAGCAGTTCAGGAACTAAAACAGCTTCTCAGAAGTTACTTCCATCTTTTATTCACAACCTATGCTGAAAGGAATGCGCACATGTGCACTGAAGCTATTTTTACAGCAAAAATGCATCCCTATTTTCAGCCATGTTTGATATGAGTCATCCTGTTCCTGGAGCTCCCTGAAGATGCAGTTTAATAAAAAATCTGGTCCATGTCGTCTGTGGTAGCCAAACTGGATGAAAAGGAACGTGAACTTGAGACTTGCAGCTCATTTTTACGAGAGGCCCTTTGCAGGTCAGCCCTCCCCTGATGGAGGAGGAATCAAGAGACGGTCCCCCTGCTTGTTCTAACACTTCTGCTGGTGGAGTATCGGATGTACCACACACATGTGCAGGATGCCACACATGCTATCACTGACCTCCAGCACTCTGATGCAACGACTGTGAAACATCCCCAGATCTTTAAAGGTTACACAGAATAATTGAAAGAGCAGCATAGAGTAAGCCTTCTGATGATCCCATGCTGAACAAACCAAAGAAAAGTCCATGTAGCTTTGCTCCTTCCTCCCCATGAGGCCCGTAGCAGATTCACAGAGTCAAAAAAAAGCGACTAAAAAAGGCGCAAAGTGGAAGTGGGCTGTTTTTTGTTTTTTTTTCTCTTTCAAGCTCCCGTCAAAGCCTCAGCGTGTTCATAAAGAATTTAGCACGTGGCTAATTTTAGCTGGTGCAGCGAGAACGCCTACACCCAGCAACTGTGTGAGGGAGGGATGGCGGAGCGTCGCGAGGGAGGGAGGGATGGCGGAGCGAGGGAGGGATGGCGGAGCGTCGCGAGGGAGGGAGGGATGGCGGAGCGAGGGAGGGATGGCGGAGCGAGGGAGGGATGGCGGAGCGTCGCGAGGGAGGGATGGCGGAGCGTCGCGAGGGAGGGAGGGATGGCGGAGCGTCGCGAGGGAGGGAGGGAGGGAGGGAGGGAGGGCGGGCGGAGCGTCGCGAGGGAGGGCTGGCGGAGCGTCGCGAGGAAGGGAGGGAGGGCGGAGCGAAGCGAGGGAGGGAGGGCGGGGCGCCGCGAGGAAGGGAGGGATGGCGGAGCGAGGGAGGGAGGGCGGGGCGTCGCGAGGAAGGGAGGGATGGCGGAGCGTCGTGAGGGAGGGCTGGCGGAGCGTCGCGAGGGAGGGCGGGATGGCGGGGCGAGGGAGGGAGGGCGGGGCGTCGCGAGGAAGGGAGGGATGGCGGAGCGTCGCGAGGGCGGGATGGCGGAGCGAGGGAGGGAGGGCGGGATGGCGGGGCGTCGCGAGGGAGGGAGGGCGGGGCGTCGTGAGGAAGGGAGGGATGGCGGAGCGTCGTGAGGGAGGGCGGGATGGCGGGGCGTCGCGAGGGAGGGAGGGCGGGGCGTCGCGAGGGAGGGCGGGCGGGATGGCGGGGCGTCAAGCTCAGTCCAGATGTAGAAGACTGTGGCTTCTTGTGGAAACTCGTCAGAAAGTTTCGCGGCTACATTAACCAGTCGAGCTCCGGTCATTCCTCGCGGCTCGTTGGGTTACCTATGATTACCAGTCAGGGTGTGAAGTTTGAGGGTTTGTGCTTTTAAAGACCTTCATTCATTTCTTGAGCAAAAACCAATCTGTATTTTTTCTCCACAGTATTTGTGTACGATGGTTGAGGCCTTCAGTCACTAATAAATGCAGAAAGAGGAGCTGTGTGAGCTGCATGCTCGTGTTGTGCGTCTCATTGGGAGGTGGAATAAAGAGCACCGGGTGTTTTATTCATACAATGAAGACCACCCATGTCCTTTTTGTAACACTGATGGCTTCCTTCAGGGGGTCCATTCACTCCTCTACTCGTGTTGTAGAGCATGTCGGTCCCTGTTTGTGTACACTTGTGCTGTTTCTGGTCTGTTGAGGGCGCGACGGCACTGCTTCGCCACTCGGACACACACACACTGCACACACACAGTCGTGGATAAGAGATTTCTTTGTTGCAGACTCTCAGGATATAATGATATGATGGGGATCCTGCCACCTCCGTCCTTCCTGTTATGAGAATATCTATAAGCAGTTCCTAAGGAAGTAGGATCCACTGGGCGGCTTGTAAATCAGCAGAATGTTTTTTCTGCTCAGATTTTCCCTTAATGTGGTCTCTGCAGGTGGCTCTGCTGTTTCTGTAACTGGTGTGTTTCTGCAAAACAACACCAGTTTCGCTGCATTTTGTTCTGAAAAAATGTGAATTGTTGTCATCAAGCCAATAAAATGATTCATGATCTCAGTTAAAGTTAATCTAAACTGCTTCCTTTCTCTCTCTTCCAGATCATGCCCCCTAGATAGCAGCCTCGCCCTCCTCTCCACTCCCCCTCCCTGGCCCCCCTCCTCCACCTTCCTGGTCCAGCACCACCACTGCCACCTTTGTCACCGCGGCCATCATGCCCCCCAGGAAGAGGACGCGCCCGGGCTTGGGGTTTCTGTGCTGCTTTGGCAGCAGCGAGCCCCCGGAGATCAACCTGAAGGACAGCGTGCCACTGCAGCTGCTGGAGTTCAGCGCCCCCATGCCTCCTGCAGAAGAGCTGCATGCACGTTTCTCTGAGCTGGTGGTGAGTAAACATGCGTCTTTAAACATGGTGTGAGCTCCATTTCAGCTAGTCGTTGGAGCGGTGGAGAGAATATTTGCATGATGCACAGTTAGGAAAGGATTGAACAAGTGTGGCTTTGTAGTAAAGTTGCATCTTGGGAGGCCGAACCAAACTGGACCCATTTGGTCAACAAAGCAAACGCAGCATATCAGCACAAACATGTCGTAGCAACTGTTGGCACGGAGGCGGATGGATGACGATCTGGGCTTGACCTTGCAGCCACATCATCCAGTGAACCATAAAGTCCTCCAGATGCCAAAGTATTCCAGAGGCAAACGTGAGAGCATGTTGTCTGACAGCTAAAGCTTTGTCAGTCCCGAACGCAGCAGCAGATCTGCAACAGCAAAAGAAAAGACTCCAGGTGTGGACACGATCCAGACAAAGTCCAGCCTGACTGAAAAGCCGCGGTGGGACCTTCAGAGAGCTGCAGAAAGCAAAGCTTCACAACCACAACCATATGAGCAACCGATGACGAAGAGCAGAAAACCATGACTTCAGCAAAAGATGCTTTCTTCAGTCTGCTGAGTCATGGTTTACATATTCACACACTTTCTGCATTTTAACTTCATGTGTTCTCTAAAGGACACATCTGAGTTTGGATTTACCTCAAGAACCAGATGGTTATTTATCTTGTCCAGCAAATAAAAACTGAACAGGGTGCGTTTTCCGTTTGTATGTGAAGTCGGTTCGGTATGTTGTCCTGGCACAACAGAAGTCCTGGATCTGTATCTGTTCCTTAATGCTCGGCAGCCCAGTTCTTTTCCTTTGCGTGTTGCTCATTATCCTGAACAAATAGGATTACAGACAAGGAATTAGACTGGTTGGGTCTTGCGGAAGGCGTCTTGATGGTTGGCTGAGGCTGTACCCAGCCCCCCCATCATCGAGCAAATGTCCACAAATGCAGCTCATCCTGTCGTATACATGCTGCCTCTGTTGTCCTGCAGTCCACATCCGGTGCACGGATCACATTCGTGGGCAGAGGCTTTACGTCTGAGCCCGTGCCAGATGGGGACATGCGTCCACGTTGTGGAGAGGGTTCAGGGCACAGCTGTCAGACGGAGGAGGTCTGCAGTGGGTTGCAGAATGCAAACTGGTCCTGGCTTTGCTGTTTTCTTTTCTTTAGTATAGTTCCTGTCTTTGTTTCAGGTTTTTCTTTCACCATCATTGCACCCTTTTCCCTCCTTCACTCCCCGGTTTCCTGGATCATTCAAATTCTCTCAACATTATGCTGAGTGGCTGACTGCAGGACGGTCTCTGGTGCTTTAGAGGCACGACGAATGCTTGAACATGAGGATGTATCACTCCACTGTCAGGACCAGTTCAGGAGATTCGGCAAAATGGAATTCATGGTGGGAAACTTATTGGGTGGTGCAGACTTCTGCTTCCAACAACCTACTTTTGTTTTAGTTTTTATCCTCATGAAATATGCAGGTGTGTGGATTTGGCCATGAAGCAATCCTGACATGACATATTTTTTCCCGGTCTGTTGCTCATAAAGCTAATGTTGCAGAATGAGCGTGTGTGTGTGGGATTTATTCTTAGTTTTCGTGTGTAAACATTCAGCTTTGCTCTGTCAAATGCAAAACAAACCACTCAGGGGGAGTAAGAATAAACCTGCCTCTCAGACTGTTTAAACCCATATGAAAGCCTCCGGTGGACCTGGAAGCAATCGCCGCTGATTTTGACACAATAAGTAAAGACCACATCAGAGGGACTGATGCATCACTTCAGCTGAACTACACACTTGCATCTGGCAGCAGTTGCCTGTTTTACAGTTCTGAGTCTGTTTTTTGGATCACGGTGGAGTTTCAACTGTTTCTTTCCACCGCTGCTTCAAGGTTTGCACGCATAGTTGATATATAGGCCATGTGCGAAGTCTGCCGGTGCACCAGGGACACTGACAGATTTATTTTTGTTTGTCAAGGCCGTTCCATGCTAATAAGTTTCACCATTAAACCAGGAATGGCTCTCAGAGTTGGCTAATTGAAAGTTGGTTCTCCTCAATCATTCTGGTTCTTGGGTTCATTTCTCATTGGTGGCAGCTCGGTAAACCCAAATGAGCTTTTTTGTTTCTACAAAGAGAAGCCAAGTGTGAGGTTGTTTAGGGACAGTCAGGCTGGCATTTACAAGTTTCGGCTGATAACGCTGAGCGTTTACTGTGGAAAGGTCTGCATATGGTCACAATCTGTCGACACGTTTACAAGCGTCCAAACCGAGCTACTACCACAGCGTCACCGAGCTTCTCTCTGCGAGAGCCAGCAGCCGAGCTCAACATCTGGGAGCTGTTCTTCCTTTTTTAATATTTAAAAATGCAAATTTAAGTTGAGTTTTTCTTTTCAGTCCCAGTTATTTAAAAGCAGGGGCCTGTCTTTACCCACCTGCAAGGATTTGCTGTGCGTTGAGAGGACGTAACGTACAGCGTGTCAGGCCAAAGTGGCACAGCTGGATCAGGTCTGCTAGGCCAACATCTGGATTTTACAATGCTGGTGGAGATTAGTGCGCATGTTCTATCGGCTTTCCTCTCTGCCCTCATTTTCCCCTGTCTATCTTCCTTTCTCTGTCTCATCATTTGGGCCGGTTAAATCCCACCTGTCTGCGCAGCGGTCCAGCTGCGGTCCAGATGCAGAGTCGGTTATTGAATTAGTCTTTCCATCCTATATGATTTCCAAATACTATTTATACCAGAATAGAAGTTCTGTTCTCAGAGTGGGGATGGTGAAATGAGCATTTCTGACTTAAAACTCCAGTCGTGTTTCCAGGAAAGTGGAACTGGTGAGGTCGAGTCCTCGCCCAGTGTTCCATCCAGTGTGACTGGACTGCAGTTGCATAATAGCACTGAATGGAAATGTTCTCATTCCTTTGGGCGATGGGAGTGAGTTTCCTTCCTTGGGTACACCCTGGGATGCACCCATCTTTCCTTTCCGTTCCCTCCCTCCTCTTACAGTTCTCTAAGTACCCTCCCATTCCTCATGCTGGGCCTGCGCTCGCTCCTGAGTCAGCCTCATCATGGAGGTGGTGGAGTCTTGCTTGAATGAGGAGAAGCTGCTGGTGAGCTACCGACTGACTCATGAAAGAACGGAGACTATGACTCATCTGAAAGCTTCTAAACGGAGCGAGCTCAGTGTGTGTGAAGGCAGTGACGCTTTGCAAAGACCAGCAAAATGACAGTTTCATTCACTCTGCGGCATGAATAAGACGTTCATCTCTGACCTTTTCCTGTTTGAGGGGAAATTACTCACATGTAGTCTTTGCATTCTGCATAAAATGGCTGTAAACTGTAAGGTGGAGGCTGGGACACACACACACACACACACACACAAACAAACTCACTAAGCCTTGTTTGGGTCAATAATGGCAGCTACAGCTTCCTGTGGGTCCCCTGGAGGCCTCATATGACTTCCTGCCATCTTGCCTGTCTTTCCGCCGCCTCCCTCCCTCTCATGCAGGCTGCAGGATATATGCAGCTACAGTGTGTGTCTGCATGTGCAGTCCTCCCAGCCGGGACTGGAAGACCTCACATGAGGAAAAGACATTCATATCCTCTGCAGAAATGCCACTTCACACATGCACGTGCACGAGGGTGGATGTCACATTTCCCATGTAGGTGGAAACTTAAGCATTTCCAGTCCGCAAAGACGCACCCATTCCCACTTCTCTGCCAGTCAGTCGCTCACACAAACCCGCTGATCCTTCAGCCTTTATGTCTGGAGAGCGCCTTGAGTCACCCTGTTGTTGTGCTGTAAATAAACTCGCCTTGCCTTCATGGTAACCTCCTGTTTTCTCCATTAGTTGGCTTTGCTTTCAGTCCACAACACTTTCTTCTGCTCTTCCTTCATGTTTCTGCTCTTATATTCTCCTTTCCGTCTCTCTTTTGCTTTGTCTTTTTGTCTCTCTGCACCGAACTGCTCTTTGTGGATGTGTAAAGTAAACATTAGCTGGATTTTTTTGTTTTCCCACTGTGGCTTTAACTCACTGCACCTTAATATAAATAAGATATTTCACACAAGCTGCAGATAATCAATGCTTTTCTCTCTAGCCGTCTTGTTCTGCATGAAGCAGAAAGTAACGAGTAGCAACTTTATTTGGAGTTGCTTTTAAAAAGCACGAGTCATTATGCAGGAGTTATGGTGAAGTTCTGATCAAGGCTAATTTACTTGTAAAGGATGATTTGTACACAATGCAATCCAGTGCTTTACAAAGAAAAATATTCAATTAAACATATTTAAATAAAAAAAAAAGGTTAAAATGACCACCTGTAAATCAAATCTTGTGCATTTTTAAGAGTAGAAACCAAAAAAATCTGATAATAAATGGTTAAAAATGATTAGGAAAAAATTTGAAATAGTTGGGAAAGCTGCAGTAAATAAAGCTTAATAAAGACATCCAGACTAAACGCCGTTTCACCTTGTTGGACTCGCACCCTGGGAACGACGGGAAAAGCTGTCGTTCACAACGTGAGGAGGAGTCTGGATGCTTCATCAGAGCAGGTCTGAGTTACATTTAATGTTTATAAGAACATCAGAACTTTATAATCTGTGTTTGCACACATGGAGCCAGGCCAGTAGTTTACAGACTGGTGTTGTATGGTGTGTACTTGTGTACAAAATGCTCCATATAGTTTAATTTAATTCTAGCTTTCTCTGAGTATGACCTTATTTGGGTTAAAGTGTTCTGGAAATGCAGCATATTAATAGTATGATCATAGCTGAGTTAAGATTTTCTTTTTGTCCATTTTGGTTTAATGTAACATACCTCACCTGTTTTATTCCTAAAACGCTTTAAAAGCAACCAACAGCTGCTGTACAGCGACTGCACTGCATGAAGCATTTCTTTACTGAATCATCTGTTCTGCAGTCAGAATGATGTTTTCTTTCAGCGCTTCCTCAGTCTGCAAACTGTCCAGTGAATTCATGAATCAGAAGACTAATCAGTAAACCCCCCCTGGAGCATACAGCATGCAAAAAGCCTGAAAATGGTTTGGTAACTGCTGATGAACATCCTGAATCACCTTCCTCGTGTGTTTCTCCGTCTCCTCTGAAGCTCTTTGACTGTTTGTTTTCATGTGAACCCACCGTGTGTGAACCGGAGCAGGTTGGCGCTCTGAGAATCAGACCTTCTGATTTTCTTGTTGTGTTTTTTGAAACTGTAACGTGATTCATTTGGTGGTTCTGGATGAAAAGTGAAAGGACTTGGAGGTGTGTTCGCCTCCCTCTCGAGCAGCAGGTGTAACAATATTAGCTTTGGTTTGGATGAAACGCCACCTAATACATGCTGGTGCAGGAAGGGGGGGGGACGACATCAGGAGACGGAAAGGAAAGTTTAGTTTTGGAAGAATGAAGGAGCTGCATATTTTTAGGGGTGTTTTGCTGCTGGGGTCATGAGGAGCGTGCACGTGATGTGGGTCTGGACTGGGTGCACGTTTGGAAGGTGGTGGGAGTGAAAACGAAGACAAGTTGCATAACTGGAAACTGAACTTCTCAAACTGGCGTGACGTGAACATTCATCCACCCTCTCCATGTCCACAGCTTCATGCTCCTTTTCTCTGCCTCCGGTGTAAACTGGTGCAGGCTGGTGTAGGCTGGTGTAGACTGGTGTAGACTGGTGTAGACTGGTGTAGGCTGGTGCAGGCTGGTGCAGACTGGTGCAGACTGGTGCAGGCTGGTGCAGGCTGGTGTAGACTGGTGTAGGCTGGTGTAGACTGGTGTAGACTGGTGTAGGCTGGTGTAGACTGGTGTAGACTGGTGTAGACTGGTGCAGGCTGGTGCAGGCTGGTGTAGACTGGTGTAGACTGGTGTAGGCTGGTGCAGGCTGGTGCAGACTGGTGTAGGCTGGTGTAGGCTGGTGTAGACTGGTGCAGGCTGGTGCAGGCTGGTGTAGACTGGTGTAGACTGGTGTAGGCTGGTGTAGACTGGTGTAGGCTGGTGTAGGCTGGTGTAGGCTGGTGTAGACTGGTGTAGACTGGTGTAGGCTGGTGCAGACTGGTGCAGGCTGGTGTAGACTGGTGCAGGCTGGTGCAGGCTGGTGTAGACTGGTGTAGACTGGTGTAGGCTGGTGTAGACTGGTGTAGGCTGGTGTAGGCTGGTGTAGACTGGTGCAGGCTGGTGCAGGCTGGTGTAGACTGGTGTAGGCTGGTGTAGACTGGTGCAGGCTGGTGTAGACTGGTGTAGACTGGTGTAGGCTGGTGTAGGCTGGTGTAGGCTGGTGCAGGCTGGTGTAGACTGGTGTAGGCTGGTGTAGGCTGGTGTAGACTGGTGTAGACTGGTGTAGGCTGGTGCAGACTGGTGTAGGCTGGTGCAGACTGGTGTAGGCTGGTGTAGACTGGTGCAGGCTGGTGTAGACTGGTGTAGACTGGTGTAGGCTGGTGTAGACTGGTGCAGGCTGGTGCAGGCTGGTGCAGGCTGGTGTAGACTGGTGCAGGCTGGTATAGACTGGTGTAGGCTGGTGTAGACTGGTGCAGGCTGGTGCAGACTGGTACAAGCTGGTGCAGACTGGTGCAGGCTGGTGCAGGCTGGTGTAGACTGGTGCAGGCTGGTGCAGACTGGTGTAGGCTGGTGCAGGCTGGTGTAGGCTGGTGCAGGCTGGTGCAGGCTGGTGTAGGCTGGTGCAGACTGGTGCAGGCTGGTGCAGGCTGGTGCAGACTGGTGCAGACTGGTGCAGACTGGTGCAGGCTGGTGCAGACTGGTGCAGACTGGGGCAGACTGGTGCAGGCTGGGGCAGACTGGTGTAGACTGGTGTAGGCTGGTGCAGGCTGGTGCAGACTGGGGCAGACTGGGGCAGGCTGGTGCAGGCTGGTGCAGGCTGGTGCAGACTGGTGCAGACTGGGGCAGGCTGAGGCAGGCTGGTGCAGGCTGGTGTAGGCTGGTGCAGACTGGGGCAGACTGGGGCAGGCTGGTGCAGGCTGGTGCAGACTGGTGCAGACTGGGGCAGACTGGTGCAGGCTGGGGCAGACTGGTGTAGACTGGTGTAGGCTGGTGCAGGCTGGTGCAGACTGGGGCAGACTGGGGCAGGCTGGTGCAGGCTGGTGCAGGCTGGTGCAGGCTGGTGCAGGCTGGTGCAGGCTGGTGCAGACTGGTGCAGGCTGGTGTAGACTGGTGTAGGCTGGTGTAGACTGGGGCAGACTGGGGCAGACTGGGGCAGGCTGGGGCAGGCTGGGGCAAGCTGGTGCAGACTGGTGCAGACTGGTGCAGACTGGGGCAAGCTGGTGCAGACTGGGGCAGACTGGGGCAGACTGGGGCAGACTGGTGCAGACTGGTGCAAGCTGGTGCAGACTGGTGCAGACTGGTGCAGACTGGTGCAGGCTGGTGTAGGCTGGTGTAGACTGGTGCAGACTGATGCCACATTTGCTCCGTGGCCGTTTTCTTCTTCTTCATTTTCATACTCAGCTTTTATCCCATTCATTCCCCTGGAAACTTATGTAATCATAAACCCATGTGCTGCACCTGCTCCTTCAACTCTACAACTGTCTTGTGTAGCTACAAATCTACTAAAACTAGTGCAAAGACAACATATTAAATATCCAAAATGTTTCTGGTCATAGCTTCCAACGAACATGGAGATTTCATCTTCCACGTTACTTAATAAAAAATCTCTGTTTCCATGAGATGAGGCTGAAAAGCAATCCTAATATTGTGGATCTTCAGCGCTGCATTGAAAACAGACCGGAGTCTGCAGTGAAACTTGTTCAGGAATGCTTCTAAAACCAATCAGCAGTGAACGCAGTTCATCCTGCACCAAAAAAATGAAGTTAAAACTCCTAAAAAATAGACAAAAACAAAGTAGATTCAGAAACACTGGACTCAGATCAGGCAGAAAAGTGGAATTCTGGTTGGAAGTGATGTCCGCTGCATCCTCTGAGCAGCAGAGAGAAGATATTAAAACACAGCTTTGGTGGTGGTGTTGGGGTATGTTGGTGCACGTGCAGCTTGTGCTTATCTAATGCAGAGTAACTGATGGTATGTACATGTGCAGCTTCTGCTCATCTCCGTTAATGCTGAACCAACATATGCTGCCTTTTCATCAACACTTGCTTTAATTATAAACTCTTAGTAGTTATTGATTAAATATGTTTGTTTTTAATTCCACTTTCTACTTTTTAGGGATATAAGACGGAAACAAAAACGTCCCACACTTGCCTAAGAGTCATTTTTCTGCTGCATACACACCCGTCACATCCCTCCCTTTCAGATAAAACCTTTAACCAGGAAGGTTTTAGTCTTCACAGCGTGGCCTCCAGCAGAACGCCGGCTGCATGCTGATGGCTCAGATCCTTTCTGGGTCACATCCAGGGGTCTCATTTTCCCTGATTCTCACCAGCTCTCAGAATTAGCTCCTGGAGGAGCAGCAGCTTGGACAGCAGGGCTTTGACCCGGCAGCCAGGCAACGGGCCAGGGACAAGGCGGCTTCCAAAGCCCCCTTTCTGAGCCTGAGGACGCCCAGAGACGTCCAGCTCTGGAGAAAATCTGTAAAGACTGAAGGACATGGGCCGATGTGGTTGGGTTTATTTATGCGGGCAGCGTAGATCCGAGTCGCAGTGATCACCAGAGATCTGAAAGCTTCTTTGTGGTTTCTGTCTGCGCGAGACCCCCTTGAAATTCACACCCTTCAGATTTTTTCCTTTTTCTTTTTTTTTTGTTTCCAAAACCACATTAATCCTCGGCTGGTTATCCCGATGAAAAGGCCCGGACGAGGGATGTCGTCATTCTCCGTCGTGTCAAATTCTTGGAATTTTGGCCCCGCCCCCTGCTCACGCCGTCCAGCAGAGCAGATGAAAACACCCCCCAGCTGGCTTCAGGGCCCCCCCCCCCTCTGTCACCAGCGGCCATCTTCATTCTGAGGGGGCCCCAGGAGGCTGACGTCATGGTAGCAAAGCCATTATGAGGAGATTAGTGTGAGCTGGAGCACAAAGCCCCCCCCTCTCCTCGCCTCCTTTCTGATTCTCTTCCTTCAACCCTGATTCATCCATCGCTCTTTTCCAAGACTTCACTTTTCCTCCCTGGCACACACACACACTCATTTCCTGGGCTCATATACATTTCAAAAGGTGCGGGGGGGGGGGTCGGTGTGCAGAGCTGAGGAGCTGAGCGGAGCAGCAGGGGGAATATTAAAACACTCATCAGCCGCTTTAAAATGTTTTCTTCTCTCCATGTCTGTCCTGACTGGATGCTTCTTCATGCTTTCTGCTTTAGAAATGTCTGAATAGTCTGTCCTTGTCGTTGCAGGATGAGCTGGACTTGACGGATAAGAACAGAGAGGCCATGTTCGCCCTGCCGGATGAGAAGAAATGGCAGATCTACTGCAGTAAGAAGAAGGTGAGCCGCTCTCTGCGCCGCTTTAGCAGGCATCTGTTCTGGTCTCGGGCTGGCCTCCTGTTGACTGGCTGCCCGAACCCACAGTTTAGATCGAAATGTCAGCCATGAATGTTCCTAAAAGCAGCCTCTTACACTTCCAGCCTCACGACCGCCCTCCGTTTCCAGCATCTCATTTCTTCGTTGACGTAAACATGTGCACATATTACACCATTGTAACCCGGAAGGGGTAACAGTGAAATCTCAAAAATTATTTTTAGTTATGGAACTATGAATCTGGGCTGTCATCAGAAGAACTAAGGTCAGCTCTGGGAGGTTAAGGGCCAGTAATAACATACACAAGAAATGGTTACTGCAAGTACCCGTGTATTTTCTTATCATGAAGTGAAGTGACAAGTGACAATATTTACAATTTGTACAGCCTAAGTCATGACCTTAAGAAAGCAACATAAATAACATTTCAAGATCGCTTATATAAAACACATGAGAAAAAAACAACATCAGTAAATAAGTCATCAGTGAACAACCAATAATTCATCAATCAAAAGACAACACAAAATCCCCAAATTCCCACCCAAAGGTCTCAAGGATCTCAGAGTCTGTAGGCGGGCCGGTTGTGAGGCCCAACACAGTTGAGGGTGTAGATGGTATAATCCAAGGGGGGAAGAAAGAAGGGAAAAGCACGACAGTCCGTAATATAAAGCACAAAGAGCTAAAGTGCTAAAGCTAAACAGTTTATGGTTAAACTGCAGCAGGGTGACTGGTCGCAAACGGGGGCAAGGGTATGTGTGTCTTGACTCCTACCGCTTGGACAGGAGGGTTATTAAGGAATTCAGCTTCCTGGGCTCGTAGCTCGCCATCAACTGGGCTTAAATGGGACCAAAAGAAAAGACCCAACCATCTCGCAGTGACTATATTATCACGGTCACTCACTTTGCACGGCTCTGTTCCAGTGACACACACCTGCTGCAGCTTATCCCCCTTCGAACCCCCGTGCCTCGCAACCGCCAGAGCCGGCATGATTAAAAGCACTCGGTGACGTGATTCACGTGCATCACGTGGCTACTGAAATCCCACGGAAAGGGCCCGAAATCACGCGAGAAGTCAGCGCGGCTCATTTACAGGCAGTGGTGGAATTAGTGGAGTTAGTTATAAAAAAGGCATGTTATCTATAGGGGTTACAGGGGTCCCCCCTCCGAATCCATGCACGTCCCGCTGCATGGGAACACTAGACGACATGAACGCGAGAGGCTAAAGGACTAGGTGCTGCAGAGGTAAAGTCTAAAATTCCTGTGTAGGCATCAGCCAAACCTTGGAACGGAGTTTGCAAAACAAAAACACCAGGGTTGCCGAATTGTGAATACTGTAATCGGCGAGGCGACCTACGTTCACGAGTAGAACGTCTTACATTCGTGTCGGACCCGCTATCAACAGCAACGTGGGGCGGGTCAGGTAAGTCAGAAGTACTGGAAGTCATAGTCTCTGAATGGTCAGAAGATTCTCCCATTAGAGGTAGATCAGGTAACTTTTGTTCTTCCACAGGGTCTACAGTTGGATCGTCAGGTAAGTGCGGGACAGGTAAGTGCAGCTCAGGTGGACTGTCAACGGGTAGACTGTCAACGGGTAGACTGTCAACGGGTAGACTGTCAACGGGTAGACTGTCGACAGGTGGACTGTCGACAGGTGGACTGTCGACAGGTGGACTGTCGACAGGTGGACTGTCGACAGGTGGACTGTCGACAGGTGGACTGTCAACAGGTGGACTGTCAACAGATTTCGGGTGCGCAGGCAAAGTCTTGGTAACTGTGAACTTTGCAGGTAGAAAACAAAGCTCTTTGTCCGGGACAAGACTTGGGTCTGCATCAACAGTGGCTTCATCAGCAACCGTGAGCTCGGGCTCAACCTGATGAGGTGGTGACTGGAGTGCCGAGGCAGAATGATGCTCACTAGCGGCCTCGGACAGGAACTCACAAGGTAATAGGAGGTCTCGATGGAGAGTTCGAAGAGGCCCTTCTTGATGTTCCGGTGTTACTGTATAAACAGGGAGATCATTGGCCTTCTTCACCACCACGTATACTGTATCCTCCCACTTGTCTGCAAGCTTGTGCTTGCCTCTTAGCCGAACACTCCGCACCAACACACGATCGCCGGGCTCCAAAACTGACGGGGTCACCTTGCGATCGAAACGAACCTTGTTTCGTTCCGAGTTCTTCGCAGCATGGCGGGATGCGACTCGATAGCTCTCCTTGAGCCGAGATTTCAGATTTGCCACATATTCAGAGTGTGTTTTGCATTGTGGTTCCGGAATTGGAAGACCAAAGGCTAGGTCAATGGGCAATCGAGGAGAACGTCCGAACATAAGTTCGTATGGTGCGTATCCAGTTACGTCATTTCGTGTGCAATTATATGCATGCACGAGAGGTTTTACATGTTCCTTCCACTTAGATTTTTGTTTATTTTCCAGAGTTCCAAGCATGCTTAAGAGAGTCCTATTAAAACGTTCCACCGGGTTTCCACGTGGATGATACGGTGTGGTTCAAGACTTCTTAATGCCGGTGACTTCGCAGAGTTCTCTGATGAGTTTGGACTCAAAATCAGGTCCTTGATCCGTATGTATTCTTTCAGGAAAACCATAATGAACAATGAAATTGTCCCATAAGCACTGGGCAACTGTTCAAGCTTTTTGATTGGTAGTTGGAAATGCCATTGCGTACTTAGTAAAATGGTCTGTAAGTACCAGAATATCCTTGACATTCGAAGAATCTGGTTCAAGGCTCAAAAAATCCATACAGATGAGCTCTAAAGGACGAGAGGTACGAATGTTGACCATTGGAGCAGCTTTCTCAGGCGGTGCCTTCCGTCTGACGCAACGAGGACAGGTTCGTATATGGGTTTCCACGTCATTTGCCAGTTTTGGCCAGAAAAAGCGTGACCGAGTGCGGTCCACTCCTAAGTGACCCATGTCATTATGCAAGCTATGCAGGATTTGGCCTCGCAGCTCTTCAGGGAGCACCAGCTGGTGAGAGACTAGATCTTCACTCTGTCTGCGTCTATACAAAAGACCGTTAATAAGCTCAAGCTTATTAAACTCTCGCAGCAAATAAGGAAGCTCGGGGAGCTCTTGGCGAAGAGTGGGAGATGGCTTGTCCCCTGACTCAAGCGCATACACCACTTCCCCAATGCTGGGATCAGCTCTTTGCTTGGCTATTAGGTCTGACGGTGAAAGAGAAGGAATGACAGGCAGACCATGGTCAACTTCATCAGAAAAAGCATCGGGAATTACGTCGGCAGTGATGGCAAAAGACTCTACCAGCGTAATGTTTACTGGATTCGAATCAACCCCGCTGTTGGCTCGGACCAATACCCCTTGGCAAATGGCTTCAACAACACCAGGCGGCACGCAAAAGTCCGTGATGTGTTGTTCCTTGAAGTTGTGAAGCATGTCACGTCCTTCCTGAGAGTGCGAGTTCTCAGGCATCGGTTCATGAAGCCTCCGGGACAAAGCGTCGGCATCAATGTTCTGCTTGCCAGTTCGATACTGAAGCTTAAAGGAATAGGTGGATAAGGCAGCGAGCCAACGGTGACTAGTGGCATCGAGCTTAGCTGATGTTAGGACGTAGGTGAGCGGATTGTTGTCGGTGATTACTGTAAAGTCTGCCCCATAGAGGTAATCATGGAACTTTTCGCTTACGCTCCATTTCAAGGCCAGAAACTCTAATTTATGTGCTGGATAGCGAGATTCGCTGTGCGATAAGCCACGGCTTGCGTAGGCGATCACGCGGAGCTTCCCTTCCTGTTCCTGGTATAAGGCAGCCCCGAGGCCGGTCGTACTTGCATCCGTGTGAAGGATGTATGGCTCTTTGGGGTTTGCGAACCCAAGCACAGGTGCGGAAGTGAGTTTTTCGATGAGCGTGTCGAACGCATGTTGGCAATCCGTGGTCCAGCGGTCTCCAAAAATCTGGCTCTGAGAGAAACATTGCCCCTTGGCTGATTTTCTGCCATGTGTTGGTCCATAGCCGCGAGTGAGATTATTCAAGGGTTTCACAATGTCAGCATAATGCTTAATAAATCGCCTGTAATACCCGGAGAACCCAAGAAATGACCTCAACTCTTTGAGAGTCTTCGGAATTGGCCATGTTTTTAAGGCATTGATTTTTTCTGGGTCGGTCTCAACTCCATGCTCAGAAACAATATGTCCCAAGTACCGGACTGATAACTGGAAGAGTTTACATTTTTCAGGAGATAGCTTAAGGCCATACTCCTTCAAGCGGTTTAGAACTCTGAGCAGGCGTCGTTCGTGTTCTTCAATGCTGTCTGGAAAAAATGATGAGATCATCCAAAAATACAAGAACTTCTTTTAAGTTCAAAGTCCCCATACATTTTTCCATCAAGCGCTGGAATGTACTTGGCGCATTCGTAATGCCCTGCGGCATACGGTTAAATTCCCAAAATCCGAGAGGCGTCACGAACGCTGTCTTGTGTTTATCATCCTCGTTCATTTCAATTTGGTAGTATCCGGACTTCAAGTCGAGTACTGAAAACCATTTTGAACCGTTGAGTGCTGAAAAGGTTTCCTCTAGGTTTGGAAGAGCGTAGGCGTCTTTTATCGTCTGCTGATTAAGTTTACGATAGTCGATACAAAGTCGGATGTCACCATTTTTCTTCCGAACCACGACTATTGGCGATGAGAACGGAGATTCAGACTCTCGGATAACTCCTGCGGCCAATAGTTCTTGAAGAGGTTTCCTGACGGCCGCAACATCGTTAGGATGTATGGGCCTAACCCGGTGCTTAAAAGGAGTTTGGTCATGAAGCCGAATGTTATGTCTCACTTGAGTTGTACAGCCAAAGTCGAGATCGTGATGAGCAAAGACTTCTGATAGTTCATTGAGCTTGCTGGTAATACGCTCTTTCCATTCTGGTGGAAGACTTGAGTCTCCAAAATTAAAGTTCAGAGGGCCTTTGGGTTCTGGGAGTTCAGCGGGCTTCACCTCTTGCCGGGAGATCACAGCTTGGCATGCCCAGAGATCACTGATGATGGACAGAGGTGGTATAAAGAGCGGCTGACCGGTATGATTGGCAAGAATCACTGGAACTTTATGTGGAGCCTGCGTTGGTAGCGTGATCAAGCATGTCTTGACAAAAAGGCCACCTGGCAAAGACGACTGGGGGGTCTCAACAATGGCCCATTTGCCACAAGGCCCAAAGAGTCTTGCTGTGCCCTCTAGTGTCATGGTGTGACCTGCAGGGATGCACAAGGGGGCCTTCCCTGGTGAATGAACTGTGCCGATTATTCCATTCGTCTGATGCCGCATTCGAAGCATAGCTAATACCGCCTTATAGCCCTGAGTTTGGGGCTGGAACGTAGGGCAACTGCCCCCAAGAAACTGCTCATACAAAACTTCCAAAGTGTTCATTCCAACTAGTACAGACGACTGGGTAGACGACTGTAGATCCGGAACGACAAGAGCAAGCGTCAGCACTTCAAAGTCACAGCCAAGGAAATCCTTATTAAACTTGACTTTGAGCTCCACGTAACCCAGATAAGGAACGGGCTGACCAGCGGCACCCTCGATTTGCAAGAGATTATCCAACGACTTAACAGGAAGATCCGACAAATAAGTGTTGTAGAACGAGACAGGTAATGTCGTGACCTGCGACCCAGTATCCAACAAACAGTTTACATCTTTACCAGCAATAGTTACCGTTGCAGTACATTTCGACCCGACCAAACCTTTAGGCAATCCAAGCGACTTCGAAGCAAACTGGGTTTTACAGTGCTGGATTCACTGGATGTTACCTTTTATGGGACATGGTTTGTCCTCCCCAGTTCCGGTCTGTCCCTCGACCGGAACGGGAATCAGTTTAACGGGTCATTAAGGCCGGTTTGATTTTTCCAGGTCTGCAGTCTCTTGCTGAACCGTTCTCGTTGCTCTGCAACACACTTGGGGTTTGGAAGGTTCTGGCATTGTGGTCTAGTGTGACCGTCTTCCCCACATCTGAAACAATAACCCGGTTTGGGTGCAGTGGAGTTTCCCATAGAGGTAAATTTGCCGGACTTACTTCTTGCTTTTTTGCTTCCTGTGAATGCCGTCGAGGACTTGTTCTGATGTGACTGACCAGGGAGCGCAGCGAGCTGTTTCTGCATGTCAGCCACCTGGTTGGCAAGTTGTTGAATGAGAGGGGTCAGGGCAGCAACAGGATCTGGTTGATTGCAAACATCAGCAACTTGCAAATTCACTGCAGCCTTTTGCTTAGTCCCCAGATGTTGCTTCATTCTAACCACTTTTGCTGCTTTGCGGTCCTCTTCTGTTCTGAGGAGCCACAATAGATCAGAGAATGCTGGAGGCTTAGCCTTCTTCTGAGTCAACTGCAGTTCCGAGATCAACGTGTTGTCCCAACACCCTCTACAAAATTGATTGAGTAAATGCTTGTTAACTTCAATTTCCTGTACTCCCCCTCTTTTGACTGCAAGGTTCAATGAGACTTGTAAACGCTGTAAATATGCCGATGGCAACTCTCCCGAATCTTGAAATGTGTCCATAAATTTAGCAAATAACTCGTCTCCGTCTTGCACGGCTCCATACGCAGAGTCAAGTTGTTGTAAATAAACACCCGGTAGAGTGTCGGAGCTCAGATGTTTAACCACATCTGCGGCAGGAGGAAACAAGCTTTCCAAAATCTTTCGGGATCGAAGCAAGTCTGAGATAGCTGGATCCTTCATGATCAAATCCACACTGGAACGCCATGTGTCAAAATCAGATTCGTGAGCAGGTCGTGGGACCTTTCCAGAAAAAACACGTAATCTTTGAGACGATATGGCATGACTTGAGTGATCGTCGGTCTTAACAATATGCTCGACAACGTACCTTTGTACATCAGGAGGGTTGATGTCAGAAGCAGAGAGACTAGAGAGCGAGTGTCTAGCTTGGGGCTGAGAAGGTGGAACTGTGAACTCTGTAGCACTTGTTGTGGTGATAGGATCTGTTGAGAGCGCTGAGGGTAACACTTTTTGTGTCACAGCAGTTGCCTCGGGTGACTCCTTTAACCTTATTCCTTTGGGTTGGAGGTCAGCAATAGTGCCACCAATTTGGACCATCATATCCTGCAGAACTTGTGCAAAGTCTTTGCCAGTTGCTTCAGCTAACTGCTTAAGTTCTGTCAAGTACGTCTGGGTTTTGGTCGTGCCCACTTCTTCTGCATAAATATCAGAAAGCGCAGAAATTTCGAAATTCATATCTTTAGTTGCAGTGAACCTATAAGGTAATCGTGGGTATAACACAGCGACTGTGGTTTGCGAACTAAATTCAACGACAAAGTTTTTATAGTACATAGACTCTTTATCTTCTATCGTTACTGTTCGATTTACTGACCCGTATTCTTTGAGAAACTCTAAAACTTCCTCATCTGCCTCAGTGCCTGTGACACTATCCACTAGAACTGCACGAGATAGGTCGATTTTAAACTTGTCGAAAACATCCATAATTGAAAATGGGAAAAATGTCTGTTACTACTGTGCAACAAGCTCCTGGCTAGCTCGCCACAAATTATTGTAACCCGGAAGGGGTAACAGTGAAATCTCAAAAATTATTTTTAGTTATGGAACTATGAATCTGGGCTGTCATCAGAAGAACTAAGGTCAGCTCTGGGAGGTTAAGGGCCAGTAATAACATACACAAGAAATGGTTACTGCAAGTACCCGTGTATTTTCTTATCATGAAGTGAAGTGACAAGTGACAATATTTACAATTTGTACAGCCTAAGTCATGACCTTAAGAAAGCAACATAAATAACATTTCAAGATCGCTTATATAAAACACATGAGAAAAAAACAACATCAGTAAATAAGTCATCAGTGAACAACCAATAATTCATCAATCAAAAGACAACACAAAATCCCCAAATTCCCACCCAAAGGTCTCAAGGATCTCAGAGTCTGTAGGCGGGCCGGTTGTGAGGCCCAACACAGTTGAGGGTGTAGATGGTATAATCCAAGGGGGGAAGAAAGAAGGGAAAAGCACGACAGTCCGTAATATAAAGCACAAAGAGCTAAAGTGCTAAAGCTAAACAGTTTATGGTTAAACTGCAGTAGGGTGACTGGTCGCAAACGGGGGCAAGGGTATGTGTATCTTGACTCCTACCGCTTGGACAGGAGGGTTATTAAGGAATTCAGCTTCCTGGGCTCGTAGCTCGCCATCAACTGGGCTTAAATGGGACCAAAAGAAAAGACCCAACCATCTCGCAGTGACTATATTATCACGGTCACTCACTTTGCACGGCTCTGTTCCAGTGACACACACCTGCTGCAGCTTATCCCCCTTCGAACCCCCGTGCCTCGCAACCGCCAGAGCCGGCATGATTAAAAGCACTCGGTGACGTGATTCACGTGCATCACGTGGCTACTGAAATCCCGCGGAAAGGGCCCGAAATCACGCGAGAAGTCAGCGCGGCTCATTTACAGGCAGTGGTGGAATTAGTGGAGTTAGTTATAAAAAAGGCATGTTATCTATAGGGGTTACACCATCACAATATTCCAGGCGGCCATGCGGTACGTGCAGGATCTGGACACACTCCTGACCCCCTGTTTGTACTCCTACATCTCCAGACTTGAGTGAGCAGCAGTTCCTTCACCCTGTTTAAGAACCGTCAGACCTCTCTTTCACCCCCCCCCCCCCCCCCCCCCCCCCCCCTCCCCGGCCTCTCGGCGTGTCTCTCCACAACAACTCTGCTCTCAGTTTGTGGTCAGATGTCCCCCAGGACATGAGGAAAAGGACATTTCTCCCCCCACCTCCTCGCTCCATAGCAAACTGAATAAATAGTCCTGAACCCCTCCCTTGTCTCTCTTTGCTCGTCTATGTTGTTGGATCAGACCCCTCCCTCTGCTTTCCACTGCATCCAGGCTCAATTTAGCTTGATGTGATTTGCTCTGACAACCTTTTAAAAAGGAGTAAACACACACGGTGTTTTGTGTATCTGTGTGCACCTGGATGTGTCCAAGTTTTGTGTTCTGACTCGTATTAAGTTAGTTGGGAGGGGGGGGGGAAGAAGAGGAGTTGAACCGTAGCATGTTTGGAGGGATGTCAGGGTCATGATGGGAGCTGGAATACAACACAGTCATACAGCAGGAGGATGCAATCTGTTGTTTAAGTGTGCTGCATAGAAAGAGCCTGGATGGCTGGAACCAGATGCAGTTAGACATGTGAACCCAGAAAAAAATGTCAATAATACTCCAGTATCAGTTATTGAATATCTCACAGCAACCGCAGACGTTTATGAGGACTGTCTGCGTGCTTGTAGAAGGCAGTGGAAACAAAATGTTGGCAACAGCTTCTACACTTTGGAACTGCGCGCTCCAAAGCCAGGTTCAGAGGTAGGATATATTAGTTTGTCATCTCTCCCCCCTCCCACATCTCTCCCAGTCAGAAATCATTTCCTCCACAAAGCTAAGGTGAAAAACACCAGCCGTGTGTCTGGGCCAGGAAACGGAGAGCAAAACCAGGGTAACGGCGAGCAGCGGAAAGATCCAAACAAACGCTGCATTCATGGGCCGAGGCGGCATCATGGAGGATGAGGGGAGAGAAGAAACAAAAAGCAAACAGGGTGCTATAATGTCACATAATATCCTGCATGTGTGTGAATGTACAGACAACCTGACATGGCTCCTACACACACACACACACACACACACACACACACACACACACACACACACACACACACATACACACCAAGAACCACAAACAGTAGGAAGGAAAAAGTGCAGCACACAGTAGGACCCTCTGTTGCTGACAGTCAACACATGACAGTGATTTGAAAGGAGAGCAGAATTTCCCCAACACACACACACACACACACACACACACACACACACTGTTCCATTTCTCTTCTCACTCACAGGGAGAGCATGCAAATTAAAAAAGATGAATAGTTTAAAATGTTTTTCTTTTCCTTCTTGTTGCCATTTCTTCGACTGATATGCAGCCGCCAGCGGCAGCAACACCAACCACAGCAGCAGGACAGTCTACACCGCCTCAGTCTGCTTTATTCACCTCTGATCCACACAGTAGAAATGCGTCAGTCGCTTAAAAAGTAGAACCAAAATGCAGCATTTTGAGACTAAAAGCCAAATCTTGTGAAGTTTTGTGAAGCAGTTCTGAGATCAGGTAAAGCATGCTGCATCTTGAGGCCACCGCACATGAAAGCAGTGTGGAAACAGAAAATCCATGTCTACCCAGTGCATCCGTTCATCTTGGCTTCTTGTAGCGTGAAGACGAACCGTATCTGAGAGAAAACGTGTTAAACAGACAGAAATGAGAGAAAAATGAGGTCCAACCTGGAACTAGCAGGTGAACATGATGAGGCGTGTATTTCACATCAATACAGGTGAAACAGAGATGGCAGGAGTAAGTCCCTGTGTTGCATTTCTCCCTCTGTGTGTGTGTGCTTGTTTTTGTGTGGAGCAGCCTGCAGGTAGGGAACACCATGTAACCTCTAATAGCAGCTGATAATCGGCCAGCGCTGGAAGCGAAGCAGGGTCTCCTGACTTCCATTAGCCGCGCTGCACTGACACACAAACACACTTGTGTTTCTCAGCGTGTCCCTGTATCACTTTTTGAAACACTGACAAACACTAAAACCCTGTTTCCAAAATAAATTAGGATGCTTTTCAACAAATAAATAGCAGATCTAAGATGTTACGTGTTAAAATGGAAAGTTTAGTGTTTTATCTGATGCTAGAAACACATTTACACAAACAGCTGGGTGGGGACACACCAGGGGAAGTTGGTGCAAACATGACATGCAAAGCCTGTGCTCGTGCACGTGCCTCCAGATTAATCATGATAACGTGCAGAAAAATGTGAGTTCTGCTTCATGTTTAATCTAATGGCCGTATCGGCTTTTACAGCCTTTAAATCAGCTTATAAGTCTGCCTTTACGTAACGCTGAATGTTTACGTTAGCTTAACATGCTAAAGGACAGAAAGCTTCAAGCTCTTCCTTACAGTTCTTATACCTCTTATACCAGTTAACCCTTTGAGCGCTGTGTCTATTTTTAAGACCACTTCTTAAGGTGACATTCCCATAATGACATTATTATATCAGTGGAACCAGTTGTTCTGACCGAGTCGGAGTCATAGAAACGGGAACGCTCGTCAGGTTAGTTTACATGTATGAATATCAGTAAAGCGGCGAAGAATAAAGATGACACGAATAAATAAAATTCCAGGCTTTCCTGCATCATAAAGATAAAGAAAATAAACCTCCATGTATCACAGTGAACATTGACTCTGCGAAGTTCAGCTCTGATGCAGCAAAGTAAAGCAAAGTCAGAGGAGACCATTCAGACAACGTCTCCATTTGCCTTCAGCTTGGTGTCGTCTGTGCTGACACCTCCGCCCAGCTGAGGAACTTCAGCTTTTTACAGTTAAAACTGCATTTTGTGTGTTTGTTAAAACTTATCAGTCAAAGTAGACCACAACAAAGGGCAGGATGTGGAGACTGACCACGTTCTTCACTGTGACGCTGTCCACGTCAAGAGCAACGACATGGAAAGCTTAAAGGGGCGCTATGATGGTATTTCTGAGCTTTCTACAGTGTTACAGTGTTAAATCCTCATCAGACATGTGAACGACACTGTTTTTTATCACCTAAACGCATGTTTGAGTTTGAGTTTGAGTTCCAGCACTCTCTCCGTTCGGTTTCCATGGCGACGAAAAACGCGTCGTTTTAGAGAGTTTTTTTCTACTTGGAAATCCTTGTGACGTCCCGGGGGATAAGGTTCGGTGATTGGTTAACTTCTACTGGTTAACAAGGGCATGTACAAATACATCAGGCGGGTGGGAAACGTGGGATAAAGTTATTTCCAACGATGGCTGGTGAGTTTACCAAAGAGAGACATCCTGCTGCATTCGTTGCTGTGGGTTGCTGTTTTCCACTTCGTTTTCAGGCTCTGATTCAGGTTCCAACATGTAGGGCTGTATGCTATGTGTTGACATTGTATTTTATTTTGAGTTCATATTAGCCTAAATTTTCTGTTTATGAGACGTTACAATGAAGCGAAAGCAGTTGCGGTGCGCGCTCCCGATGTAGTGCAGTGGCGGGAGGCGGGGCTTAATGCGGAAGAGTCTCAATCCACTCGTTTTGCCTGCAGGCTGATCTGACAGCCTACGGAGAGGGTCGGTCTGAAGTTAATAAAGTGATTTGTGACAATAACTCGATCAATCCCAGCCCTTCTGGTCTCAGAAATAAAATTAAATTAGCCTGAAATGCACGCAATAGTTTAATGTTCCAAGTGGAGTCCACACAACACCATCATGGAAGGTTTTCAGAGGTGAGCCCTCACCTGTCCTCAGATCTGGAACTACACATATAAATTCCAAGCTTTGCTCTCATTTATCTTCCATCTTATCTTTTGTAAGGAGCTCTACAAGGATCCTCCAGGCATTAAAACCTCCATTTATCAGTCATACTTTCACCAACCTGGAAGAGAGTAAATAAACCAAGTCTGGATGGAAATTTCTGCAAAGAAACCAGTAAACTCTTTGTTTTCCATGTTGAAGTCTCCTCCAAACCCCGACAAGCTAAAATGCAAAATTCTGCTCCTTTTCTGAGCTGGACTGGAGTAGACTCCGTTCTGTATCTACAGGGAGAGCAGGGAAAGACCACCTGCTGGGACTCCAACTTTCTCTTCATGTTCCATAGAAGCATCTTAGAAAACATGGTGAAACAAACCTGTATGATCCCTGAAATCATTTCAACACGTTATCCAACAGTTTAAATATGATCAGGAATGCTGTTACATAACTAAAGCTGACTGATATAACACACACCTACACACACACACACACACACGCTGCCGTCTCTGAGAGCAGCAGCGCCTTATGGCTTTAATTATGAGCCACGTGTGCTTTATCCATGTACCTTAACATGATCCCGGGAAATATTTCTCTTCCAACAAGCACAAAACTTTTCACATTTAACTAAAGGGTTAAATAAATAAAGAACTGAACGTATTACATAATCTTCCAGAGTTCAATATCCTGTCCATTTCCTGGCGCTCAAGGTGAGACCTTACATCCTGGCTCGGTAGATAAAACCTCCCCGCGGACACATGGGCTCTGGAATGTGGAACAGTCATTCTGCAGACAGGAACACGTTGTAGTGACAGCTTGAGCTGAGAAAACGGAGATAATGTCCACTTTAATGGTCATGCTTCAGCTGTAACGTGTCGCCGTAGTTACGGGACAGCTACTGAGGAGTTTAATGCACAGACTTTGTGTGTTTATTAACATCCATATCTTAGATTCTTGGCAAAATAATCAGATGTCAGTTTTAATGACAGTGCTGCAAAATGTTAAGGCAGCTTTCGTGTCTTCATATATGCTGGAATTCTTTGCATTAGTTGGACTTTATCTGCTGATCTAAAGTTCTTCAGCTTCCTCAGTTTCTCTTTTAATGTTTTCAGCTTTTTTTTTTTCCTAAAAAAACATTTTCAGTCCAGTCCGTGTTCCTGACCGTTTACTGAGGCGTGTTTTATCTGAGTCCCAACACTGACATACGAACCATTTACATTTAAAGACTCCTAATTCCATTGATGAACCAGTTTTATCTATCTAAGTACCACATTTAGATTAGCTCCTCTAAATTGATTCCCAGTTCTTTAGTTGCTCCTTTAAAATCAGCAGAAATAAAACAGTTTGAGAGACAAAAAACTGGATTTTAGCAGCAACTAGAGCTGCTAGCTGGAAACTTGGCATATTCAGCACCGTGTGCTGAAACTGGACTGGAGAAGAACCAGGATGAAGAAATGGGATCTGAAAGTGATGTCCTGAAGAAACAAATCCAACAAAGACCTGGACCAGGATCCAGGATCAATCCAGGATCAGTCCATCTGCTGTTGGCTGATGTTCTGTATTTATATTTGTGTGAATGTTTCACTGCTTTCATTTCTAGGTTTTTTTTGCAGAGAAGGCTCGAGACGTCTACTGTTATAGAAACTGATGAAATTTGATTTACTGTAAAGGAATTTGGATCAGTTTCCCAGGTGTTTTGAGCAGCATGTTTGCTTGCTAGTTTCAGACTTTTAAATGAAATGCAACCTTATGCACAAAGTGTTTTTTTAGCAGTATTTATTGCAGGTGCTTCTACACGAGGCTTTCCATGGTAGAGCTGAGATTTTTCCTGGACTTTGTGAGCTTCCAGCCCACCTCCCACTCAGAAAAGGGCTTTTATTTACCACTTACTTCAGAAAGTTAGCAGCAGACAGCAGGCTCCACAGTAAATTGCCTCGCATTCAGACTTTTGCTGTTTAGTTGGTCTCATAAAAGATGTTTTGTTCCGTTTAGCCCTTCTTTCTGTTATAATTTTGGACTCCTCCTGAGGGTCCCACTTGACAGCCAGAGTTCCACCCAGGCCTCTGTTTGCTCATGGGAACAGAGTGTGAGATGTTTAATAATTATTCCAGTAACCAAAGAAACTGGACGCCTTAATGGAAACACGTTTTCTGAGCTCATGCATAGGTTCTGTCCTGCCTAAGACCCCAAACAGTTGGACTGCACAGTGATGAGCCACTCTGCCAAGTTGAGTGCCAAGACTAGAAACACACGGTGGTTTGGAGACGTGAAAGTGTGTTCCTTTCAGATGTCAGCCGGCAGTTTGCAGCGTGGGATTGTCTCTTAAATCCCAAGTTTCCTACAGTAAAGCAAACCGGAAGCATCTCACTGCGATGCTTCAAACGGCTGCAGCTTGAACCGACGCCAGCTGAGGAGCTGGAATCCCACCCCCTGTTGCTCCCGAAGCCTCGACTTGAAAAGGTGTACGTGCAGAGACCGCGTCCAATCCCTGAGCTCAGTTCTGACTGTCAGCAAAACCTCTCAGGGAGTTTGAAATGTTTAAGGCGGCTTGTTACATGACAGCAGGGAAGCAGAAATATGTAATTTCACCCTCTCATTCAGCAGGTGCCTTTTAAAACACAATGGCTTGCCAGACAGACGGGAAATATGCCTGAACGTTGGCTGTAGTCAGGTATTTGGCTCTTTGGAGGCGCAGCGTATTCCTCCGCAGATGGTTGCAATAAGAGGAACACCTTACAGAGATATACCTGATACACTGTTGGGGATTCCTGTCCTCCTTCGCTGCAGCCCGACTCTAAATCATATTTAATGTCACCAGACATGAGGAATGTGTAGTGAAAGTGTGGAATTGCAACAGAACGACGGGGCTGAGCTGAAACTGCAGCAGCCGAGCACGCGGCTGGAACGTTTTTCTAAATACGTCTAATGAGAAGTTTCATTCTCATAAAAACAGCCCAGTCTTTCCATCCGCTGCAACAGCCTGCCGTGAACTCTGCCGTCTTATCGCAAGAGTTTAATACCTGTCATCAACTGTGATTAACGTCCAGAACGGCCAGCAACACACAAGAACACACTTAGCATCACTTGGCCTCTCAGAAATCCCATTAGAAGGGCTTAAATTCAGGAAGCGTGCATGCTGATATGACTTACACCCCTGAAACAAATCTGGTGTTGTCGTCATGTTTTATTTGTCCTGAAACATGTTGGAAATTACAGTGCTTTGCTCCAGCTTGTCAAACTGCCAAGATAAACCTTTCATTGGACTTGACATGTTTTTTAAGGCGTGTTGGCGACTGTGATTTGGCTGTGGGGGGGTTACGGAGAGGCACTTAAGTGTTAATCTGAGCGTCGGCATCTGTCTGGCATCGCGTCCCGAGTGTGTCAGCAGTACAGTGGAAATGACGGCCGGCTTGGAAACGCAAGGCCGAGCAGCACAGTGACCTCCATTGTTTTTACCTCGGTTCTTAAGCTTGGACTGGCACGCTGGCACAGAGAGCTGCAGATCAGAAACAATAGTCGCTACGGGGACTGCCGTCTGCAGCCACCAGACTTGTGTTTAGTCCAAACAAACTGTGGTTTAAAAGAAAGGAGAAACCAAACGGATCAGGGATTGGCTGATTTGGCATCTTGTTTTCATGCCAAATTTAATTTTATGAAGTTACCGTAGATAATTGGAGGGTTTTACGTCTGGGGACAGTCAGTCCAGGCTGGTTTCAGACCTGGAAAGGTCGTCTACTTAAAGTTTTGTGACCAATAAATTGTGCCGAGGCACAATATTGATTTTGATATCAGGAAGCGAATGAATGAGTTCTTGCTGCAGCAGAAATGCCCTTGAATAAATAAAGTTGTAAAGTCCAGATGGTTCAATAAGAACCTCACAAATGGCGTTTTATTGCAGGCTTAACATTTGGAACGTGTGCAGCTGCGGAGTGTTTTATGCAGGACAGCATCAGATGGATGCAGCCTTCTGGAGGTTGTAGTAACATCCCGAGCCGGCAACCTGAGCCTCCCTGGTGTCTGTAAAACAGTGTTGGCACTCCATAAATGACAAAGCGAGGAGAAAATGTTGTCTTGTGAACACAGAGATCAGTGATTGTCCCCCTTTCCCTCTTTGTTTTCAGACTCTCAAAAACATAACTGCTTCCTCTCTTAGGAAACTATTTTAATTGAAATAATGCAGCTCGCTCATAACTAGATAAAGTTGTAAGTGATGGTAATCATGTTCCACCAGAGCTAAGCAGGACCAGATGGAACTCAGGAACATGGTTTTTGTAGTCCCTTATACCCTGGTGGATTGCACCATCACACTTCCCCAGGTTGGCCGGAGCAAACTGATCTCTGCCTGAGATAAATCCAAACTGCTGTTTAGCCTGATTTTCTTTGTCTTTAGAAAAGAAAGCAGTGAATATGCTGAGATGTCAGGCTTGTATTGGTTACAGTGCCGGTTTAACTCTGTGGATGTTGAGGTTTGTAAGAGCAGAAAGTGGAAGGACGATGCTGTTAAAGCAGAAAAAACAACAGAAAACTGACTGAGACTATTTGTTTGCCTAAAGGTTTTAATCTGGAGACCGGAGCAGTGTTTTGGCAGTGGTTTGCTGAGTTCACAACCTTAAAGAAGCTTCACCTTGTTTATCATCAGTCTGTACAGTTCTGTGCAGAGATACATATGCCCAAATGTCCTCAAAAAGGACATTGATAGGAAAACCTAATCAGCCATTAAAGCCTGTACCTTTGTTTCCAATTTCTGTTGTAGAACAACCTTCTGAACATTTACTCATTGATTGTGTCGGCCCGTTGCCCAAGTCTAGATCTAGTAGTCTGTGTCTACTAACTATGATGTGTCTGACCACTGGCTACCGAGCCTCTTACCCCCTGCAAAATATAACCACCAAATCAGTGGTCAAGGCATTGTCTCAATTAATCTCTGTTGTTGGTATTCCAAAGGTCATTCAAAGTGATGAGGGAACTAACTTTACATCAAACATGTCTGCAGAGGTTAATGTGAAACATACACCATGTCATCCACAGAGTCGGGGACCAGTGTGTTTGAAGGAACCACTGCTCACCGTGCTGGAAACGCCAAGGTTTTAGCTAACAGCTCTTCGTAAATCTCTTTGTTGCTGCGAAGATTCCATTTTCTGTCTGTCAACTTGTATTATCGTTGCTGTTTTTTATAGATTTAATAAAAGAAATGGGAACAAAAAATGTCTTTGTGACAAAAAGCCTGAAGATTCACTTTAAAACTCTTTTAACTTGAGTTTTTCTTCTTGAATGATTCATAGGTGATAGTTAAGGAGAGGGTCTTGCCTGCTAGCATGGAGAATGAGGCGGGGCTGGATATTGGGCGGGGTTGAATGTCCAACATCCACCCCTTCAACATTTTGATTGGATTAACCCTAACCCCACGCCCATTGGACATCCAGCCACGCCCAATATCCAGCCCCGCCCCATTCTGCTGCAGCCGGAGGTTATTGGAATTAAGCGGCTTAGCAAACAAAAACACGGTCCTCTGAAAAGGTTTGGATACCAGGACTGGTGTGCAAATGTTGGAAATTGCAGACAATGTTCAGAAAGTCTTGAACTGATGCTCAAAGTCTTTTCAAAAGGTTGCAACAAGGTCTGACTGCTGGCAGCAACATGGAGATGAACGAGGGCAAGGTCATGTATGTGTGCGTCCGATCATGACTCAGGAAAGGTTCGGATGTCACTATAATTGTTTGGAATCATCTGTCGGGAGTTCTGGATCTCTGATCCGCGTTTCTACACACACATCCATCCACATACACTCAGAAGTTCATGCAGGAATGGTTTGCTTGTCGTTATTGTTTATCACACGTGTTGTAACCTCACCCAAAAACATTTAAGTTACTTCCGTTATCCAACAAACTGCCCTCACCAGCCATCACCGTAAAGGTCAACTGGAAGAGGTTGTTGGCAGATTTCCATCTGCTTCTGATGGTTCAGGCCTAAAATCACCACAAACCCCCAGAAGATGCTTGTCGTTTCTGGCTTAATGAAGACGCTGAAAAGCCGTCTGACTCTGATTACATCCAGCTCTCAACGCTGGGTATTCAGAATCCCCCTAGTAGCCGTCAAGATATGCAACTTTAGACCATTAAGTATACTGGCTGACATCCAAAACCAGTCACGGCGCAAGAATAAACACGAGCTTAATGCTTGCATCGTAGTGGATGTGATGCAAACTGCTGATTGTGCTCTGAATGAACGAAACGAATGAGTTTCAACATGAACTATTTACTTAAACATAAATCATCCTGCCTTCTCTTCAACATTGATAAAATGAGACTGTTTGTGTTTGACTGTTTCTTTTTTTTTTTTCTTTTTCTGTGTGCAGGAGCAAGAAGACCCCAACAAACTGGCCACCAGCTGGCCGGATTACTACATAGACCGCATCAACTCCATGGCGGCTGTAAGTCAACTTATAAGATCTCTGTCTACTTACTTCTGCAGCTCAGTGTCAGTTCTGAGCTTCTGCACATCATCTGGTTCCAACCAGGTCAGAAAGTAGGTAAAAGCAACGTCATGTAAACAGCAACATTAAATATTACACTGTCATTATTTATTGATTAAAAAAACTGAGCCATAATTCAGAAGCAGAGTATGGAAAACAGTAGCTCCACTCTTACAGTCCCCATAAGAACTAAAAGCATCAGCAGCAGCCAGATGCTGCCAATCATTTCACCTGATTACCAGATCATCGTTGGTTTCTGCCCATCAGTCTGGGAAGGGTCCTAAGCTCATTCCCAAACTGGAGTCGGTCATTTTACAAAGAAAATGATTATTCACAAGTGGAAAACATTGAACAGAGCTGCCAGTCTTCTCAGGAGTGAACGTCACAGCAGGTTCAGCCCAAGGTCAGACCCTGCACGCTCAAAGCAACGGGGAGAAAAGAGCTACATATCCGACTCTGCAGGTCAAAGTTCCTGACCGTACAACTAGAAAAAGACCGAACAAGCACGGCTTGCAGGATAAAACCTCTTTTCTTCCAAATAAAGAAGATGGCAGCACTGCTTAGGTTTGCAAAGCTGCTTCTGAACAAACCTTAAAGACAATGAAACAATGTCAGACCTAGCTACCAGCACGGTGGTGGAAGGATTATGATCTGGGTTTGCTCTGTTGCTACCTGGACACCATGCTGCCATTGGATGGACCGTGAACTCCTCTGGATTCCAGTTGAATGTGAGTCCATCTGTCTGCTGCCAGAAGGAGAGCGTACCGCAGCATGAAGACATGTTCTCATTTCTGTTCCTCTGTTGTGGCTCTGCCTTTTCTAAGTTACATTTCCTGCATATAATATGTGCTGCTCTTCATCTGATGTTGCATTTATCTAATTTAATCCCTTTTTTTTTTTGAATGTCTTGATGCATAAAGCTTCTGAAAGAGGGTGTATTTAGTTTCTTACACGACTCTGCTCCATTTGAAGCATGTCTGTTCTTTCTCAGACTTTTCTCCGGGTGAACTTTTTATCATATCCCAGCTGACTGCTGCGAATACTCACATGACCACATTCCTCCGCTGTGACCCCAGCATTCACACACACTGTGATGACAAACAGGCCATTTAGACACTCAGCAGTTCAGTGAGTGGGAATGACACAGGAGCCCAGCCCAGACTGCGTAGCTGCATGAAAACTCGCCTCTGCTGTTATCTCTCTGTCGCTTAAGACGCAGCAACAGCAGTTTTCTGTTATTTCAATCTCTCTGTTAGTGACTTGTTTGTGTCAGGGGCATCTAACTCCGAGTTCTTATGAGGGCGACTTGTTGGCTCCCAAATGCTTAGAGATCATAAAAAAGTGACATTTTAAGAGGGGCACTTAAACTGTGACATGTAAGCATGAAATTTAAAGACACGCAGGCTAATTTTACTGTTCCAACAGTCATTAATTTCTCTGCATTCCACTAAGTTTGCTTTTCTTGTTATGTTTTTTTTTCCTTCTAAGCAAACAGTCAAACTCTTTTCTAAATATACAAGTTTTCCAGGCTCTGGTTCAGATAAAGCTTTAAGTAATGATATATGCAGACCACCATAAACACAGAGCCAAAACTCTGGTATTAATATCTGTTTATTCTCTTGTTTATGACACGCATGTAGCAACGGCTGTGTTGACTGCTGCTGTTTTTATTTACCGACTTCACTCTGAAGAGAAGGAGCTTCTGAACAGCAGAACGCTACCTGAGCTGGGAGCTGAAGTCTGGAGAAACAGTTTTTTTTCTGTCAGGCTCAGACAACACACACACAACACACAGAAAGTTCTGATTTGTGAGCTGCCAAGAGTTTGAAATCCACCAGGGCTGCAGCTCGGCCTCAGTGCTATTAGGTGTCAGACATGCTGTCAAAGTTATGCTTCAGCCTTTCAGTTTTACTGTATCTCCTGCAAAACGGAGTCTTCACAAATCATTTAGGCCGAGTCTGCTGTGTGTTCATGCCATTTAAAATGTTATAGAACCTTCAAACTACTGAGCCCAGCAAGGGTAAGAACTGAAATGCAAGAAACAAACTAAATAAACACTCTTTTTTATACAGCGGGGACATTTGCTAGTTCAAAAATCGTATTTATGCTTGTCCACAAATCTGTTCACACACACCAACATGCAACTTTAAAACCTGCATTTATTTCTGCATCAGATGCCTCCAAAGTGTGTTATGTTAAAGCTTTCTTCTTCCAGAGGTTAAGGTAGAGGATTTTCGTGTTCTAGCTCGACATGTTTCAACTTTGACCTTCAGTCTTCCTCAGAAACGTCGTCCAACAGCTGGGACATGTTGTTTATCAGCCAAACTGATGGACTTGCTGTTTCCTGGACACTCAGACACCAGTGTCTACCAGATTTGGTTTCAGTTGGCGTGTGTACAGCCTGATGGTTTTAGATGTTTCCCTGCTCCAACAGACCTGATTAAAATGAAATGGCTCTCTTCCTGAAACGAAGCATGTTGAAAAAATGGTCCAATTCAGGTGTGCTGCAGCAAGAAACACCTGCAGAACAGTGGCCCTCCAGGACTGACTGGGGACATCTTTGGCATAGATGGGAAAACGAGGTCTGGGTAGTCTTATTGGTTCTTGTGGAAGGTTTACAGCTACGTCTGTAGATGTTTTATATGGGGGGTCTGAAACTGATGGTAGCACGTTATTGACACAATCAGGGGTGTCCAGCTCAGGTCTTTAAGATCCACAATCCTGCAGGTTTTCCATGTATCCCTGCTCCAACACACCTTTCTCGAATGACTCATCCATTGTGCAGAACTTCTTTGTTGGATCCATTTAATGGATGCCATGTGTGTTGGAGCAGGGATACATGGGAAACCTGTAGGACAACGGCCCTCAACGATGACTTTGGGCACAGCTGGTCTACAAGATGGTCAGCTGGTCAGTCTGGGTCCTGCCGTGTCGGTCTAGCTGAAAATATTCAGCTGTAGGAATTTCCCCAGACTTTGAGTTTAGCAGAGCTTGTTGTATCATAAACTGTGCTGCTCTCAGTCGGTGCTCTGGATACTGTAGACTTGTTTACCAGAGGACTCTGGTTTCTCCATCACATCCGAACTAAATATGCCACAACTAGAAATTGTGAAAGTATTTAATCTGCTTATTTTAGCCAATGCATTCATGTTTGATTAGTGTGAAAGTGACATAACTGAGAGATTTCTCAGTCTGAGAACACTTCAGATCCTGGAAACAACCAAAGTTATGATGATGGCAGATGTGTAGAGGAGAAAAAATTGTGTTGTCTTTCTTCTCATCATTTTCCATCAGGTTGCATCTCATTCAAGTCCTCTGTTAGGCATCATTATTCAGACCAGTTCCCTCCCTTGTGTCCACAACCAGTTCTCCATCTGCATGACTTGTTCTGCTTCATAAGAGATCCATTACTTCAAGTCTTGGCTCCCAGGCGAGCTCACAGGGGACAAACCTTCTGCAGTAGCTGAGTTATTGGATGATGTCACTTTGACTTTGTTGGCCAGAGAGACTAACGTACAACCAGCATCCTGATGTTCATTCATAAAATGTCAGAGCTCTGTGGATGCTCGCTGGCCACACCGCAATAATTCAGATGTTGTCACGACTCTGATGAGTTACTGCAGCTGTGGGGTCTCCAAGCTGTCTGCCTGCATGGAGAACAGACCTGCAGAGCTGCAAGTCAGAGGTATCGCACCGTCAGGAACATGAATGAACTGGACGATTTCATGTGATTCCAAATTAAGTAGTTGGACTGTTGTTCTGCTTCTGCGTTTCTTTCTCTGAAAATCACATGACTGCCTTGTTGAGGGATTCAAGTAGCTCAGAGAGCCATTGATGCCATTGATAAGTTATTGATATACCACCAAATTCAGCACAGATGTGTTTAGTCTGACTTTACGACACTTAATATGAGGATTCTGGCACAACGTATCATTATACGTACGGATCCACCGATGTAGTCTGCACGTAGTATCACAGGACTGCTGTGCATCCAATAATCAGTATTATTGACCATGTCTCCTGAAATCAAAGCCACCTCTTTACAGTTTAGAGATGGCACCATGCAAATGTTGCATCTGCTATGAGAGAAGAAGTGTGTTGTGTCTGGTTTTAAAGGTTAAGTTTTAGATTTGTTTTGGCTTTGGCTGTGTGGAAACACATTTTGTTTTTCTTCATTTATATTGAAGGTATTTCTTGATCCATATGGTCCTAATTAAGGGTTAGATGAGCTGCACTCATCACTCCGTTAACAACACTCCAACTGGCTCTAAGGCACAGTTCTGGCTCTGGGGGGCACTTCCCATAATAAGGATTTAGAGAAGCACCGTCCGCTGGTTTACCAACAGTCTGTAATAGTACCCTTGTGTGCATGTTGGCCACAGGTATGAATGAGCTTACAAATAGCAGATGTAGGATGGAGCATTTTGGCTAGACTCATTGACATGGGGTGCTGGCTCCCAGCAGGACCAGATCATTCACACTCCTGGTGTCCAACTTCCCATTGACTCAGAGCATATTTGAGCAACAGGAGCCAGAAACTTCACCCATTTGGCTCAGGATTCCTGAACCATCTGGACTTGAGACTAAGTTGATGTTGTGACTGTACAGTTTCTTGATTAAACACACACACACTGGACAAGAGGAGGTTTTTAGTCAAACACAGGGTCAGGCTTCATTTGTGAGATGGCAAAGTGTTAAACAACATTGTATATGTTATCAACTTCAACCTGAAGGCCCTTTTTAAGTATCAGGGGGGAAAAAGTTACTTAACCAAAGCTTTTCAGGCAAATGAATTGGCAACGTTGTGACAAACTTACTCCACTGCTCAAACATACACAGCATTTGGCAGAGAGCTGCCGTGGAAAACGCCTGGAGAGGCGAAACAGAAGCCATGACTAATGGGAGCACAGCGGCTCTTTCATGTCACTGACGAAAGCTTTTAAGTGATGCAGAGATGCATTAACAGCAACACTGCTTTAAATGTTTTCTATTATTTGGCCCATTTGTCGTAAGCTTGATTAGAACTAATTGTCTGCTTGACTTATTTTGGCATGTTGTTTAGTTTCAAACAGAAATGATACTGAAAGAGGGAAAACACACACCATCTGATTCTCTATTGATGAGACTCTGATTATGTGTGGTCTCTGGTCTCATTGAAACAAACTGACTTAAGATGTGAAGGATGAGATGCGGTGCTGCTGTCTTTATGATGCTAAAATAGGATGAACTGGTCTTGACCCAGTAGACACACTAAAAAAAACTTAATTAAAGATGAAAAGTGCAGAATTTATTGCAGCAAATAGCAATCACATCTACTTTCTTGGCTAACATCTGCGTTTCTCACCACATCTACAGATGCAGACGTTGTTTGCCTTTGATGAGGAGGAAATGGAAATGAGGAACAAGGTGGTAGAAGATCTGAAAACGGCGCTGCGAACTCAGCCGATGAGGTGAGTCAATCCAACTGGCTTACAATCCTCGCATCCCTCGTGGTTCATATTCAAGTCATGCATTCCCACCGTTTGACCTGTTGAGGTTATACCACAAACTAATTACAGCTTATAATGTAAACTTGCTTTCCTTTCCAATAAGTGTGTCTAATGTCATTGGGAACGGTTCCTGCTTAATTACTTCCAACTGAATCACAACTAATTAAAGATATTTTTAGAACAACACTCCTCTTTCTCTTCTCCCTGACATGGTCATCACTCATCACCACAGAAAACATTCAAGGACAGGGTCCGTCCCGGTAATAAGCCACCCCCTCATGCCAACAGCTCTTTGTAACCAGTCCATTAGCTTGTAGCACTAGTATGAAGCAGTGATCTGAGTTTTCTCAGCGGGAGCTGTAAAGTGACAGACCTGATGTAAAGAGTGACTAAAAGTGAGTCTGGGTCACGTCTGGGTTGTGTGTTTGTAGGTCAGGAGTGTGGCTGCATGGCTGCATTTGTATTTTCTCATTTTTCTGCGTGTATTATTAATGGTCCACTGAAACGGGATTGGAAAATCTCTTATGTTATTAATGAACAGAGCTTTTCATGTGTATTTTGCAAATATGTCCTTGTCTATTATGATTTTTTATATTTCATGTCTTGCAAAGCCAGAAGTTGCCATGTTTCATTGTGAAGACACACACTAGCTCTTCGGCTAACGCTCTTTAATCAATCAGTTTGTTATAAACTTGTCCTGTCCAGCATTTTATCAAAGTTGCTTCACTAAGGGGATGTTTAATGTATTTTAAAGGGACTGAAGACTTGTAGATAGACGCAAAACAGCAAAAATATGTGGAGTAGATGAGAAAAGGACAAAGAAAAGCAAAAGAAGATATGATGGAGAAGACAGAAAACAACACTTTATAACAACTTTATAAATAATACAAAAACAGAAAAAACACAACCAGCTGGTAGGCATGTAAGAAAACAAAGCAGACAATCATCAGGAGCTTCCTGGTTACAAAACAGTTAGACTGCTGTTCCGTATGAATGGACAGATTAATTTACGTTTGTTCCCTATGATGTTTGTTTGTGCTAAAAATGAGCAAAGAACGAGAAACGTAACACTGAAAGGTGTCTGCAGAAAAGCAGCATTAGCTGAAAAACTGCCTGGGCGGAGGGATTTCACTCGTTCTCTGCTAAGTTGAACAGTGCAAAAATACTTTAAATAAGTGGTTTAAGCCTCAAAATCAGTACTGCTACAGGTTTTATTGCAACTCAGGAAATGGTATGACCATTCACAAACAGAGAATACAGGAAAGAACTATTTATTGTGATATTGGATCATTTTCTCATCGACTTTACGTTGATAAGTTGAGAGATGTTGACGATATTTAGCAGTCAGTACTGTTGCGTGGTTATGCAAACTCAGATGGTGCTCAGGTTTCCCATTTTATTTTGTTGATACACATAAAAATCTGTCATCACGAGTTAAATGTGTGTTCTGGCTCTAAACGTTTTCTATGTAATAAAACGGCTCTTTTATTAGTAAATGTTGCTCACTTCTGACCTGTAAGGAGACAAAATGAGAATAATGTCAACAATAACACCAACAGCAACAGGGAAAGGTAAACGGACGTATAACTGTTTCTCAGGGTGAAGTTTCAGCTTCTTTCCTGAAGCTGTCAGACGGTGAAACAAACTGCAAATCCATTAACGGACAGTTTAAACTTAGATACTTTATTTTAACTTGTTTATTTAATTATAGTGTTTTTTTTCTTCTTTGGCATATATTGTGGAGTCATCAGTCCTCTGATTCCAAATCGTTTTCATGTCGTGTTCTTCAGCATGTAAGAAATGACATATAAAACCTCTGAGCCTCTGGCTACACAGAAGGTGCCTGTGGCTGGTAATACACAGAAAATCTGAATATTAAGGTGTGTTGAGGTTCTGTTAAGCCAAGAACAAGCCATAATTACACTGAAGTAAACATTTATGTGGAAAATGAGTCACCTTCCTACAAAAGAAGCAGAAAAAAAATACGAAACAGCAGTCAAGAATTTAAACTATTAGCTTGAAAGTTTAGCTAACAAGCATGTGACTAAGACAGGGTGGGCGGACCTTCAGGGCTGCAGGAGTTTCCCTGCTGCAACGCAGCTGACTCTTATTATGATTTATTAACAGACTTGTGCAGAGCGTGACATCAAACTGCACAAGTCTGCTAATTTCCCACTGATTTGCATCAGCTGTGCATGTTAGCCGCAGTCCTGCACTGACATATGCAGGACTGCGGCTCTCCAGGAGTCCAGCTGGACACCGCTGGACTAAACTATTTCCAGCAGAAGTTACTACATCTAAAATAGATAAATAGATAAATAAATGTTCAGTAAAAATCGCTAGATTTCTTTTGGTGCTTATTATTATTATTATTATTATTATTAATAAGCATATTTATTTATCATGTTCCGTTTGTGTTTGACTTCGTGCATCTGTTAGCATCTCTCATGCTGATGTTTATTATTCCAGCTGCTGTTATTAGCAGTTAATAAAGTAATAAAGTTAGTGTCATTCTTTTTTTTTTCTTTTTTTTTTAACTTTATATTTTCCAGGCTAGTTTAAAAAATATTGAATAAACTTATAATAGGGTAACATCAGTTTTTGTTCTGTAGCAATAGTTTAATTTTTGCAACAAATTTTGTTACTTTACCTGTATTTTTGTAGCATTGTGCAGTTTGACCAGCATGTGTGCAGGATAGAAAAGCTTTGGTGTCAGGTCATCTTGGTCTCTACTTATTTCATATTTTCAGTATTTTTCTCTGCTCCATTTGTCTCACTGTATTGAACTGATTTACCTCATTAAAGGCGAGTGTGATGGCTCAATTGACGCTCTTCAGTGACCAGCTGCACCCTTGTTGCTCTTCACAGAATGAGTTATGGCTCATTAACGCCCAGCTGTTCTTTAGTACTGTAACCTTGATGTGGGGAGCAGGTGCTCCCACTGAATATGGGTGTTCAGGGAAAACCAGGGCATTGTGTCACCGTACTGACAAATGGCTGTCAAAGACAAAAAATACAGCTTTAAGCTTAGACATCTGGGAGATATCTGACCATCTCTCCAACTTTACGGGTCATTTCTCTGCCCCTCTGTGGGTTTGCATGCTGGTTTTATGGCTGCATCATGTGAGACATGGCGTTGTCGGTCTTTATTCAGCTTTGATTCATAGCTGCCTTCCCTCCTTCCCTCTGGCATTTAACGGAGGCAGCTGGGGCTGGTTGTGAAGAGGGGCCCTTGTTGCCTTCAGCTTGCTCTGCAGGGCCACAAGGCCCAAACACATGGTGGGTATGCAGGGTGCCAGGCAGAGCGCACAGAAAGCGCGCATTGTCAGCAAGCTGCCCGCTGCTGCCCCACTCAGCTCACAGGCCGACTATTAAAATGGCAGGGTGGCGTTTGCATGTGTTCCAGTATGTTCCTGTGTATAGAATGTGATATAAACTGAGACTGTAACTTATATAAACATATACATGCATTTACAGATTTTGGTTGATTATAACTTGATTAAACTAATGATAAGGAACCTTTTGGGTGTGGAGGCTGAAATATCAAGTCTTCAGGTGATCAGTGTTGATTTAGTCAAATATAATCAATCTGTCTGCACTGACAGGAATCTTTCAAACTGATTGGTGGCTATAGAGTCTTCCCAGCTTCTTTCTGATATGAATGTTGTGTCAGCTGATGATTATAAACTGTTTTTGTACGGTTGTGCCTTTTTTTTTATTCTAACTAGGATGTGACATGTACAGGAAATGCAAAGTACAAACTACAGTATGTTGTAAAAATACACTATTTGCTTGAATGATGGCAAAATTAGAAGCATAACTGTATAGTCGTTGTAGATTTAGTTTACATTATTCGTTTTGATTTCATTCAGCCAATCACAGTAGACCAGTGTACTCTCAGCCCTATGGCTTTATCACAGCATTTTGAGATCATCGGAGCAGTTTTGCTTTTTTAACAAAAGCTTCTGTTTCATGTTCCTCATGTCAGATAAATCTGTCACGCTGCACGGTAGCAAGAGACAACAGGACCGACGCAAACCCCAGAGGCAGATGGAGGAACAAACGGGGCCGACTGAACGCTAATACAACACAATGAACAAGGAAAACCTGGAGCATAACTGCAGACTGACTAATTACAAAATGAGAAGCAGGTGTGACAATTAGGAAGCAGAATCAGGGGAGCAGGAAGTAAATGGAACAGATTAACACAAGGGAATAAACTCTACAAAATAAAACAGGAAACATAACAAAGGACACAAAGATAAAGAGCATAAACTCAAGAACAGAAAAACTAAACTAAAAACCAACCTGCCATGGCAAAGTCGGTGACCTCAGCCTGTCTGGACTCATCAAGCCTTCTCCATCTCTATTACATGAATAGTTGGCATTGATCCATTTAGTTCTTCAAGTAAAAGATATGTTCGTTCATTTTGAATTTGCAAAACACTTTCCAGACATCCAGCGATCCTTTGGTGGTTAAAACCATATATGAAGGATGGACAGAGGCTCCGGCGGTAAAAAGTGAAGCCTATGCAGAAGTGTATAAAACTGCAGTTCCCTCTTTCATCCACTAGGGGCTGCAAAACAGAGCAAATCCCCATAGACTCCCATGTTAAAAAGACCAACTTCACAGCAGAAATAAACATGTTTACAGCAGGAATAAACATGTTTACAGCAGGAATAAACATGTTTACAGCAGAAATAAACATGTTTACAGCAGGAATAAACATGTTTACAGTAGAAATAAACATGTTTACAGCAGAAATAAACATGTTTACAGTAGAAATAAACATGTTTACAGCAGAAATAAACATGTTTACAGTAAAAAAAAAAACATCACAACACGGCATCACGGAACTCAACTGTGGCAAACGATGCCTTCAGGAACGATGATGCTGCATAGGATTTGTTACGGCTGAGAGTAATTCTGCCCCATGATTAGCATTTTACGAGAAATTGTTTTAATTGGTTTTAACATGGATCTAATTAAGTGGCGCAGCTGTTGCGATCACCTTAAACTGAAGGAAAAGGTTGCATTTTTAAACATTTGCAGCCTTTTTAGTTTTCTGTGCCAGCAGTTTTTGTTTTGTTTACCATCTGTCAAACGGAGCTGGGCTTGTGGCTTTACTCGCATAAAGCTGAATCTAAACTCCTGCACGAATGTGAGGACTGATGAGCAAACGAAAGCTGCTACAGCCGTTGTGCCAAATGATACACAAAACCTGGCATGCACTTCATCGTAGCCTCTAAATATTTGAATATGTGTACTCACTTGTGGTATTTTAACTATGCAGTTAAGTGTACTTGCATAACTGTTGACCTGCTGAAGTATCTGCACATCTGCACTCATGTTTATGTTATGTTCAGATTGAAGAGTTTTGTGGGTGCATTCTTGCATGAAAGATGTGACACCCTTCAGTCGCTGCCGTTTCGGTTGTGAAATAACTTCAGGAGGGCAGAAAATGAAGCTTTCTTTTCAGGTCAGTGAAGCTGTTCTGGCCCAGAATGCTTTGCTGCCCCAGAGTCGTGTCAGTGGAGCATCACTCTGCTTCCCAAGACAGCTGTCTGGTTTTGTTTCTGCAAAGCTCTTCCAGCAAGAATATTGACTTGAGCCGACTTCAGCCGTTCCCGACGCTCTTGTGTCAATAACCTTCTGGATGATCCGCTGCCAACACATGGAGATATTATTTTTCAAAACATTTTGCTGCCAAATCTCTCGCATCTCTCTCTAAGGTTTTGCTTAACAGAGAGTTAGTTTTATGTTTTCATATATTACAAAATGCATTAGCATCTGAGCAGAACATCACACCCTCTTGGATGGAGTGATGCGTTGCTTCTCTCAAAAGGCCAGCGTCTCTTCCCTGGACACTTGGCAAGGAAAGGGACGTATTTAAAGAAATGAGGGCTAGCTGGGTCATACAGATTAGTTGTGCTGCTGACCTTTGAGGTCCCCTATCAAAGACTAATTCAACATCAATCTTGCATGTTATCTCTATTCAGAGCTGTCTTAGTGATTAAAAATCCCTCCAGTTTGATGTAATGTCCCAGGTTGGAAGATAAAGTAGGGAAGTGAGGTATCTAAGTCTTAGGATCCCAAGAGGCCATAAAAATGAGTCAAAAGCACAGAGTTTTAAGCTCAGAAACGTAAGTAGCAGTACTTTTAAGATAGAAGTTGGTACTCAGTAGCATTTTAAAGAAATTTGCTGAAAATAATCCTAACGGTTGACAAACTTGCAATATTTCAAATGGCCAACAGGGGGAGACTCATGTGGTTGCAAAACGACCCAAATTTCGCTTAATCTTTTCTGTCCGGTAGCAATATTCTGAGAGGTTGTTGGTCTCGATTATTCCTTCAAGTCTTTAACACAGTATGACGTTGATTTTTAGAAAAGCCGATGCTGAGATTTAGGTGTTGGTAGAAAACGGCTTCAGGTTGCCGGCTTCAATAAGGAGTCACAGGACTCATTACAGTATCAGTAGTACCCAGTAGAGTTTATCTGGCCAGTTCATGCACATTCATGGACTGCTCCTTGGGGATTTGCCAATAAACCTGCTTCATGGGAACCATTCTGTCCATGCCATGAAATACTTTACACTTATTTATCACAGATGTGTACCTTGGCCAGTTTTATTGTAATCTCTATATGTGTCAGTTTTACACATGTTGTCCTTTGTTCAGCCCTTATTTTACCTTCGTTACACGCCAGGCCTCACAAGTAAAATTTATTTGAGTGAGAGCTGTGCTGATATCGTGTGACTTCTCTCCAAAGTCCTGCAGACACCTCAGAGAGCTAGCTTTAAAAGGCACCTCTGACAAGCCTCCGGGGACCTCATTCACATTCTGCCTCTTTTACAGTCGAACAAGACGTGTGTGTGTGGGTGTGTGTGTTAATGCATGTGTGTCTCTGGATGTGGGCGAGTGGGCATCCAAAGGAGATGGTGAGTGTGTGCGAACATGCCGCTGATATGAAGCACGGAAAAGAGGCTCAGGAGAGCTCATGATCACTTGAGTTAGTGCGTGTGGAGGCGTTGGATTGGGATACGTTTGTGTGGTTGGGCTTTGAGGCTGACTGTCTGCCACTCTGGGGTCATCTTCAGTTCAAGGAAGAAAAAAAGAAATTTTGCCTGCGCAACTGAAACCTCAAATGATCCATTTAGCTGGACTGGAGCTCAGAATTTAAATTCAAGCATCTGGATCAGTTTTCCTCTCCGTCCTGCTCATTAAGGACGTTGTCTGCCTCTTGTTGAGGGGTTTTCCGCTTCTTAAATCAATGCAAATTGCATGACCCTGAACGACTGCTAACGTTGGCAATCATTTAATTATGCGATAAAAAGGAAGCTTCTCATGATTTTTATCTGCTCCAGATCTAATATTACCTTTGACCAATCCTAACCCAGACTCAACACTTGTTCCCTTTCTCTCTCTTTGTTTTATTCACTTTAGTTTCTTCCAATTCCAAGCCGTGCTTTCCTTGTGTGTGTGTGTGTGTGTGTGTGTGTGTGTGTGTGTGTGGTTGGTTCTGGCTCTGCTCATATCGTATGCAGCAGTAGTTGAGCAGTCTTCAACCCCAGTGGGTTTTAAACTATGCAGTTAAAAGAAAAGGAGGAATAAGATGTGCAGATCTGCACATGAGTTGGCTGAGTGTGAATATCAACGGATTGGAGACGAGAGGAGACTCCAGAGTCGCGGGAGATTAGCTGATTGTAGTGCTCACTTGAGAGGATGTGAAGAATCAAGGTAGAAGAAGAGTGGACTGTTGGAAGTCGACTCAACACGTTTAGTTTTAAGTGCATAGGATTAGACGAAGGTGAACATCCTTTGAGGAGCCTTAAATGGATAGTTGTGCAAATTTCTTGCATGCATCTGTCCTTCCACTTCCCCTAAATAAGCACACACACACACACACACACACACACACATGTGCTAGCTTATGGTATGCAGTCCATGCTTGTGTGTATGTGTTTTCTGGCAAATTGTCAGTGATTCTGCAGAGTGAAGCGAAGCAGGCAGCGTGCAAAGCCTTGAATCGCATCCATCCTTTTGAACCCAGACTCCAAGACCAACATCTCTCACTCTCTGCCTTCCATACATTAATCACACGGATGTTCAGCTTAATTTCTCTTCCACTATGAAAGCTCTCCCAGAGCCGGAGCTGGGCTCTCACTTCATGAGCAAGCACAGGGTTATTGCTGCCTTCTGTTCTGGCCAAACACTTGTCACTGATATAAAATGTGTAACTATTACAGCTGGATGCTGCCTTGCTTTAGCTTGAACGTCTGTGTTAAATCTAAATCAAGTCATATCTGATGCGTTGCTTTTATTATGCGCCACCGCGGCGTGGGCTGCAGACTGCAGCGTCTGAGCTCAAACAAGGAGCACATTGTCTGCTGAAAGGTTGCATGTGTGATCTTTAAGGTTTTAATGTGTTGCTGGGAATGGCAGATTGCACACATGGATGTAGATCTCCGCGATCGCATCCGGGCACTGCTGGACTACAGAGGTATGACCGTGCCACGTAAAGTTTATACAAGAATCCGCTGGAAATCTGGGAATGATTGTGTCTGAGAAATGTAAATCATATTATTAAGACATTATTTTAGTGCATGTTTGAGCCTGTCTCCTTTTTATGCTTCTCCATTTTGTCCTTTTTTACTTTCTGACTCCAAACGTCTTTGTCTCCACCGTCGTCCTTCTCTCCGTCTTACAAACCCTCAGTTGTTTGAAATAATTCATGAGGCCAATCTGGAATCTTATCAAGTGGGAAGGTCATTTACAATCAGCCTACAGTGTGCATGCTGAATGCAACATCCTTCAATGTTTACATGTCCTGCCTGACATCCCCTCCCTCCTGAAGGGAGGTCAGTGAAGCTGTTTTTTCATTAATTCAGCTAATAAGGGCTGTTTGCAGGAGGCTGAGGTTTGAAAGTTTTTACATGGGAGGGAGGTGTTTTTTTGGCTTGTTGGTCTTTTGAACACTGTTTTGGAGTGAAGAAAAGGGTTTAAGTTATCAGCTCAGCAGGCAGAGAAGGGTCAGTTATGGTCAGTCTGTTGTAAAATCCCCACTTTGTAGACGCAGAACACAAAATCCTTGCAAAAATGTTAAAAAGCCAGAGTAGCAGAATGATTTGGACAAAGTTCTTTTGTCTGATCTGCGTCAGTCTGGTGTGCCGTTACTTCATGTTCTGCAGAAAATAAACCCTAATAATAAACATAAAGCCACTTTCCTTTCATTATATCCTTATCCGTCCTTTTCTTCAGGTTTGTCACTCGCTTCATCGAACTCGACGGCCTCACCTGCCTCCTCAACTTCCTGCGCAGCATGGACTACGAGACGTCGGAGAGCCGCGTCCACACCTCTATCATTGGCTGCATCAAGGCCCTGATGAACAACTCGCAAGGCCGCGCGCACGTCCTGGCCCACCCTCAGAGCATCAACACCATCTCACAGAGCCTGCGGACGGAGAACATCAAGACCAAAGTGGCAGTACTGGAGATTCTGGGGGCGGTTTGTCTGGTACCAGACGGGCATAAGAAGGTGCTGCAGGCCATGGCACATTACCAGAAATACGCTGCTGAGAGGACTCGCTTTCAGGTACGGAAAGCAAAAGCTGCCAGATTTCGGTGACACAGAACAAACATCCTGAAGGAGCTTGCAGGAATGTGTAAACGCAGAATAATGCTAAATAAATCAAGCTGTGATCTTTTTAAATAGCTGAAAACTTGCATTGCTGTCCGTAACATGTTTGGCCCCAGTTTATGTCAACATATTATTCACGTTAAAGACAGGTGAGGACATTGAGACTTATGGAGGCCGCAGCATGCAGAGAGCTTTAGTAAGTAGCAGGACTGAGTCAACAAGCCACATCTTACACGTCCCTGGGGGGGCGCGGTAAATCATGTCACCTCTGACTAAGCTAACACCACAGCAGCTGATGATTCAGAACATATGAGGCCTTTTAATGTTGCTTTGAGTTATGATGAAGTTGCTGAAGTGTGTTAAGGGTCAGTTTAGGAGGCAATGGAGGGTCTGAGAATAGAACGGTGACCCTGTCTTACCTTGTTCTCTCTGCTGTTGTTAGATTTCTCTCTAAATCTGTTTTTGTCCAGCAGACTTGCTGACTAACTTTCTTGTCTGTCCTGATGATCCAGACGTTGCTGAATGAGCTGGACAGAAGTACAGGCCGCTACAGAGACGAGGTCAACCTGAAGACGGCCATCATGTCCTTCATCAATGCTGTGCTGAACGCAGGAGCTGGAGAGGTCAGAGCTAGCATGAATAAAGTCTTGTTGTTTGAGAAAGACCTCAGTGAAAATGTATCCTGATTAAACTTTTTAGGAAATAAAATCAATCTAAAATAATACAAATTATATTTTTAGAGCCTCTGGTTTTAAATGAGGGGTTTATTTATTGAAATCTTCTCATTTTGGTGTTTAAATCTGAAGCTACAGCTAGCATCTTTTTTTTTTTTTTTTACTAAGAATACAGGAAACTCTGGGAAATGTCTGCAACCACCTGTTCTGAATTAAATAAACAATCTTCTTCCTTTAATTCTCACTAAATGACATTTTATCTACACATTATTTAATTCCTAAAGTACATAACTGTACAGCGTATGGTCTCTGAGGAGTTAGCAAGCTAACAGCTGAGTCATACTTGAACTAATCCAGAAATATTTGGACAAGAAGCCTCAGAAAATGTTTGTACCATATGATAAAACAGGTTTGTGAACTTCAGAAGTTCTGTTTGGTTTTTTAGATCATGGATTTCATTGGAAAACCTTTTACTATGTACATGTACATTTCTATTCAGAAGTATTCGATATCATTGATTTATGTAAGTTATGTATCTGTAGTAGAAATTTTATGTCATCTTTCTTTTTTTATGTTTAATTTTAGGACAACTTGGAGTTTCGCCTCCACCTAAGGTACGAGTTCCTGATGCTGGGCATCCAGCCAGTCATCGACAAGCTCAGAGAGCACGAAAACGCCACGCTGGACAGGTGAGGGATGATCAACCCGGCCACGCAGCACAGTTTGATCTACAGGCCAGACAGTAAAATAACAGCAAGAATACCCAGAAACAATGAAAGCAACATCTTTTAAATCCTAAATTAAATAAATGGATCTGTAGGCGTGTAGTCATCCTAAACTGACTCGCCTCCTCATACAAACTGATCTGTTAAGAGAAGGAGAAATTAAATCTTCCCTTGCATTGTAAATGATTTATAAATACAACCCCCAGCTGACAATTTCTGACTTGCAGTTACTTTATTATTAAAACATTTCAGGGAAATGTTTTCTGTGTAAATTTACCAGTCGAATGTTCCAGACTGGACCCTGGCAGGCAGGTTTTGGCCCCGGCGAGTGTATCTAACACCGCTGGTTTGAGGTTTTTACCAGCAAAGCTGTTTGTATAAAAGATGCATAAACAAGATAAAATGATCCAGTTTCATGGATCCATCTTTCTGTTTGACATGATTTTATTGTTTTTCCAGTTTAAATCTCTACATCACATTATGTTGAATAAAAAGATTTGTAATCTTCACAAACAAGATTACACCCCTGTTGTTCTTTGCAGAACTTTATTTCTGCAAATCTGCAACCAGTTCAGAGCAGGATGAGCTAAGGATGAGCTAAAAAAGTCCAACGATCATCCCATCAGACCGTCTCAGAAAACACCAGCAAATTATTTACCATGGTTTGTTAGCTGGTTATATATATATATAACTGCATGACTGATGTTATTTTGCACCGTTGTTGCGTACCTGTGAGCAGTTATCACCTCACCATTCTGCTTATTCTGCTCTTCTGTGCTGAAAGCAGAACTGTCCATGCATTCAAAAGAAATCCTTGAAAAATAATCCATCACTTCATCATCAGTTCCGAGTGATTTTCCAGACGCTGTAACAGAAAAATAAAGCAGCTGAACAGAGATTAAGCTTCAGAGCAGCGTTCAGGGCCTTGGGTTGTTTGTGTAAACGATTAAACAGCAGATTGTTTTTGCCGTCTGTCTGTCCAGGCATTTGGATTTCTTTGAGATGGTGAGGAATGAAGATGACTCCGAGCTGGCTAAAAGGTTTGACATGGTGAGTTTCATGACGTTTCAGACTGCTACGATATACTGATCTGCTTTCTGTGTGACTGAATTCATCAGACGTCTGATGGAGTTCTCAGTTAAATGAATGAATCTTGTTTTTCTCCCTTGACAGACCCATGTAGACACAAAGAGCGCCGGCGCCATGTTTGAGCTGGTCAAGAAGAAACTGAGCCACACAGATTCGTACCCGCACCTCCTCTCCATCCTCCAGCACTGCCTCCAGATGCCCTGTGAGTACCATCAGGATTACGCATCAGTAAAATGCATCCCTGCTTCTCTGTTTGCAGCAGGAAAAGCTGCATTTAATGCATACTGTTGTTCTACATCTGCTCAGATAAGCGTGGAGGTGGCAGCCTGCAGCACTGGCAGCTCTTAGACCGGATCCTCCAGCAGATAGTCCTGCAGGACGACAAGGGAGAGGACCCCGACGTCGCTCCTCTAGAAAACTTCAGTGTTAAGAACATCATTCGCATGTAGGTGGAAGTTACATATATGCATAATATACAACAAAGGCTGCAGGATTTTCCTCTTCTGATTCGTTTTATTTATGATCCTTACAGTGACATACAGTCAGTCCTCCAGGCTCTAAGTGCTCTGCAGATCATGCACTGCACTTTCTTTACTCCTTCTTAAAAGCTTCCCCTCTTCCTTCAGTCCTTCCTCTGATTTCTGAAAGAATCTTCTGGGTGATGCATCCGATCAGCATTACTTCCAGCGAAGATCAAAGCCTGACATTAACGTGGAGAGGCATGACACGAAGGAAAAGAAGCCCAGGGATAAAAAATAGCCGTGCATCAGCTCTAGTACAGAAAAACATACAATATCCACAGGTAGAAGCTGTGGTTCTCCCTTTTTAATGCGGATGAGGAGGTGATATGAAGGTGGCAGCAGGGGGCTGTGGGCTGAATGGGAGGAGGCCTCACTCTGAGCGTGAAGCTGGAGATCAAAGGAAAATGGCTGTAATCGCATTAGGACGGCTGGTCGGCCAAGTCAGCCATGTTTGGTTGCTGCCAAGCATGCTGTCCTGTTCGTAAGAGGAACGGCAGGGTGGAACCTCCGCTCTGATGAAGAAACGCCACGTGTAATGACCTGGAAGGGAGCTTTTGGATGTGTCATGGAGGCTGTTGCTCAGAGAGAAAGTTTTCCAAACGATCGCTGACATTCGCTGGTTTTTGTGGTTGAGGTTTCGCTGGATTTTCAAACTAATATGCTCTTGTGTTCAGAAACCAAAGCATGGATTTTGTGTGGCGTGTAGGTTGAGTTAGGAGAGATTTGGTTTGTTTTACTCGCCTTCAGTTTCGCCTTCTGACAAGCCGTCTTTCTTTTCCTTCACCGTCTTCCTCCTCAGTTTTGTTATGTTTAAACCAAGCGCGGCATCGATGATTAATGTGTTTAGTCTTTGCGGTGAAAGCACCATAAAGCATGCAGCACGGTGCACCTTGACCTTGCCAGCTCCTGCTTTGTTCACTCATTCAGACACCATTGTTTTTGCAATCAGCAAAGCGTTTCTCTCCAGTAGTCCTCCTTAAACGAGATGAACATTCATTCCTGCCTCTCGCAGATCCATCACACCTCTGCCAAAGTCCCGATGTGTTTCCAGAAACTCTCTGGGAGTAAATTGGTCCTGGATGAGCTGAGATTTCCTCGTTGTGTTGCACGGTTAACGGGTGAAAAGCTGTGGCTCGTGCCGTGACGGCTCAAAGAGAGGAGGGGCTTGTTAAAACAACTGTTAAAACAACTGGCAGACAAAGCCATTCATCAGCTGCGGTTACCATGACAACAGCTCTGACCACTCACATGTGTCGCCCGGCTTTAAATGAACGCTCTTGCAGAAATCAAACCTTTCCACGGCGATGCGAAGGTATTTATTGGACCAGTCTTTGTTTGAATGATCCCATCTGTAATTAAAGCAGCGCTGATTTTTCTAATCAACTTCGTGCACTTTGAAGACCTGAAACTGATTAATGAGCAGTTTGCTTTCACGCTGCCTCGTGGATTACCCAGCGTGAGTTGATTAAAAGCAATTAAGTGCGAATCGTTAGCAGCGTGAAGTCATACCTCAGCTCAATGCATCTTTTTTTTGCATGACTGCTGAAGAGAATTGTGTGTGTTGTGAGTAGAGCTGCTGAAACATGTCTGTTCTCTCAACCACAGCCACGGTTACCACCGAAGCTCAAGGTTTCACTTTCCAGTCTTTCATCATCTCAGAATAACCTCTGAAAACATCCCATTGCTAATCTCTTCCTCTTGTTTGTCTCTGTTTTACATTTACAGCCGTCTGTTAATCTGACTTCTCACATTTCATGATGTCACACTTACATCCGACAGGAGTTTAACCCCAAGCCGAACCAAACCCCACCGTTAATAACTTGCGACTGATTTCAGCCCAGCAGGATTTATCTCAGCACTAATGTTGTCCTTTGACGCTTCAGAGAGCAAACTGCATCAACTCAGTCAATGCTGCTAGTGGTCATCAATCTGAGGAGGCTGAGGATTAGTGTCACTGATCAATGGCTTTCCAATCCGGTGATTAAATTCCTTCACAAAGGCCTGAATTGACTTGGTTGGAGTGCAGTTAACCCCCTTTGTGTGAGCGCTAACTTCTCAGACTGCGCCTGGTTTGGTGCTTATGTTGCCTCCGTCTTCTCTTCAGGTTGGTCAATGAAAATGAGGTGAAACTGTGGCGAGACCAAGCGGAGAAGTTCAGGAGAGGTACGAGTCTGCAGCCCATCTGCCTGCAAACATCTTCTAATCATGATCCACTGTATAAAAGGCTTCTTCTCTCCGGGTTTGCTTCCAGATCATGCAGAGCTGCTAGCCAAACTGGAGAGGAAAGAACGGGAGTGCGAGACCAAGACCCAGGAGAAGGAGGACATGATGAAGACTTTGAACAAGATGAAGGACAAGCTGCAACGGGAGGGCGTGGAGCTGCGTTCGGCCAGGGAACAAGTGTTGGACTTATCGTCACGTATTAACGACATAGCTGTGAGTAGAGCTGCTGTCGTATCGGCTTCATCGGAACGTCATGCATTTAAATCAGACTCTTTATTTGTTTTTTTTTTAAGCTTGGGCAATAATTACGTCCGTTTTGTTTGTTAGTCGAGCTTATAAAGCATCTAAACTTCCTCTAATCGGCAAATACGTGTTAAACGTGTTTGCATTTGCAGCACAGGAGTCAGGAGAAAACAACAGGCTGAGTTTACATCACCTCACACCTTGCACTTTTTTCACCAGTTAACACTTTACTTATTTCTCATACATTAAGGAAAATAAACTCTCATGAGCACCTGCTTGTATTCTAACGTTATGAAGCAAACATAATTGGCAGAAGCTTGCTGACTCGTTCTCCAAGAAAAATGCAATTAAAATCTGATTTCTGGTCATTTCACACCCCATAAGAATAAATTCAAGCAGCAGTGCGTACAAATCCAGGTTAATGGCTTTAAAGGTGCTGTGAAAGGATGCAGTGAAAGCAGAGTGTTACTGATCTGAATATGACAGGAAAATAACTGTACAAAGACGGAAATTTGATTTTGTTACATGGATCTGCAGGCTGCAGAATGCTACGTCTCATTGAAACAAACCAGTCTTGCTGCGCTGCAAGGCCAGTCAAAATGAGTTGCAAGCACAGAGGTTTAAGCTTGGAAACCTCTGCAGCAGTGCTTTTAAGACCCAGGTTGGTACTGAGCTGCAGTGTGAAGGAAGGAAAACCTCCTGCAGAACCCGGTTTAGGGTGGTTGACCTCCTGCCTGGAGCGGTTTCAGGTGAGAGGACAGGGATACCTGCTGAAGGACGGCTAAAGGTCAGCCACGTCATAACTTCTTAAACTTTTATTGATTTTCTGTACAAGTGAACAAAGAACAAAAATATGAGAATAGTCACAGTTTGACATAAAAAGAAAAACGGCACATTCGAAGGTATTAAACATTGGAAGCATGTGATGTGATAAATGACAGAAAGCGACTCCATATTTGGCCTGTTTTTACCTGGACATTGTTTAGCTTAGCAATTAGAGCTTCAAACGATGCGGTCTCCATCATGAGTTTAACCCAGTTCCTCAATCTGAGGCCTGTGGAGACTCTTCCAGTTCCTCAGAGTAAGTCTTGCAGCGACAACAGATCCAGCAACCACAAGTCCAAACAGTTCCTGTGGAGATCCAGGAGGCATGAGAGACTGGTCTCCCAGTAGACACAGTTGTGGTGATTTAGGAATATTTAGTCCAGTTAAATCTTCCAAATTTGTAATCAGTTCACGTCATAACTGTAAGCTTTGCCAAAAAGAAGACATTTGAGAGGCTTGGTGCTTCCAGGGAGCTGCTTCCATAAATTGGATGAATCATCGTAGAAAAGGTGAAGATGTTTCTGTTACCGAGGCGCACAGCATCCCTGTTGCTATGGTAACCAGTTTGCACAAAAGGGAACAAGTTTTAACCTTTATTGGATGTGGATTGTTGCGAGTAGCTTAAGATTTAGCAGCTTCCAGTCAGAAAAAACAGAATGTTAATCTTTGTTTGAGATCATATTTCAGAGTTTTATGTCTGTAACGGATGAAGTTGAGGATGAAAGAAAATATCAGACGATGAACGAGTCATGTCGTTCTTTCCTTCTGCTTTTAAAATCCTGCACTCGGAGCGTTTCTTGAGGTTTTAAAGATGAAACCTATTTTTAAACTAAATTAAAGCTCTTCTGAGCGGAAACTGTGAGGAAAGTGGATAAATAATGACATCTAACACCTTTCTGTCCGTTCCTCCTCCAGCAGGGCAGCAGTGTCTCCATACCGCCTCCACCTCCTCCACCTGGTGGCCCCATGGCGCCACCTCCTCCACCTATGATGGGCGGCTTTCCTCCACCACCGCCTCCTCTGCCGTTCAGCTGCCCGCCTCCCCCACCGCCTCCTCCTCCACCTGGAGCACCACCTCCTCCACCGGGAGCCCCTCCTATGTTCGGAGCCCCGCCTCCTCCCCTACCCTCATCCTTCAGCTCCTTGAGCAGCATGCGCTCCAAGTCCATCCCTCAGCCTTCCCACCCCCTCAAGTCCTTCAACTGGTCCAAACTCGGAGAGGTAAGACGAGATGTGTCTGAAATATTCCACCAAATACTGTAAACAGTTGTTTATTGTTATTTTAGAAGTTTAATTAAAATGAGATGTGATTAAAAACTGGATAAAACGGGATAAAATCCCAGCATGAGCAGGTTCTATCTGCCGACACCTTTTAGATTCCAGCAGGTACATTAAGTTAATGTGCTTCTGTCATATTTTATCTTAGTACAATGTAAAGAAAGAGGTGCTGTTGAACCAACCTGGTTCTCCTCATGAGAAATCAGGAGGTGGACAACGAACACCAGAAAGTTAGCAGCAGAGTCTTTGGGCTGTGTTGTGGGTGGAGTCCATGTGGACTGACCTTGTTCCCTGCAGGCGGTGCCGAATATCCACAGTTTGTCTGTTTGGAGTCCAGATCAACACCTCAGATTCTCTAAAGGGTTTTTAAGAGCATAAAAGGATGACTTTGGGTACCTCGAGTCGTAAAAGTTTCCTTCCTGCGACTGCAGGATGGCCACTCGGCGTCCTGAGCAGCAGTTTTCTAAGCATGCGATCACATTTCTGGAACAAGTTTAACCCTGACTGGTGCTACCTTAAAAAAAAATTGAAGGGATTTTAACGTGTGTCTGAGAGGTGTGTGGTGGAAATTACACACATAGCATAGTTTTAATGTGTTACTACTTTATTAGAGGTATTTTATGTCGTACAAAATATACTCTGCATAGTTTAAAGTAGTTCAGAAAGCTTGCTTTAGAAGAATCATGCATAGAAACTGAGTGTTCTGTTCAAGGCCTGTTTCAGCTCTGACTGTTATCATTCTTCAGACAGAGAGTGTTCTGAATGCAGCATTCCTGCAGTTTTTTCAGCGATTCCCTGCTCCAACGCACCTGATTCAAATTAAATGGATCTCTTCAACAGCTTGTTGTCAGTTTTCATGTTGACCTATAAATCTGATTCAAGTTTGCCTATATATACTCCTGATATGTACATAAACACAACACGGGTCTGAAAGACGAGTCTTGGATCATTTTTAGAAGGGAACTTCCTGTTAACAGATGGTGGGCCAAACTTAGTTGCATTCTGCAGTTTATCCACTAGATGTCTCTAAATCCTGCACAATGATCAATATTTGCAAATCCATCTTTTAAACCAGGAGTGCCCAGGATCCTGCAACTTTTAGATGCATCCCTTCTCCAAAACACTTGAATCAAATGGCTGAATTCCCTCTTCTGCATGGCGTTCAGCTCTGCAGATGCCTGGTAACGATTCACGTCTGTTTTAAACAGTAAACTTTATTTAAACCACGTGAGTTGGAAGTTGAGCACTTCATCGATCTGATTGGATTAATTTTGATAGTAAGAGTGATCTGTCATCCAATCACCTGCTGGGTAGCCAATCAGTGTCAACGTAAGACTTCGCAGATGTTCAGCGCTGTAAAGCATCTGCGCCATCAGGTTGCCTAACAGCTGCGTCAGATCAATAAAACCCGTGATGTGACTGGTTGAACGTGTGTTTATTTATCAGCACACCCTCTGAGCGATATCCCTGCATATCCAGCTCGTTTGCTCTTTGGGTCTGTTCATTCATCACCCAGCGCTTTGCACTTTACTCCGCATGTGCTCTTCCACTGAGCTCAGAGTCTTTTAGTTGATTTTATTGCAGCGAAAATGTGAAACATCTGTTCATCCTTCAGCACAGAACTCAGAGAGCCTTCATTTTTAATCCAAATGTAAATGTTAACCCCTCGTGTCCTGCTGTGTTTCAGAACATGATCAATGGTACCATCTGGAACGATATCGACGACCTGAGAGCATTCAAGATTCTTGACCTGAAGGACATAGAGAAGATGTTTTCAGCGTATCAAAGGCAGCAGGTCTGGATTAAAGCTGTGTGTGGTTTTACTGCTGAGCGTGCACTAAATGTAACCAGTTTTCACCTTGATTTCTGAACTGCGAGTGCTGCTGAAAGTGTGTATCTTTGTGTGTGTGTGTGTGTGTGTGTGAGATGTGCATAAGGTGTGTGATGTTTTTAAGAGGGTCCAGACCCAGACTAAGCAGCGGTTCACTGCTGAATGGCTCACTGTAGAGCTGCTTTGGCTAGTACCTACAGAAGACTGGTGTGAGCACTGACTTAGTCTTCATGGGCTCATGAATCAGGGCGTTGCCGAGGAAACGGTCAACACCGAAGCCATGAGGACTCACGATATTTAAAAACAGGAACTTAAGCTGTAAAATAAAGAGACTATTGAGTAAATCATGTTAAACCAAAGACTAACTAATAGGATAATTGCAGTGCGAACGCTCCAGTGGCAACGCCATACAGTACGCAGCAATTACTCCCCTGGGTGCTGCAAGCTAATTGCAAACTCTCCATGTGATAACGTTGGGCGCCGTAAAGCAGCTGATATATTGCACTGCTTTAAACTGGTTTGAGGTGGAAAGGTAATGTGTCCTGATTGGTTTCTAGTAATTGCTGTTTAAATGGAAGTGTTTGCAGCTCCACTGTTCCATACCTACAGAGCTGCCGTCTGACAGCTGAAGGCGCACGTCTCTTTGCAGCCTTTTATTAAAGAGCAATGGGTCATTTGAGGTTGGTGCCGACAGTGATTTACCGCGGCTGTTTATTTATGCGGAGCAGGTTTTTATTGGCACAGGCCGACACTTATATGCAGATCTGAGTGGATGTAGCCACATAAAAACCCAACATCTTCCTGGCTTTGACAACTTGGTTCCATTTGGCAGGGAGCTTAATCTAATTCAAATTCAACTGGACATTATTGCAGTGTTTGCACATGGCATCGCTTCTTTTTCTCCTGATTAAGCTTGTCGTTGGTCTTTCTTTCAGTTCGAGCTGTTGTTGGATTAGCTACCACAGTCATTTGTCATAGTTTTGTTTTTTCATGTCACGACAGATGTAGATGCCATCAACAGAATACGTTAGAGCACTTATGACGGAAACCAAAGCAGAAAAGTGTTTTGCTTGACTTGTGCAGCAGAGAGGGATTTGAGCCGGTTTCTGCCGTAGATCTTATGAGCTCCTGATGACTTGGACAGTAGATGTTTTTCTCACGGAGAGCTTCCCGCCTTCGGCTTGTAGTGCATACAGTAGATGTAGTTCTTTGCCTTAGCAACAACCTTTTTTTCCAGCTTGAAATGCTAATCTTTGCATGTGTTTTTCAATTTTTTTGTGTCTCTCTGCTCTCTCCGACTGCCTGGCCAGGACCTGCTAACTAACCAATCCTTCAAACAGGTGAGTTAAAGATCTTCCAGCTTCTTGACCTCATGGTTTCCATACCTACCTCCATTTCTCCTGTCACCTCCTCTTCTGCCATGCAGCGGACGTCCAGGGAGGAAACTTGTCAGATTAGTTTTTGTTCCTGGTTTTCTCCAAAGTCTTTTGATGCCAGTACAGAACTTTAATCTGGCTCGGTTGACTTACTGCTACAGTTTTTCATTTGAAGGGTTCCCCTCCCTTTGTCTCTGGATCAGCAGAGCACAGTGTCAGAGATATGAGGCTGCACACAGCTGAGGAGCTAGCTAGCTATCAGAGAAGAGAAGCTAGCATTATGTGTTTGTTCTTGTAAAGATGACAGACGTGATGTGTTCTGCTGAACACAGATTTGCAGACTTCTTTTTAAATTTGACACCAAAACAGCTGAGTTTCAGATGCATGTTTAATTATTTAATTATAACATTCCATAAACTTTATACCTACTGCCATATTTGTTATTATTAAACCAACTTTCCTTTTAGTTTTTTGCTCATATAATTATGTCAGCATCTTTCAGTTGAGTCGTAAGTCATGGTCGTATCCCTGCTTGGAAAAGTGTGATTATAAAAGTTTGGCTACTTGCAGGTTAAAAACACGAGCAGACCGCATTTTACCCAACGTCACTTTGATGGCTTGTAAGAAATCTTGAGGGGTTGAGTCTCCAGTTACGTTGGTTTTAGTGCACATGATGCACACAAGCTGGCAGAGCTTTGTTCGGAGCGTGGGCTGCGAGGACTCGGGCTGGTTTTGGTGAATGGGAGTTGTCCCCCTAACCCAGTGCCAACCTCGCTCTGCTGCCAAACAGCCCGGGTCAACACGGGCATGGAAAAACGACACGTTCTTTACAAGCAGCATCTGTTTTACACATGTCATTCCCGACAACCTCAAAAAGAGAACATTTTCTGGGGAGCAGGAAACCAGCCCGGACCATAAATAGAATGTGTTTAACATGCAGTCCCGACCGGTTTATTCTCTCCCCTTCTGGAGTTTAATGCTGCATGTGTGTGAAGAACAGCTCAGATTTAGACCTGGTTTTTCAGCTCTTCCTCTGACAAATTTATAGGTCTGGTTATGCTGTGTGTGCAGCAGTGACTCACCAGCAGTGACTGGTTTGGGAATTTTTTGTGACTTTTGTCTCTTTTTTTTTTTTCACTGAAGCTTTTTAGTGTTGAAGGAGTTCAGTCTGACCCGAGTGAATTTATTCATGTCACATCATAATGCTGCCAGTAGGAGCAAAATCTGGGCTGATCTGGGCTTGTTATTATTTTCTTATTTTATTTTTTTCTTCTTTCATTGAGTATCGCTAAGAAAACCAATAACAATTTATTGATGCGTTATGTTTTCTTTCAGAAAAAGGGGCAGATATTATAAGAAATTTTCTTTTTTCTGCTCCTTTTTGAGCATGGTGCTCTGTTTGTTTTTTTTTTGTACTGTAAAGTCTTGTTTTACCTTTTGTATGACCATGTGGGAAATAAATGATAAATTCTAATGAAATTTGTTCTGATGGAACACATTGTTAAATCTCAGAAGGGGGTCATCCCTCCGCCAGATGAAGACGTTACTGTGCATGCTTTAAATCTGATGTGAGCGCTTGTGGAATAGAGTAAGAGTCTGAGTGAGTTTGTGCTGTGTGTTTGTGTTGTGCAGAAAGAGACGGGCTCTATGGATGACATCTACGTCAGCACGCGGAAGGTCAAAGAGCTGTCGGTCATCGACGGCAGACGTGCTCAGAACTGTGTCATCCTGCTATCCAAGTAAGTATTCCTCACACTGCAGTTCTGAGCTTAAATCAACCTAAAACTGTCAATTTTCCCAGAAAAACAGGAAGAAGGTTCAGTAAAATGACTGACGTGTCCCCATGTCAATGTGGGAAAAAAAACCCCAGAAATTTCTGATTCTGAGGAGCTTGGAGGGGAACATTTGGTCTGAGCAGCTTCATCCCAGTCTGAACCCTAAAAGAAAAGTTTTGTCGTTTCTTTAAGTAGTTTTCAGCAAAATGTCTTCAGAGCAGCTGAAGGACTCAGATCTCTTCTCTGGATGTTTCTGCTTTTTTGTTCCGTTCTCTGTCCAGATGATCCCACGCTGCTTTGGTAACATGGAAGTCCAGGTTCTGTGGAGGATCCGTCCCTCCATCAGACCTGTCGCCTCTGATTTTCAGTCCAGGTCTTGTGTCATGTGACCTCAGCATTATCTCAGTTTTCTTTAAGAAAACGTTGCCATGGAGACCATCTCTGAGGTTTGAGCCGACGCTGGACGGATCAGCTGAAGGTTCAGATGCATCTCTGCAGCACTTTTTATCTTCAGAGATAAATCTGGACCTTGTTCTTACAAAAATCCCATTTTCTGTCTGTCAAACTGTCTCATGTTTTTTTTTATACATGCAGCAAATGAGAACAAATTATGTGTTACGTTGTGACACGCTGCGAGGAACAAAGAGCCTGAAGGTCCAAGTAGAAATTGATTAGGAACCTTTTTCCCTGCCTGAATGACTCAGAGGTAAAGATTAAGTGGTTGAACAAACAAAAGCACCAAAAGTCGGCAGAAGATGAATGAAAAAGCAGAAAATATCTAAAGAAAAATGTTGAAAAACCTTCAGAAAGTTGGAGAACTGCTGAAGACTAAGTCTGACTCTCTGGAACAAACTACTTTACTTACTGTAAGTACTGTCTGACAGGTTAGGATTGGCAAACAGCTAGTTAATACCTTCTAATTACGGCCTAAAAGATGTAAATTAGCGTCTAGGGCTTTCAGAAAAGGCTTCATGTCGGGGTCAGGCGAGGGATTTTTACTTAAGGTTCCAGAAACTATATTTTTTACAGGCACACTGGGACACTTGTCAGCGTAATTGAGCTGGCGGCCGTGCAGTTTCTTTTCAAAGAACCGCCTGAGTCACATGTCTGCTGTTATTGTCCCGGACGCAGTGCATCTCAGGAAATAGTGCCATCTATTATTAAACATTCAAGTGCTATCAGTGTCCACGTTAAGTCGTGTGAAAGATGTACGTGTTGACCCTTTTCCCAGGGGGGTCACTGTACATCTGCACTGGAATCAATTATCATCGCTGAAGATACAGCCAACTATGTGGCCTGGTTGGTCTGTTGGTCTGTCTCCACACAGCCATAGAGCCGTTTGGACACTGAGCCTCTCTGCAGATCAATAAACAGGCTTCCTGAGTCCTTTGTGTGTCTGACAAAACAGCAGCATGCAGGCTGGACTTACTTTCGTGTCAATAGCGGATGACCCTGGGGTACAGATGACCCAAATGGGGTCAACAGATGCTCAATGACGCTTTGATGCTCTGACAAACAATGCTGTTATTGATCGTAAGCCAGCACACTTAACACTGATCAGATGCGCTGAGAACAGCTGGCAGTGCTGCTGGGGGTTGTCGCTGGTCCACACTGCTGTTCAGAACAGTAGAATCAACCTGTTTCCGTTTTTATTATTAAGGACTGAAACCATTTCACTTCTTCTTCAGGTTAAAAATGACAAATGAAGAAATAAAGAGGGCGATATTGGAGATGGATGAGAGAGAAGAGCTCGCCAAAGACATGTTGGAGCAGGTATGCTTCACTGAGTCAGGATGTGTGTGTGTGTGTGTGTGTGCAGGGTGGTGTCAGCGACGTCAACATTAATATTCTTATTTAGAGTTTTTGGCTGAATGTGTTGGATGTTTTTAGGGACCTGTGTGTAGTTTTGTGTCGGGTTGTGAACGTTGTCTTCACTTCTCTGCAGCTTCTGAAGTTTGTCCCTGAGAAAAGCGACATTGATCTGTTGGAGGAGCACAAACATGAGCTGGAGAGGATGGCCCGCGCTGACCGCTTCCTCTACGAAATGAGCAGGTAACCATGGCGACATATTTCCCTCTGCATCTGCAGGTCTGTCTGAATCGTGTTGACAACATCTGTCAGCGCAGTTTAGGCAGCTTTAACCCTTAAATCTCATCAAATCTTTGATGCATCTGTTTTTAACACACATACAAACACTACCTTCTTATAGCTTTTATCTTTTCAGTACAGCCTCCGGATTATCAGACTAAAATTATGTAAAATAAATGTATCAATAGATATAGCAGCATAAAGAGTAATCAGACGAAAGAAACAGAACTTTGTAGAAATAACATAAAGATCAACGGTGACCAAAACCTTTAGTCATCTGCACATCATTCTGTCAAGTCTTGGCTTTCAGGAGATAAAATATTGACACTAAAAGAAACACAACAAATTCCCATTTTTGCCTATTTTCAGTTATTTATTGTGCTATTTCCCTACTTTCCTCACAAAACCAACAACAATTCAGCTGCTTCTGGCACCAGTGTGTTTTAAACACGTCGTCTTGGCTTCATTCCTGCCATAGAAGATCTTTATTCACCTTCTTTTCTGCTCACCTGTTGGTCTTTGGCTGCTCCTGATTGGATGTTACCGTCAATTTAGGGCTCTCTGATTGGTGGAAAGTCTGACAGGAAGTGTCTTCATCTTAATTTCCAGCTTAAAACAGAAGTCTTGTGGTAAATAACAGTGTTATCATGGATCATTGTGGATTTACCGTTTAGAGTTTCTAACTAAACACCACATGTTGTGATTGGATTGTAAACCTCCTGGACCGCATAGAAACTTTAAGGGGAAGATATCAATCACAATTTACCCCACAGACTTCCACACTACTGCTCTTGATAGGCTGGTGGTGGTATAAGCGATGGCGCTCAGAGGATCTAGCAGAGTTTAAAGGGTTAAGTCGAACTTTAACTTTATTCCTTTCAACGATGAGATTGTATAAAACCGTCTGATGATAACCTCCTAATGCAGGCAGGGCTTTGGGCTCTCTGAGCTTCTGTTCAAGGTTTCCAAGTTCTTAAGAAGGTCCAATGTGTCAACAATATTCTCTATAAAGTTCTGTACAGATGTTTGAGCTTAATGTGCAGAATCAAATCGTGTCTGATGCAGACACATCAGACTCATCAGAATCTGAGCTGTGTGGGAAAGAAGTGAAATGGAACCCTGTCCACTGTCTTTCCTCTTCACCGCTTCTCCTTTGGTGTTAAAAAATACATCTGGGACTTTTTTGTCATTTAATATCCCCTGTTTCTCTTTGAAATCCTCCCTGCCTTCTTCTCTGAACCTCTGGGCCAGTTTTATATTCCCATTTGTCAAGTCTGCGTTTTGATGGGAGCCCATTGGCTGATCATGAAACCAGTGTAAACTGAGAGAGGGAGTTTTCCACAGCTGAGTGACTTTTAGCTTTGAAGTTCCACTCCCCTAAAGACGAATGTAACTGACCTCCCTCTCCTCCTCCTGCCTCTTTGTTCTCCTCTTCAGAATTGACCACTACCAGCAGAGACTGCAGGCTCTGTTCTTTAAGAAGAAGTTCGCAGAGCGTCTTGCTGAAATTAAACCCAAAGTTGAAGGTAAGGCCGGACCGATCAGAGCTGCTGAAAGCTACCGAGTTTACTGAAGAGAAAACGTCCAAGTTTGTTGTTTTCTAATATCAACAACCAGCTGATCATAAAAACACAGATTGTTACTGAAACCTGGTTCAGACCAAAGCTACAGATTGGTTTTAGAAGGTCTGATCAGATAAACCTGAGGGGTGTGTGGGTGTGTGTGTGTGTGTGTGTGTGTGTGTGTGTGTGTGTGTGTGTGTGTGTGTGTGTGTGTGTGAGAGAGAGAGAGAGAGAGAGAGAGAGAGAGAGAGAGAGAGAGAGAGAGAGAGAGAGAGAGAGAGAGAGAGAGAGAGAGAGAGAGAGAGAGAGAGAGAGAGAGAGAGAGAGAGAGAGAGAGAGAGAGAGAGAGAGAGCTCATTCATCCAGAAGATGTTGAGTCAAGTCAGCTGGATGTGGATCAGTTTCTTCCAGATGATTTCCTCTTTTGCCATCGATCTTCTTCGATCATCTTATAAATTAATATTCCACTGGATCTAAAATTAATATTACTCCTTTGGTACCAAACCAGTATAAAACTGACATTTTAAGCAGAGTGAACTGGTGAATTTGGCTGGATTACAAGCAAAAAGTATTATAGTAGTATAAAAGTATTACAGATAATAAATGGAAAAATCTGGATGTACTTTATGTTGAGATATGAATATAACTAATGTTCTAATGCAAATCAATGGAAATAATGTAAGATTAAAGAATAATATGATACTAAATGTTCAAAAACCATTTAGGAGCAAGCAGGGAATTTACAGAGGAGGGATTGCACAATAATAATAATAATCAATAACAATAGGGCCCTGCCATACTTCGTATGGCTCGGACAATAATAAATACAATTAAAATTTAGAAAAAGTGAAGAAAATCTGTCTTTTATTCTTATGTATCTGTTATATAATCATGTTTATTTATTTGCTCACAGTAGAATAGTGATTTAAATCTACATTAATGCATAAATGGATAGTTGGGACAGAAAAACACTTAAAAGAGAGTAGAGTAGTTCATCCAATCTGATCCACTTTATTTATATCACATATTTTATAAACGTTAACAGGTTTCCAAAGTGCTGCACAGAATAAAACAAAAACAATGTTACAAAACTAAAATATCAGCAAATACAAAGTAATAAACTTCAAATCAAACCAAAACCAAGAAATAATTTAATAAAAATGAAATGATAAAATAGCTAAAGTCCACAGGGGACCACACAACTCGCGCGGTGTTAAAAGCCACAGAACAAAAGTGAGACTTAAGACAAGACTTAAAACACTCCAGGGTGGGGGCTGTGTTGGCTTGGGGGGGGGGGGGGCAGGTACATGGGTACAAAAAAGATCTTCTGTTCTGATGGAGACGGTGGAGGGAGCTGCGTCTCTGAGAGTCGTGACTCACCGGAGGTCTGGTTGGCGACAGTCGTCCACAGTTTCACTGAGGCTACGTGTACGTCGTGTCATTGATGAAAAGAGAAAGGAAGGAGGCGTCATGTGGCCTGAACATCTGAGACAAACACTGAGCGTCTGTGTTTTTCAAACCCAGACACAACATCAGACAGAAACTTGCAGCTCAGACTGCAGTGAGCGACCGTTCACCAGATGGGAACACAGCCGAAGCAGTTCCAGCAATTAGCCACGTCCCTGCATCCTAATAATAAACTACACTATACTGGGGACTGCCATGTTATAATCCTGTACAGAGAAGACAGGTGGTTTCAACAGGGGGGAGGGTGAAGACATCAGTGCTCATTCAGTTGTTCCAAGGAGATTAACGACATCTATGATACTTTACCTGAAGTAGAACTATGAACACAGTCTCTCTAACGAGACGCCAGGTGAGTCAGGACCCTCCATGACAGTCCTGGACTCTGACACATCGGTGCTTTAACAGGCTCCATCAGATGGAAGAAGCTCTCCTGGATGGGAGCGAGACTCTGAAGCCAGTCCAGTAAACTCGACTCAACCTGCACCGGACATGATTTTAATGCTTTACAGGTCTGGAGATCAGCAAGTCTTCTGTTTATAGAAAACTGCAGCATCAGTTATGTCAGATATTCCCATTGTCAAGGTTTACACCTGTCCTGATGTTGTTTCAGCTGTCCTCATTTTACAGTCAGAAGATATTCAGTGTTGAATGTTTCAGTGTGACAACAAGCAGCATATTAACGTACATCATGTGACATTAATACGTTCAGCCATGTTGACAGTAAATAACCTGCCTTCACCGTGTAGACAGAAGGGTAAAACACAAGAGAAAAAGATGGTTCCCGTCGCAGTCGGGGAGAGCAGCTGCAGCGTCTGGCTCCAGAAACTGGCTCGATCTGATGAGATTATCGCTGAGTATCCAGGATCACGTCTCGACTGGCAGTCGTCATGGCGATCAGCAGTCATAAAGTCTGTGCTGGCGGGTTCTCAGCTGGACGCTGTGACGGATGCAGGGTCCGGTTTATGTAATCAGAATCAGATATACTTTATTGATCCCAAACTGGGAAATTAAAGCTGGAAATAACTGATGCTTATTGATATGACAAACCAAACAGATCGCTTATGTAACCATGGGGACGGTCTTTCAGTCCATACATGGATTTAATAATCCTGATCGCCAATATTTAAGTGTTGACGCCGATTTTTCCACGTGATCAGATTTATGACTGAATATGCGACGCGGTTGCGCTGGTTGTACAGCAGGAGATGGTGATGCCGGTCTGTAACGGCCGCAGTCCTGTAGGTTTTAGAAGTTTCCTGCTGCAGAACGACTGAATCAGATTAACCTGTTTGGCTGGAACACGTGCGTTGGAGCAGGGTAATGTCTAAAACCTGCAGGACTGTGGCCTCCAGGGACCAGTTTGGTTTGGATTATTTCATCAGAATTTCTAATAAATCAGTCTGTAAATAATCTGGATTGTTTTTATGTAACTGTTTGTAATGAAATATCATGAGAGCAGCTTTTTCTGGAACATCTGATTTTAAAATGTTTGTATTTACAAATTCAGCAAATTGCTTGGTTACGTGTGTGTGTGTGTGTGTGTGTGTGTGTGTGTGTGTGTGTGTGTGTGTGTGTGTGTGTGTGTGTGTGTGTGTGTGTGTGTGTGTGTGTGTGTGTGTGTGTGTGTGTGTGTGTGTGTGTGTGTGTGTGTGTCTGTCTGGTGGTCAAATGTGTGTTGGTTCCGTGCAGCTTTCTGCTTCCAGCCAGCATCCAGGTTGCCACGGCGACTGTTATGGAAAGCTGGCTCATCACGACAGAGAACATCTCTTCCTGTCTTTAAAGATGGAGGCAGGAGCTTTCCAAAGCAGCCTGTTTGAGCCAGAGCTGGAGCTTTCTGGCTTCTCATCTTTAGTTTTGTATAAGCTGTAAAATCTTGTCAAATATTCAGTTAATTCTAGTTTGAGGTCGAACGAGCATCTTCTGACGTGCATTACGTTCAGTTTGGAGTAGCGGTGGGAAAAAAAAACCTCCTCAATCTCTGTTGTTCAGTCCAGAAATCCCCTAACCGCACTGCTCATCGGTGCCCAGAAGGAAAAAAAATCTGCCTTTTTTTCGTATTATTATCCTTCATGTTCCTTTGTCACATGCTGTTGATGAGGCGATATTTCCTTGGACCACCCAACATGCTGAGTGTTTGCAGAGCCAGAGCAATGCTTCCCATGCTGCATCACAGCAGAAGGAACTGCAACAATAACTAGAAGGAATTAGTTGATGCTTTCCACAGTGCTGAGGTTTCCTTTGTGGAGAGAGGGAACCACCTGCGCTCTGCCAGACGAGTCTGTTGTCAGGGGGGAGAAACGGACGGCATCGGGATCTGTTTGGAATATTCTGTTTAATAGATGGATGGAAGAACCCGACGGGTTTCCCCGCCGAGCCGCCCAGTCATACGACTAATAATACGCATACTAATCAGTCATCATGAAGGATGTTAAAAATGAGGGAAATTTTTGGGCCATGTGGAGCTGAAGCTTCAGTTTCTGTCTCTGAGGTAAACAGAGTGGAAGGAATGGTGTAAGGCCAGGTTGTTATGTAACAGGAAAGGTTCACACACGCACACTTGCCATCTGCTGTTCTCCCATTTTCTTGCAGCCATCCTGAACGCGTCCAAGGAGGTGGTCCGCAGCAAGCGGCTGACTCAGGTCCTGGAGGTGGTGCTGGCCTTCGGCAACTTCATGAACAAAGGCCAGCGGGGGAACGCCTACGGATTTAAGGTCTCCAGCCTGAACAAGATCGTCGACACCAAGTCCAGCATAGACAGGTGGGCCAGAGGGGGCTGTGGGTGTGGATTTAACCCCAAGATTTAGCAACACATGGTGTGTGTGCTGCTTCATAACTAGTCTAAAATACAGTTGTGTTCATATTTATTCATCCCCTTTCATTACAGAAGGAAAAAAACAGCTGCCTGTAAAATAAGCTGAAATTGACTAAAGTAATAATAAATAAACATTTTATGAAAATCATTACATTATTTTCTAATTCTGGTTCAATAGAAATATTTTTTAAAATCAAACAAATAAGAATTTATGACATATTACATCACTTATAAAGTAATATTTAGTGTAACAATCCTTTAATGTTTCCGCTCCAGTCAGGTGTTTTCTGTTCCTCTCAGTCAGACTTCTGCACCTGTTGACAGGTATTTTGTCCCACTGTTCAACAGAAAAGTCTCTAATTTATCCAGGACCAATTTGTTTGTTTGTTTTTCTTCAACTCAATTAAATGAAAAAACAGTATCTTATATTACTAAATTATATTTTTAAATTTTTTTTAGTTATTTTTAAAGTCTCCAGTTGTTTGAGTGACTGTTGTAAATTCAGCCTTTTCTTTAATGAAAGGGGATGAATACATATGAGCACAACTGTAGATATAGACCTGCCAAACTTATAAGGGAATATTCACCTCATAATGGTTCAAATTTAAAGTTGTGTTGGAGGAAATATTTAAAAAAAGAAAATCTAAAACCTGATCCACCTAATAGTCCTTTCAGGTGTGTGTTTTAACATTTGGACTTATTCTCCCAGGCTGGCTGCTTCCTTCCTTCCTCCCTGCTTGCAGATTATTATCCAGGTTTTTCTCCAGCATGAGGATTTTCCCTGGAAATCAACTCGCTCGTGCACTTCTCAATTCCCTGATGGAGACGCTCGTTAGCGCGTCATGTGTGGGAGTTTCTCTTCTCTGCTTCAGGAGTAATGAAATGTTGTCTGTGCGGCCGCGGTCGCCACGGTAACGGGAACTGCTGGCTCTTGCTGCAGCACGATTTCCCACGACTGAGACGTGTCAAAATGTAAACAATGAGATGGGCTGTGGGAAGACGGTCTCTTTGCTCTGCCCTGACCTCATTTCACATCATTCCTGAGCAGGTTTGGACTGCGCAGCGTGCAGCGCGCAGCGTGCAGCGTGCAGCGTGCAGCATGGAGCTTTCCAGTTGCACTTTAACTCGTCACTTCCTGCTGGCTCTGTTTCTATTTGGAGCCATGTTGCTATGGTAACCCATCAACAGTCATGGCTGCACCCAGTCAAACTTGAGGCTTTGTGAGAACCTGAGAAGCATTTCATTTCTCCAGAAGTTGGACCTGTTTCCTCACAGCTGGAAGGTTCCTGGCTCGATCCGGGTCTTTCCGTGTGGGCTTAGCGTGTTCGTTTCCATGTATGTAGGTTTTCTCCAGCTTCCTCCCACAGTCTGGTGATCATTTACTGGTCACAATAAATGATTTATTATGAAAAAACATCTGATCTGATCTGAGGTGCAACATCACGCAACGTAGAAAAAAAGCACAACTTTATGGAGCTTTTAACGAAGACACTCGGATGTTTGGATTTAGTTTCTTACCGTTATGTTCCCATCATGTATATAAAGATGGCAGCTGGGTAGATGTTGGAGAAACAGTTATTGCTTCCCTTTTTTTCTGCCGCGACGATAAACAGCCAAGTCATCTTTATTTAGCCAACTCTTCAGAAACAGAAGGTACAGACCAACCAGTCAGAGTACATAAAAACATTTAAAAGACATCAAATATATTTAATAAGCTAATGTGTTGCAGTATTTGTATTTATTTTGATCTCCATTATCTATTCCAACACAGCTATTCTTCCTGGAGTCGATACAACATTCCTGTCATAATACAATGATTACACCAGTTTTCTATACAAACCGTAACAGTGATAGCGCATAACTAGTACAGCGGTTTGTTGGTTATCTTTAGTTGTTTATCATGTTTTTCCAGCTGTTTGTCATTTTCTTCTCACCTTTCCAGATTGTTTTCCTCTGAATCTGCTGAGTCAGCACTTTTTGGTTAGTTGGTGATATTAAAACAAATGAGCAAAATGAAGATCTTTTCTCTGCTGGACTGATTAGAGACTCAGTTCTATTTAACTTGACTAACATGTCTGTTAGATATAAACAATGTTTTATAAGTTTTATTTGACAAACAAATTTCTGCCTTCTTGCTTTCTTATCATTTCAGCCTAATTTTCTGCATCTGGTTTCCGTCTCAGTTACACACTGCTGAAGTAGCAGGAACTTTGTGTACTGCTGGACATGTTTAGGCTTTCAACACAGGACAAAATTATGTCACTTTTTCCATATTTAAAATGAAAGTTGAACTTTGGAAGCATCTTACATTCATGAGTGTTGTTGATGCAAACTGCTCACACAAGCTGCGTTGCACAGAGGAACAAGAGAAACGCAGCCAGCGTAATAAAATCAGTTTTGGGCGGCGATGAAAGGCTTCATAAAACGCTTGGAAGAAATCTAAACATTACATATGAAGAAAATGATTTTAATCCATCTTTAAAGTCAAACTGATGGCAGTTTTTAGAAGCTGAAGGCTGTGAAACAAATTGTATAATCTCCTTTAAAGTATGCTGATATATTTCTGCAGCATTTACTTGAAGAAGAAGAATGTGTATAATAGAATTTATTTAATATCTATCAAACATGTTGTTTATCAGCAAAAACAAGACAGAAATCCAACTATTTGCTCATTTTACACTTGTTTGCACGAACTCAGCAGACACTGCAGCACCACAGCGTCTTTGATGCGTTTGTATCTGTGTTTGCAGCTTTCTGTAGAATAAGACATGATGAATGTTTTCTGTTGCATTAAGCTTAAAACAGACAGACAAATAGAACATTGTCACGTTACTCTCCTGAAGTGATGATAAGCAACGAAGCAGCATCTCAACTTTCCCTCTTGTCTTCCAGGTTATTATTTTAGACAAAGTCTGCATGACTGTTTTTGTGTCTTTGTGCTCCATCAGGAACATCACCATGTTGCACTATTTGATCATGATCTTCGAGAAGAACTACCCAGACACACTGCACATCCAGGAGGACCTCAGCAGCGTGCCCGTGGCTGCCAAAGTCAAGTGAGTGCTCAGCAGCTCGCTGTGGGGATGTTTGGAGGCAACAGCAGCTGTTTCAGTCCAGAGAAGGAAAGATGATGTTGATCTTTATCTGTTTCAGTTTGACAGAGCTGGAAAAAGAAGTTCACAATATCAAGAGTGGACTGAAGGCTCTCGAGGCGGTGAGTTGTAGCGTGTTTGCGTTGCGTTTCCTCCCACTGGTTCTTCTCCGGCCTGTAATTATGTATTTGAGCAGAGCGGAGATGGACGGCGGGCTGAGGTGTTTAAATGCTGGTAATGTTCTGTGCCACACACAGAAACAAGGACTCCAGTGGAAACACAAGCTGAGGTCTTTCCAGAAGGCTGAAGTGATCAGAAAGTGTTTATTCCTATCATCACGTGCATTTTTGCCCTTCAGGAGCTGCACTACCAGCAGAGCAGGACGCGGGAACGTGGCGATAAGTTTGTGGCTGTGATCGGTGACTTCATCACTGTGGCTGGATTCAGCTTCTCCGAGCTGGAGGACCAGCTGAGCGAAGCCAAGGACAAGGTAACTAACCGTGGGACAGAGAGCTTTTCATACGTGTGGCTTTAATTCATCCGTAGCCAGGCATCCTCACTGCTAAGCCTGCATGTCAGAGAGGGAAGAAACCAAACTAAAGAGCCATGGAGAAGCTGGACATCCCTCAGACAGAGATGTCTTCAGCTCAGCTGGGAACCCCAGAATTGAAAGATTTCCCCAGAATCCCCCCTTCCACATCTTCTCTTTGTCTTTGTTTCTTTAAATGAGTGCATTAAATCCCCACTGCAGCTCTTCACACCCGGGACAAGTGGCCTTTTGAACCCAGCTGGCTTGAGTACTGATGCATGGTAGGAAGTGTGTAAGCTGAACTTATCAGTGGGACTATGGGAATGTCAGCCTGTCAGTGTTGGAAAGACCAATGGGAATGTGTTTAATTTGCAATCCCTTTTTCCAGTTAGCATCCTGAAGCCGACGCTTTGAAAGATCTGAAATCTGGCAGACTTTTATATGAGCACAGATACTACTTTGTGCTTCACCTCCTCGTGGGGATTGTTTCTTCCCAAAATAACTGACAAAACAATGTAAAACGTGCAAAGCGCTCTGGTTTTCTAAAGGATCATTGTATGATGGATGGAGCAAATGAGAGCAGGAAGGGCTCTGGGGGTTTATGGAGATTCCCTTTGCTTAATTATTTGCTCAGGGATGGAGTAAAGAAATATCTTGGAGGGAAATGGTTAGGACGTCACGGGAAAAGAACTGGAGGAATAAGGCACCTCTCTACAGTAAAACAAAAGAAGCTATGTTCACCACCCCAGACGTTAAACACACAGCTCTGTGTGTCTGTGTGGTTGGTAAGTGGGGAGTCTCGCACATTAACTCAGTGCTTGTCAAGGCCCTCTGACGCTCTGGTGGCTTTCCAGTGGAATACAAATATGGAAGTCAGGATGTGTGTTTAAGAAGGTTGAGGATGACTAAACAGAGCAAGAAGCCCGCTGAGGCTAATAAAGCTCCATGGCAACAAATGTGTGTGTGTGTGTGTGTGTGTCTGCAACAAAGATACACACATGTTCACCAGACATGTCATACATTACAAAGGCGTACAGTCGACCAGGGTCATGTGGGACACAGGCTCAGAGGTTTCCAAACAGATCCAATAGCTTTAAACTTAACAACACGCCCACACTGCATCATGCTCAGAGAATACAAGATTCACTTTCTGTCCAACAACTGTGCCGACTCGACTTCAGACTGCAGACGATGCTTCAGGATACTCATATGCAGATGCTGTTGCATGGGAAATATTAGTAAAGAGTAATTAGGGTTGATGTGGCCTAAAAAAAAGTCAGGTTCAGGCACTAATGTAGCCTGCAAAAGAACTTTATAAGTAGAAGGGTTGGGTTGTTATAACCAGTTGTGTCTGTCATCAAGCTGTTCTCATCAAAAAGCTTTTCAAGTTGCAGTCTGCTTCTCTATACAAACCAGATGTGTGCATGTTCCTCACACTGCTGCCAGAATTCAGCAGAACTTAGTTCCTCCTGGTCTGTGTCTGTTTATTAATCCAGGTTATGCTGTAAATGCTCTTTATTTATTATTAAAGTAAATAATGAAAGTAAAAAACAAGCTAATCTTTAAGCTAGGTGATGGCATTAGCATGCTAAGACAGTTTTATATTTATTAGTCGACAACAGACCGATGTGCTGCATGAAGTTCAGTTAAGTTCACACAGAAAAATGAAATAATTGGCAGAAAAATGACAAATGAAACAATAGATTAACAAAAGCATGTTTGTCTTTATGTGAACACATAAATGCTAACATGCTAATGCTAATTGTCAAAAGTTAATAATGGCCTCATTAGTTTTTTTATTTATTTAAAATGTCCAGATTGAGAGTTAAGACTCTGTATGAAGAGTCCCCCCCGCATTGGGGCCCACATATTCAGAGAAGTTCTGGTTTGAGAATACTATTTGGTATCTAATAAAATACAAAAAATTCTAATGATAATCTCTGACATGTGTTACACCACTCATACCAACAGCTCTGGATGTAGAAAAAGTTTTTTATTTTCACCAACAAAGTTGTGCAGGGTACAAACATTTTAGATTTTGACACTGGGTGCATTCTTCACCAACCATTTTCCAACTGCACACACTCCTCTTTCTTTCTCAGTCACAAAACTGCTTGCTCTGTCCCCTATTGGTAACAGTGGTAAATCATATAACTAAGAGTGGTTTGAAGAAGATTACTGAGTGCAGCAAACAGAAATATTTCTTAATAGGTGCTACACATGCAGTTTTTCTAAAAGACTGGGCAGAAATGTGAAATTAGTACACAAATAGAAAATGACCAAGCAGAAACCTGAACAACACATGTATAATACAAAATATTGTAAAGAGTCATGCGGTGGTGCACAAAAAACCAAAAGAGATGCAAGATGATAAATCAGCAAAATGCAAACTAACACAAGGAGACTAAAAACATGCAGATTGCCCCTCGGCAGAGGTAAACGACGGGCTGAATGACCACAGAGGTCCTGCACAGTACAAATGATGGCAAAGAGATGCAAAATTACCACAAAAATGTACGAAATGACCGCAAGCAGGGGAGGCTGGGTATGGATCAAAATCATCACCATTAAAAAGCCATCACAAAGATCGAGGCAGTACAACAGCTAAAACACACACAAAAAACTCCTGTGTTGCTTGCAGGCGGACCGGCTGCATGGTGACCGATTGTGTCCCCGTTTTACTACGTAATAAATCATCTTATTCAGAGAAGTGTGATTAAAAACCCCTTCAGAAAAATAAATTGTGATTAAGAAGTCAAATATTTGACTTGAACAACATTTAATGAGAATTATGTTGTGAGCAAACTAAATGTACATTTGTGCGTGCCTCCCATCTGTATGGGAAGATATCTGCATTATTTCAGTCTAGTCTGTGTGTTTCTCTCCTCTCTGCAATAAATTAAGTCCAGGTATCGTTAAATAAATCTGGATCGGATGTTATTATGTTATAATAATCCATCATTAATCAAATGTGGGAAAAAGTCTAAACTATCAAGCGTAAATATAAATAATATAAGAAAATTCCGCTTTGTTTTGTTCCTGTGAGATGATTAAATTGTTCGTGAGCTCATGTCTTTGTTTCGTTGTTTGTGTTCGTGCATGTGACTTTGTGTTTACTCGTTTAGTGCAGACTCAAGGGGACGAGAGGAAACTGTTTTAACCAGACACATAATTACTAGCAGCGGGAGGGATGACGGTGGCGTTGCCATGGACACCGGGCCCATAATGATAGGATGGTTTTGCATCCTCAGAAAGGAGAATGCTCCAAGTCTGTTTTGTGACAGCACAATGACCACATACAGAATACTCATAAGCAACTCATAAACAAAAGTAATGTGATGTTTCAACTCGCATGTGATCATAAGGTAGAGTTCGGGTCTGCAGGGAGTTTTTCCCTTTTTCATCTTATACTTTTACTTAAAGTTGGTTTGACTTGGTCAGGATACAGATATGAAAACTGTTGCTTGTAGGGTTGAGCTAACAGCTTCATGCACAGCGACACCTTTTTGCTTTTAGACAGAAAAGAGAACAGAAGTACTGCAGCCATGATCAGAATGAAAAAAATATTTTCTTCTGCATTTTTGGCTCCAGAGAAAAGAATCCAACGAGCCAGATCGCACGGACATGTGCATCTAACTGCAACACTCTTTCAGTTTGAAGGGAATTATTGAGCTTTGAGGTCTGTAAGTGAGGTACAGTATATTGAATCACTTAGTGTGGAGTCTGTGTGTGTGTGTGTGTGTGTGTGTGTGTGTGTGTGTGTGTGTGTGTGTGTGTGTGTGTGTGTGTGTGTGCGTGCCGCAGTGCAACACTCTGTGTGTGGGAACGTTTGGCTGCAGGCATGGTCCTGGCAGAGCAAACTGAACAGCTCGGACCAAACAGGGCAGACATACGGTGAAGCAGTCTTGCAGCCGCTCTCCTACCTTATCTGTATCCCTGCACCAGGATCATTTATTTGGAACATTATGAACGTTAGAATAACCAGAATTTGGGACAATTCCGCATCTCTGATGTAAAAATATAAAAACTCTGTATGTTCTGCACAGTTTGCCAAATCTCTGAAGCACTTTGGGGAGGAGGAGAAGCGGATGCAGCCTGACGAGTTCTTTGGGATCTTCGACACCTTCTTGCAGTCGTTCAGCGAAGCTCGGCAGGACCTGGACAACATGCAGCGGCGCAAGGAGGAGGAGGAGCGGAGGGCTCGGATGGAGGCCATGGTGAGACGTGCAGGGATTTAACCTGGCTGAACTGATGCAGAGAGATTTCTGTGTGATAACCTCCTCTTCACTCCCTCTCCAGCTGAAGGAGCAGAGGGAGCGGGAACGACGGTCCAAGAAAGGCGGAGCAGATGAGGTCAGCGGGGAGTTTGATGACCTGGTCTCGGCCTTGCGCTCCGGCGAGGTCTTTGATAAGGACCTGAACAAATTAAAGCGTAACCGCAAGCGCTCCGTCAACCAGCTGGTGGAGGGTGGCGGTCGTGAGAGAGCCGTCACCAAGGTGAACTACTAGGTTGGGATAAAGATGGCGAAACGAAACACCAGACAACTAAATTCTGCCTCGGTGTAGAGTTCTTAACACCTTCAGTCCAGGTCCTGGAACAGTGGCTGCTCCCTTCGGAGCAGATGTCCGTAACAGCTGGACTGGACATCTAGCGGCCTGCATGGGCAGCAGATATGCAGACGTGAAGGATGCAACACTCTGACTGGTCTTGTAAAGCTATTTCCCACCGGCTCTTCCTGGACGTTGGGATGAGGGGTTGGACAGACCACTGTGACACATTGCCCCCATGTCATTTGATCACATCCTTCCAACACTGTGTTCAAGGTTCTCTTCTATTTTTCCTCCCTTCACAAACCTCCTCTCTTCCTCTGTGAGCTTCTTGATGTTGAAAAGGCCCCTCTGGTTTGCTTATCTGGCTCTAACACACATGAAACGTTGGGATCAGACAGTTATTTTGTACATAAAGGATTAGAAAAGGGACGATGAAGTATCTTCTGGAAGGAAAAAAAACAGAAAAAGAAGAGGGAACTAAGCCAAAACCTCCACAGTCATGTTGCTTCAGACGGGGGAAAGAAGTCTTCAAAGCCACATAATGGATGAATGTTAAGGAAATCTGGAACATTTTGGAGTCGGTGATTTCAAAATGCTCCCCGGAAGATCATCCCGACAGTCACTTGTCAAGGAAACGACTCACCTCGATCCGCCCGACGAAATAACGACTGTGCCACACGGATCGAGCTTCACCTTCACACTTCCATGGTTTCAGCATTGCTCTGGCATCAAGCAGTGCCAAAGCAGAGAAAAAACAAATGTAAATGTATTAATACAAAATATACTGCAATTAGGCATTGATATATATATATGTATATATATGTATATATATGTATGTATATGTATATATATATATATGTATGTATATGTATATATATATATATGTATGTATATGTATATATATATATATGTATGTATATGTATATATATATATGTATGTATATGTATATATATATATGTATGTATATGTATATATATATATGTATGTATATGTATATATATATATGTATGTATATGTATATATATATATGTATGTATATGTATATATATATATGTATGTATATGTATGTATGTATATGTATATATATATATGTATGTATATATATGTATATGTATATATATGTATATGTATATATATGTATATGTATATATATGTATATGTATATATATGTATGTATATGTATATATATGTATATGTATATGTATATATATGTATATGTATATATATATATATATATATATATAATATAATATTTATATTTAGATGCAGACAAGCTAATTGCAAAGATGTAGAGGTTTTTTATGTTTTGGCATTTTGGGATTTTGTACACACGATTCATTGTTGGTGTTGCAAGTTCACATTGCTGTTGAAGTGGATTTCTATACATTCTGCGCTTTACATGAAGAGATAACTGCTTGTCTTTCTCACACCTTTGTCTTGTTTGCGCTGTAGCTTTTCTGACAAACTTTACACCCAGAGTAACGCGCCAACCCAAGCCTGCTCCAATGAAGGAATCCTATGAATAACAGAAACGATCTATGATTAGTTTACAATGATCTGCCATCTGTTTCTGAAGTTCAGTTTTTGTTTTTTTCCATCAGTTTTAACTGGAGAGTATCATGTGCCGAATCATAGCAGCTCTTTTTCCTTCTAATTTCAGTCGCTGTCACCAAACCGCGCCGTGTGATGGGTCTATTTATTGTTGTAACGTCGGAGTACAACAAGGCACTTAAACTTCTTCTTGATTGAAGTCATTGTGGTTCGAAGTTGCAGAAAAGAATCGGAGCTACCATCTGTTTTTGCAGCTTTTGTTTATTTTATCAGAGCCACACACTGACGCCCGCCTCGTTTTCCTTAAAGGATGTTGATGCAGAGTCTATTTTTTAAGTTTATGTGCATTTCAAAGCTAAGCGGCGGGATTGCTGCGCACTGTTTGCTTTTAGATGCATTCAGTAAAGATGCAGCAGCTTGCAGCAGGAGGTGCTCACAGAGAGAGCTTTACTCCTGGGGTGAAGGAGCGACTCCCCGTTCTGAGTCATTTTTCAGCGTGTGAACATATAGCTTTATGTAAGCAGGCTGGTTTTACACTGTTAGCGCTTAGATAACCCCGTTCCATCGCTCTGTCCACACTCTGCATGAGAGGTGTTCAGATTTGCAAAAGGAGTATCTGACTGAAAGATCTGGGGATCTGGACCCTGTGATCCTTGAATTTGACCAAACCAGCCAACAACTTTGCACAATAGATCCTGGTTTAGTTGATGAAGAATGAAATAGCTGTTTCCATAGCAACTGTTAAAATAAGCACAGTTCATCGCCTCCATTCGTCACATTAAATGAGAAATATTCCCCCTGCATTTGACTCAATCAGCACTTGTTGTACATACTGTTAAAGTCCAACCGACCCCATACACACATGCAGCCTCCACTACTGTATGATAGTACTACTACTAACACTAAATATCCCGATTTGTCCCTCATTCTGACAGATTTTCTACTAATTATCTTTAAATGTTCACCTTTAAGTGCCTCTGATCCTTTTTTCACACGATCCATTCCTCCCACTGTGCTTCTGTGCTTGTGGCTTTCCATAAAACGGTGTTTACTGGTTAAACTACATGGCGCCATCTTGTGGCTGAGGATGGTACACCTTGCTTTAAAGGTCACATGTTTGTGCCAGACCCAGTATCTGGGAAGTAACCCCAGCGTGTTTGCGGCTGCTTTGCCATCAGAGAGGCTTGGTTGGTTGATTTTAGACAAATGAGCTTTGCAGCTTTATTTTATCACTGCAACATTTCATCCCATCATGGGGGAGAGGGGGGGGGGTTCCTTCAGTTTTCCTTCAGATTCAAGCAGAGAGAAGATAAAGTGGAGAGTTGTCAGGACAGTGAGAATTTTTTTTACACCAATAACAAAGAGATTAGCCAGTAAACCAAAAAAGTAAAGTTTTTTTCCCCCAAAATTCCCACGAGAAAATGACCTTCACCTCATCTTAAACCAGCATCTCATGTATATTGAGCTTTTCTAACCTCTGCTTCTTCCTCTTTCCAGTTTAATCAGAGATAGTATACCAGACTTCAGCAGACCCTTTTAAACTCTTAACTCAGAGCTTTAACCCATATTGTAGTGCAGACTATTTACAGAGGGGTAATGCAACGTTGTCAGTATTAATACGTTTATGTTGTTACATGTTTGGATGTTTATTTGGCCATTGACTGGCTGTGTTTGGAGTGTAAAAATGGAATCCAGAGGAAAGAAATTAGTAGCTTGTTCAATGCACTTTTTACGATGGGACATTTCCATTTGCAGCACCGGGTTTTGAGGACTTTGGGTCCCTCTACAGAGGAGAAGGGTGCAACGAAAGCGTGGTGCAAAAATAACACGGTGTGCAGGGAAACGAGAGGAAAAGGGCAAGTGAGGCTGGAGAATCCGGCTGGACCGCTGGAAACACATCAACAATGGGGGGCAGAGCTGGGATTTGTGGGGAGGTGGAAATTAAGAGGCGACACTCCTCCAGAGCAGGAGGTTTGGGTTTTAAACTAAATTTATTCATTTAAAAAAGCAAGAGAAGAAGGATGGGAGGGGTTTCTGTCACCACATTTCTGTTATTACATGCACATGGCGTCGTCCTGCATGCCGACAGAAGGGTGCACAACCTGTGATGTGTTGATACTTTACAATTACATTGCTTGCAAGAATGAAACACACCTGTTTCACCACAGTTTGTTCTGCCTGAGAAAAGTTGCACCCATTTTTTTAGGTTGTATAATTGTGAGGAGTCAGTATTTTTATGGTTGGAAAAAAATATATCCTCCACTGAAAGATGTACAGTTGGAAAAAAAAAAGCATTTTGTACACCATTGTTGATGTTTGAGATAACATAAAAAAAAGATGAAAACATTGAGGAATGTTCCATTTTCCTGTAAATTGTACCTCTATTTATTTGCCTTATTTAGTTTGCTATATTTTGTATGTACACACAGCATTACAACAAAATGTCATATTAAAAATATGAATAAATAAACTGTGGTCCGTGTATGATGGATTGTTCTGAGACTCGTATAAGAATGACTTTTTTTCTTTGTTTCTATGATTTTATTGTTTTGTATGTTTTCTCACCCTGTGTCTTTTGTAGGGTTACAATAAACTTTTGTCCCTCACAGCCGACTGTTTACTCTGAATCTGTCAGATCTGTCATGCCACCACTGCAGCACACAAACTTCACATCTTTGGGATGATTGTTTGGTCTGCTGTCTTCCTCTAATAAGAGTCCTCTGCTACTAAAAAGCTACAGACCTTTTATCTGTACTAACTGGACACTACATAAAGTACACACATTCACAAAAATCTGATTGATCAATCACATGCAGGCCCATGTGGTCATGACGACTTGCTGAAGTTCACAATAGGCATAAAAGTGAAATAGATTGCACTTGTATACCTTTATATTTGACCACTCGAAGCATTTTTACATGTCATGTTACACACACACACATTTTTTTATATATATACAGTTGTACTCATATTTATTCATTAAAGAAAAAGAAAAAAAAACGCCTGTAAAATAAGCTGAAATTGACTAAAGTAATATAGAAACGTTATGAAAATCATGACATTATTTTATAATTCTAGTTCAAAAGAAATAATTTTTTTAAAAAAGCAAACCAATAAGATAACTTATTACATATTACATCACTCATAAAGTAATATTTAGTTGAAGAATCCTTTAATGTTTCCGCTCCAGTCAGGTGTTTTCTGTTCCTCTCAGTCAGACTTCTGCACCTGTTGACAGGTATTTTGTCCCACTGTTCAACAGAAAAGTCTCTAATTTGTCCAGGACACATGTGTTTGTTTGTTTTCTTTCTTCAACTCAATTAAATGAAAAAAAGAAAAGAAAAAAAAACACAGTGTCTTATATTACTAAATTATATTTTTGCAATTTTTTTGTTATTGTTTCTTTTTTAAGTCTCCAGTTATTTGAGTGACTGTTGTAAATTCAGTCTTTTCTTTAATAAAAAGGGGATGAATACATATGAGCACAACTGTATATTACTATTTAAAATATTAAAGGCATTTAGAGAAATTAAGAAAAGAAAAATTGAGGAAATTTATTACGGAACGATTGTCAGTGTACGGGTTTCTGGAACACCGCTACACTAATGGACACTGACTTCCGCTAGAACTTTGCGATTTTGGCGCGATATTTGGTGACTTTTCAGACCCTTGTGCGGATTCCACTTAAAGAAAAAGCGACTATCGTCAATTCCAGCAACTTTATTTGGTAAAACTGGAGACTTCTGGTGAGTGGTTGAGTCAGGTGTGTTGCAGCAGGGAAACTCACAACGTCTGCGGTTCTAGAGGACCAGAGTTGTCCAGTCCTACACCAGATAGCTTGGTCTTCATGCTGTCTCCATCCTTCCACCAGGAGGTGATCACCTCTGCTGCAGGGCCAGACTGAAGCCACAACTGTCTGCTTTACAGTCACATATTAATGTCTGGTAATGAAGGGTGTAGATGGAAACCTGTAAGAAGGTAAATGTACTGGTGTAGACTGGACATGTATGTTAAATCACTTAAAATTAGATTTGATTTTAGGTCTGTTCAGTTTTGGCCAGGGACATTTCCTATTTTTTCCAACTGTTTTGAATAGAAATTAAATGTATTAATGTAATTTTTTAATACATTTATTAATGTCTGTTATTTGCTGTAGTCATCCATAAAATCAATGTTTTTTTAAAGGTTGCTTTTTGAGGCAAATATTATACAATTAATTAGGATTAATTCCTTACAAAGCCTGTAATTAAAGAGAGACGTTTTTTGATCTATCTATCTATCTATCTATCTATCTATCTATCTATCTATCTATCTATCTAGTATGTGTGTGTACAAGTATGTCAAAGTTCATAGAAGAATGGTGTTGTGTTTATTATGGAAAAGTAAAAGTGCCACAATGTATTAATTCAATAATTGATTAATTATATGAGTCATTCATTTATTAAAGCATTGAATAATTAATTAATTCATTAAATGTGTCATTAATTATTTAAAATTGGAAATAAATGCACAAATATATAATTAAATACATCAGTAATTCATTAAAATACAATTAATATATAGAAAAAATATATATATATACATATACATATATAAGAAATTATTTCACTATTACATGCAATGAATTGTATTTTAATGAATTAATTATATATTATATATTTGTGTATTTATTTCCTATTTTAAATAATGACACATTTAATTAATTAATTCTACATTTAACGTTTTAATAAATTAATGACATTTATTTTATTAGTCAATTATGTATTTAATGAATACATTGTGGCACTTTTACTCCTCCATAGTTTATCCTCTTACATAACCTTTTTAAGAAGCACAGACTCACAATAAAGTTCAAACTGCTTCTTTACGGAACGAGTCAGATCCACCATGTTCAGAATCACTCCTCTGACACAGAACACACCATGCAGCTTCAACAGTTACACATCTGCACAACATAAAGTAGTGCTTATGATACCAAACAAACTATGCAGTAAACTTCGAGCAGGAATATAACTTCCATCTAAATACATAACAAATGGTCAGACTGGTAACTCAAAGAACCACTTGGTACAACCAAGGTGTGCAGAATAGCATCTCTGAACACACAAGTTTCCATCTCAGCTCCACATTCGGATGGTAGACTCAGAATTTGGTGGAAATATTATGAAAGCATGAATCCATCCTGCCGTCTATCAGGCTGCTTTGTCTGGACACTTGTTGCTCATTAGTACCAACACAGCCTACCTGCTGACCATGTTTATTCCTTAATGAGCACAGTGTAGCATCTTCTGATGGAAACTTCCAGCAGGATGATGCACCATGTCACAAAACTCACATCATCTCCAAATGGCTGAACAACTTGTAATAATTTTTACGTTACAATGAAAGCAAATGAGTGTTGTTGGACTGCAGTTCCACATAATGACCAAAAGGAGGCAGTAAAGGCTCATCCTAATCGTTTACAGCAGCAAACCAGGTAAGTCAAATATCAGCTGATAGATAGATCGATAGATAGATAGATATGTGAAATGTTTACATGTGATAAACCTTGACTTTAAAAGAAAAAAAAAGAGCAATACTTATGGACTGAAATATTCTTCAGTGTGCAGATGAATTAAATTGCAGTTTTTGATTTGTAAACTCTATTCTACTTTTGAACATGGAAATTATCGTGAGTTTATTATTTTCTATCTTAACCACATTAAACCAGATCCTGATAAAAGAACTGAAATACTGAATGAAACATTTTACAGTGTGCAGTTTCATTAAAGGTAAAACAGCATCAGAAGTCTTTATGATTTTATGCTTCAGACCACACAGGATATTAGTCTAGATCAGGATTCTTTTACTTTATAAAAGATCGGAGAATTTTCTAAAGCTAAACACTTTTTCTTTTGAGGGTCCCTGACTCATCTTCTCATCAGACGGTATTTAAGGGACATAGCTGGACAGGAGCTGGTACTTCTTGTCTTTTAGGGTAAGTGTTGCGCCCCGCTAAAACAGAGAACTGTTTTGAGCACCATTAGACATATATTTATAAACTGATTATATTCAGATAGTTTAGAGTAAGACCTTGTTTAAACCACCTGAACATAGCGATAGGATAACACTAAGGAACTCCTGCAACGTCCTGAGATCAACTCAGTTCAGGAGCTCTAGAGTCAGGCTGGTCAGATTACCTGCAGAGAGGATCATTACAGAGACCAGGTGTCATTAAACTACTCAGTACTTAGAATAAAAACAGCCTCTGTGAACTTTAAAAGATGAAAAATATTTGATAAGATGGAGAATAAGATGATAGAGGAACTGGTTTATGTGAAGCAGAAGTTTCCACCATCTTAAGATAAACTTTGGTTTTCATTTTGGTTTCTTGACGTGGAGGATGACATGTTCAGCTTTTGCACCTGCTGCAAGTCATTTTCATAAAAAGAAGTATGAAAGAATGGAAACTATTTTCTTTATTCAATTTTCTTTCTTGTAATCTGTTGCTTTTTATTTTTACAATAAAAACTGCAGGATTGTAAGTAGTGAACATGTTTTGTTTATCCAGTTTGTTCCACATCATAAAGAGCTGGGCTGCTCGTCAGGTTTTGCAAAAAAGAGCAGATTAGTTTTACAAATGGTGTCTAAATACCTGAACAAGTTTAGCTAATAGAAAATTTAGGTTGCAAAATAAGTTACTGCAAGAAGACAGGATTTAGTGTTTTAGCAACTCAGAAAAAATGTAAGCTGTCCAAAAAAAAGGGAAAAAAAGGTTATAAGCACAGATAAGTTATTGTACTATGAGGGAACTTCACTTCTTTCATTGACTTTTCCCTGATTATTACGTGTGAATATTGTATCTGAAAGGTTGAAACTGAAAGTGTTTTTGCTGCTGACAGCCTGCATTGTTTGTGCCAACAGTAAGACGTGATCTCACACTGAACAGCTACCGGTTGTGGTATAGTTTAGCAAGATACAGAGTTGATTTTTCCTGCTGATCTTACTGAACAATAAGCATTGTGTTAAAATATTTTTCTTGGTACAAGAAGTGGACCCGGCTCAGACCAGCCCTCAGCCATCGGTAGGAAAGAAGGAAGGAAGTTGATCAAACATGCTCAGATGAGAGCAGGGAGCTTATAAACCAGAACTTCCTGAAAGTCTTCGGTCTTAGACCACAGAGGGAATCGGTTTAGGTTAGGATTGTTTTATTTGCATTTGCTTCTTATTCAAATAAAAGGTCTCAGAATAAGAGACTTAGAGCCTCTCGACACACAGGCAGGACCAGATATTTCCTCTCTGGAGAAGGTGAGTTCTGTTTCCTGCTTAAATTGAGACAATTTGGAACCGAGAATTTATGTTGTTGACTGTGGTATTGATAAACTCATAATATGCAGATGGGTTTTGTGTTACACCTTCAGTGCTTATGGATTATTAAGGTTTTTTAAAAGAAGAATTTAACCTGCAAACATAGAGGTTACGGTACAGAGCCTTGAAAGTAGCCAACACAACAGGACACAGATAAGCTAAACTGCAGCAGGTTTTATATTAGAAGTAAAAGTCTCGATGCTCCTTCCAGTTTAGACTGCTGCAGTAGTCTAATCACGTTGGGATAAAAGCATGAATTATGAATGCTACTTCATTTCAACAGTGTTCTGAGTTTTGCAAAAGAAAACAGCAGTTTTTATTTACATGTTGTTCTAGAGAAAGTTCTTCATCTAAAATTACACCCAGATTTCTGAGACTGGGCTTATCTGAGGCTTCTGAATCCTCCTGTTTCGGTTTAATATCAGGGTTTGACTTTGTTTTGTGGAATAATGAAAGTTTCTGTTTTGTATGAATTTCTCAGCTTCTTTAAAGGAGCTTTATCTCTGTAACACTGAGTGTGTTTAACTTGGCATTATGCATTACTGTCAATAAACTGTTTATGGCTTAATGCTAATTAAACACATCTTTTTGCTCTTTCATCTAAGCGTCAACATGGAGGATCACATTGATTTATATCCAGAGGTTAAACAGGAATTACAAGAAGCTCTGAGGAACAACAATGAAGTTGCAGCTGCAAGAATTCGAGAATATTTAGAGCGACAAAACAACATTCCACTAAAAATTGGGATCACAGGAGAAGTTGGCTCTGGTAAATCCACCTTTGTTAATGCCTTTAGAGGCATGAGTGATGATGAGGAGGGGTCTGCCCCTACCGGTGTTGTAGAAACTACCACAGAAGTAGCAGAATACCATCATCCAAGATATCCTAATGTCATCCTGTGTGATCTTCCTGGAATTGGAACCACCAAGTTTCCAGCTGACAAGTACCTGAAGCATGTTGGATTTGACACATTTGACTTTTTCATTATCGTCTCAGCGACTCGCTTTACTGAAAATGATGTGAAACTAGCTAAGGAGATAAAGAAGAAGGGGAAAAACTTCTACTTTATTCGCTCAAAGATTGGTATCGATTTAGATAATGAGAGAAGAAAGAGAGATTTCAACGAAGAGACAACGCTGTTGAGGATCAGAGAAAATTGTGTTCAAGGTGAGCAGCTACAATATTTCTCATCTGTTCAGCTGTTAAAGTGTTAATCTGTGAAATCTGGTTTGATCAGCAATGAATCCTACTGCAGAGATTACAAAGAGCCTCTGAATTCATACAATGACAATGTACTTGCACAAAATGGGAAAATACACTGAATAATTGATGTCTACAATAACAAAACCAAAAAAAACATAACCATGTTTGAAAATGAGATTAACACAAAGAAACATTTTAGGTGTTAATCACCTTTTTATTTTTTTTTCATGTAAAACAAATGTAAAAGGCATCTTTATGTGCAGTTTTATAAAAGACCCTCCTTTACCCTGATGAGGATAACTGTGGCCCCCTCCTGGAGCCAGGCCTGGGGGTGGGGCACGAGAGCGAGTGTCTGGTGGCCGGGCCTTTGCCCGTGGGGCCCGGTCAGGCTAAGCCCGAAAACGTGACATGGGCCCCACCTCCCGTGGGCTCACTATCTGTGGGAGCAGCCGTAGGGGTCGGGTGCAATGTGAGCTGGGCGGCAGCAAGAGGCGGGGACCCTGGTGGTCCGATCCCCGGCTGTAGAACCTGGCTCTGGGAATGTGGATTTTCACCTCTTTGGCAGGGAAGGAGAGGGGGGCTGGACCTTCTTCACTCTGCAGTTGCTCATGGTGAGAGGCGCAGAGCAGGTGTGGGCGTTCTCATTAGCCCCCGGCTTGGTGCCTGTACATTGGGGTTTAACCTGGTGGACAAAAGGGTAGTTTCCCTTCGCCTTTGGGTAGGGGGACAGGTCCTGACTGTTGTCTGTGCTTATGCACCAAACAGCAGTTCAGAGTACCTAGCCTTTCTGGAGTCCTTGGAGGGAGTGTTGGCGGGGGTTCCTTCTGGGGACTCCCTTGTTCTGCTGGTGGAATTCAATGCTCACGTGGGCAATGACAGTGAGACCTGGAGGAGAGTGACTGGGAGACATGATCGCCCCACTCTGAACCCAAATGGTGTTTTGTTACTGGACTTTTGTGCTCGCCATGGATTGTCCATAAAGAACACCATGTTCGAACATAGGGGTGTTCAACTGATCACCACCTGGTGTTGAGTTGGCTCAGATAGTGGGGGAGAAAGCTATCAGGTCTGGCCGGCCCAAACGTGTTGTGAGGGTCTGCTGGGAATGTCTGGCAGAGTCCCCCGTCAGAGTGAGATTCAACTCTCACCTTCAGCAGAGCTTCGACCATGTCCCTAGTGAGGCGGGGGACATTGAGTCTGAATGGGCTGCGTTTCATGCCCCTATGGTTGAGGTGGCCATCCGGAGCTATGACCATAAGGTTGTTGGTGCCTGTCATGGCAGTAATCCCAGGACTTGTCGGTGGACACCAGCAGTGAGGGATGCCGTCTAGCTGAAGTAGAAGTCTTCCCAGGCTTTCTTGGTCTGTGGGATTCTGGAGGAAGCTGATTGTTACCAACAGGCTCAGCGGCATGCGGCTTTAGCTGTTGCCAAGGCAAAAAATTCGTCTTGGGAGGAGTTTGGTGAGGCCATGGTGAAAGACTTCCTGATGGCTTCATGGCGATTCTGGTCCACCATCCGGCGACTCAGGTGGGGGAAGCAGTGCCCCGTCAATGCTGTGTACAGTGGAGATGGGGAGCTGCTGACCTCGACTCAGAAGGTTCTGGGTTGGTAGAAGGAATACTTTGAAGACCTCCTCAAACCTACCAACACGGTGAGTAAGCAGAGCTCGGGGACTCAGGGGTGGACTCTCCTATCTCTGGGGCTGAGTTTGCTGAGGTGGTCAAAAAGCTCCTTGGTGGCAAGGCCCCGGGGGTGGCAGAGATCTGCCCGGAGTTCCTTAATGCTCTGGATGCTGTGGGGCTGTCCTGGCTGACACGCCTCTGCAACAAGGTCCAACATTGCATAAACATCGGGTATAGTGCCTCTGGACTGGCAGAGTGGGGTGGTGGTCCCCCTTTTTAAGAAGGGGGGCAGGAGGGTGTGTTTCAATTACGGTGGAATCACACTCCTTGGCCTCCCTGGTAAGGTCTATTCAGGGTGCGGTTTTTGTCCTGGTCGCGGAACAGTGGATCAGCTCTATACCCTCTTTGGGGTCCTGGAGGAGGCATGGGAGTTTGCCCAACCAGTCTACAGGTGCTTTGTGAACCTGAAAAAGGCGTTCAACTGAATGCAACTCCGGGAGTATGGGTTAGCGGACCCCCTTGTACGAGCTGCCCAGTCCATTTACAACAGGTGTCAGACCATGATCCGCATTGCTGGCAGTGGCAGCGGCTGAAATGAGTTTCCTCCACAGGGTAGCTGGGCTCTCCCTTAGACATAGGGTGAGGAGCTCGGTCATCCGGGAGGGGCTCAGAGTAGAGCTGCTGTTCATCTGCATTGAGATGAGCCAGTTGAGGTGGCTCGGGCATCTGGTCAGGATGCCTCCTGGACGCCTACCTGGTGAGGTGTTCCAGACACGTCCCTCTGGAAGGAGACCCCGGGAGAGATCCAGGTCATGCTGGAGGAATTGTATCTCTTGGCTGGCCTGGGAACGCCTTGGGATCCCCCCGCAGAGTTGGCAAATGTGGCTGGGAAATGGGAAGTCTGGGTTTCCCTGCCTAAGCTGCTGACCTTGTGACCCAACCCCGGATAAGTGAAAGAAGATGGATGGATTGATAGATTCATAAAAGTATTTTGGCTTAAATTTTAATTAGAGTTTTTTTTATTTGCTTATGTGGGCAGAAAAATTTTCTCAAAAACATCTAAAAGTCTGAAATTAGTAAATGCATGGCAGATAAAAAGTTCACACCTGTACAACGGCTGCTGTTTCTTTGCCTGAAACATGAGTATACCAGTCGTTTTTGGATCTGGAGGGCGGGGCTCTGCGGTTTTTTTTTTTTGTTTGTTTTTTGTTTTTTTTTAAAACTTTTTCTTTATTTTTTAGGGACAAGTATGCTTCGTGGACGATGTCACATACTACAGCATTTTAGCTAAGGATCATTTTAAATGCCTGTCCCTGTTGGAAATGATTATACAATTTTTATGGTTTATCCTTTTATTAAATAATGCTTGCATTTATAATCTTTGTGTATGCTTAACAGAAGAACGTGACAGAAAGCACCCTGTCTCTAAACAACAGGAAACAGAGCTGAGTGAACTTTGATACACCCCGAGACATGACTTCTGATCATTTCTGCTTTTATACTTGTGAACTGGAACCTATCTTGTCTCTGCAGCAGCATATAGGAGTGCGGTGAGCACTTCCTGACAAAGCAAGTTTCTTGTCCAGCATCAAGTCTATATCTGTTCAAACAATGAAATGATTTCCTCTTTTTGTGAACCAACTTGTGTCAGTGAGAAATATGTTTCGGGTAGACTCTCACAGCTTCTGTGGTGTCTTCCCCATTGCAATGAGAAACTAAGTCTGACTCCATCTCATTCTTTCTTAGGCAGTTAGGTCCTGTTAAAACCTGACAGTCCCTAGTTTGGCTTTTACACCAGACAAATAGTATACACAGTAAATTACAATGCAAAAAATAAAGAAATAAAAAGTATATATACAAATGTGCCTATATACATACATACAAAACACACACACACAAATATGCATAAACCAAAATGTAAAATTAAGTAAAACACTACCAAAACTGGATTGGTTTTCCATCCGTAACTTTAAATTCAATATAACTTGATTTGTATAGCGCCACTACACAACAATGTTGTCACAGGGCACTTTACATACACAAATCAACATACACGCCCTGCGATGGACTGGCGAGCTGTTCAGGGTGTACCCTGTCTTTTGCCCTAAGACTGCTGGGATAGGCTCCAGCTTCCCCATGACCCTGAATTGGATAAAGCAGTTAGAAAAATGAATGAATGAATTAATCAACACAGAATTTCAAGCTAATTCATACATATCCTATAATAGAAACCATCGAGTGATGACTTCGATCCAATCCCCCATCCTGAGCATGCATGTGACGACAGTGCATATGCTCGGTTATACAGCAAACCTCCCGCTTTATTGCAGTAACCTACACCCTGCTGTCATTATGATATATGAGGAAAAGATCATTGCATGCATGTACAGCATATCAGCCTGCTTTGGGATGTAGTTTCTGATCATTTTGAAGCAGTTTAGATTATTTTGTATTGTTTTAGATATTTTTTTAAATGCTTGTCTAATTTAACTTGTGGATTTCGGACTAATCTAAGATTATGAAATCACCTTACAATATGAACTATTTCCTTTTTATGTAAATATTAAATGTTTTTCAAAATCTTATTCCCTAATAGAGAAACACATAGACACTGTTTTATTCTGACATAGAGCAGCAACAAGTTTACCTACATTACAAAAAACAAAACTCGAGGTTACCCTGAAGGTGGCATTTTGAGTCATTTTTGACCCACATGATACAGCCGGGCCTAGTCAGCCAAATTTTGATCTTATCTAACCTAACCCTAACCCCCTAACCATGATGTACCTGAAAGATTCCAATCAGTACTAGCACCTAAAAACAAGCAACGCTTTACTCAAATCAACATCATTATGAGGCTTATGCAGAACTTTTCATTTGTTGGTGGTGTGTTGTCATGGGAACCATATGAAAGCTGCAGGAAAGCTGCTCTTCAGGACCAGAGTTAGACATATTTACACAGATAAAAAAAAAAAACCCATCAGTCACAGTCCATAAGACAAGATCATACAGGATGATATGTTTTGTTTTTTTTAGCAGACAGGTTAAGTTTGGGGTTATCTTTTGTGAGTGAATAATGATGGATCATTTAAATTACAGAGGAAAAGAAAACTGAAATAAAAAGCTTAGTTCACTTCCTGTCATTCTGAATTATAGTTGGATTGATGTGCTTTTGCTTTCACTGCAGTTTTATGAAAATTATTTTCATATGAATAAGGTGAAACTATTTACTATATTGTGTCTTGTTTTTCACACAGGTCTGAGACAACAAGGATGTGAGTCTCCTAAGGTCTTCCTGGTGTCCAACTTTCATCTCCAGCTGTATGATTTCTCTCTCTTACAAGAGACCTTAGAGAAAGATCTTCCTGCACACAAGAGGGATGTTCTGCTGTTTGCCAGTCCCACTATCAGCCCAGAGGTCATCCATAGGCGGAAAAAAGCTTTCAAGGTGAAAATGTGGCTCTTCACTGCTCTGTCTGGAGTTATAGCAGCTGTGCCAGTTCCAGGTCTTTCTATTGGTGTTGATCTGGGTCTGCTTGTTTCTGCTGCCACAATATATGTGGTTGGGTTTGGTCTGGATCCCCCTTCGCTGAAGAGACTTGCTGCCAAATCAGGTGTATCATATGAAGATCTGCGCGCTGTCATCATGTCACCTCTGGCAGCTGTAGAGATAACCAGCGATCTTATCAAGAAGGTAACGTTTCAGCTTTCAACCATGGCAGGATTAATGGCAGCGGAGGAAGTGAGCAGATTTATTCCTATAATTGGAATCCCATTATCAATGAGTTTCTCTGCTGTTACAACCTACAAACTCCTGAAACTGTTCCTGGACATGCTTGCAGAAGATGCTCTGAGGGTGTCTGAGAGGGTTCTGAGTGTGAATCCTTCACTGTAAAGTAAACATCATTTAGTGTCTGATTTTAGAAAACTGAGAACGAGCAGATTGTGACAGATTCTGTCTGAATGAATCTGTCATCTAAATAATAATGTAGATGAACATTTAAACTTGTTAATATGTCAAAAGGTTTTAAAAGTAGCTGTTTCTTGCCTTTCTGACTTCCAGAATATCATTATTGACTACCGCAGTTCCTTTCTGGCAGGTTTGTCTGCATGCTGTTAAATGTCGCAGCACGTCTGGTCTTCAACCAACCCTAACGGGCTCATGTCACTCCGCTGCTAATCACACTTCACTGGCTTCTGGTCACAGCACGTATTAAATTGAAAGATTTGCTTCTTGCTTACAAAACAATCACACAAACTGTTCCTGTCTACCTTCACTCCTTCATTCAATGTTACACTAACTCTCGACAGCTACGTTCCACCAGTGAAAGACACCTAGTATTACCACCAATATGTGGGACTAAATCACCAGCCAGACTCTTTTTCTCTGTTGTGCCACGATGATGGAACGACCTGCCGAACTTTGTCCGCTCTGCAGAGTCCTTGTCTACGTTTAAGCTGAAGACTCAGCTCTTCAAGCAGCATTTCTGCACTTAGTTTAACTTAGACAGAGGACTTGGAGAAAATTAGCCCAGTTCTTTGCAAAAAAAAAAAAAAGGAAAAAAACAAAAAAAAAAGCTTGTAGCGCTACATGTCAACACCTGCATCCAACTGGACTCCAGCAGTCAGCCAGCACCTTCCTATGATGTTTGATTTCATGCTTGTGTTGTTCTCACTCTCTTATAGAAGTCGCTTTGGATAAAAGCGTCTGCTAAATGACTGAATGAATAAAAATAAACAGAATAGAATGTTAAAGCTGTAAAACAATATCCAACATATAAAGTCAATGCGTTAATGACATGTTAAAGCAGATCCTTTTTGTTGTTTTTTTTTTTAAAAGCATGATTAACACACACGTCACTTCCTGAAACGAGGCAGGAAATTATGCAGAAACAATGTGGCTCTGAAGCAGAAATGTTCACAGAACACATCTTTTACACAGTTTAGCTATAAAGCTCAGCAGCTTGGCTTTCATATGTCCTGCTGTGCAGCAGAGGTCTGATTTAGAGCCTCCCTCCTCTATAAACCACAACAAATATCATAGTACATTTATAAACATTAAAAAAAAGTGTAATATGCATTTAATTTGATATTTAGAACTACTGACTTAAAGGTAAACTGTCAAACTAATTTGGTCTTTTATTCTCAAAATTTAACTGTCACTTTAATAAATACACATTTTTACAAAAGGTGAATCATAATCACAACCAAATAAAAACGTTCTCATAACTCGGAGTGAAGGGAAGGAAAATGTTGCCTTAATTTTTTCAAGTAAACAACTAAGCATCAGTATTCACAGTGCTGAAGATGCTCAGACAGTGATCAGAAAAGCACTGAATTTAAACTCATGACTGTAAATAAAATGCATTGGCACTTTAGAAAAACAAAGATATGCTGAAAACGAGAAAGTTGCTTAGATTATATCAGTAAATGTATTTTTAAACTGATATCTTGCTGCACCAATACATTTTTACAGTTAATGTATCAGGTTGCCATTTATTTAGATTTTTCTCCAGAAGCAATGATTATTTTTCTTTTGTTAAAATGTGTAATTTGCCTCTTCATATATTCTGTACAGGAAAAAAATATAGCCTAATGTTTTTTTTCCATATGTAATGTGTATTATATGCAGTGAAGAGATTGTTTCTTGTGCTACGTTTCAAGATGTTTAATGTGTAATTATTAGCTATAATCAGCTTTATCTTATCTGATGATAAATTGTGTATAAAAATACCTTTTCAGACATTGTGCTTTTTATCTGTGGTTTTTAATCTTTTAAATGAATGAAAAATTAAACCTGCATGTAATTAGAATATTTAGGTCCTAATCATAACTTCTGCTTATGTAGGAAAGTAAAAATATAGTGCATTAAATATGATGTTCAGCCGAGCTTTTCAGTGTGTTTGCCTCATGAATGCATGACTTCTCTGGGCAACTTGTACAAGGTGTACCGGATACAGGATGCAGGATACAGGATACACCCTGTCCCTTGGGACCCCCCACCGCTGAAGCAATGTGTTATACAACTAACTTGTACAATCGAAAACAGTATTTTAGCAGCACCAAAGAGATTCTTAAAGAGCAGTTAAAAACTTGGCATATCAGCATTGAGTGCAGTGTGTCCTTAAAACAATGACGGAAACTGGACAAGTAGAGGACAAAAGAAGAGACTAGACTTCACAGGCACGTTCACACTGTTTCGTCCACTTTAAAGGGACCGTGTCCCTTCCAGAGATAGTAGGCTACACTCTTTTGGCCCAATATAAACACCAGTAATATGCAGACCGAAGAAGCAACCTGAGAAATCTGCCAACTGCAAAAAATCATGAAGAAAAAGAATGAAGTGATGCAGATTATTGTTTGGATAGGATGAAAAATAAATGTGTAATGCCTTGGATCATGCAAGGCACAAAACCAGAGGGGGAGGAGCCAAGACAGGGCACCACTTTTACATCTTGTGTCATGGTTTGCACTTTTTGTGTCTTAGTTTTCCTGTTTTATTTTGTAGTTTTTCCTGTTTAGCTCCTTTATGTCTTGTTTAGCTTTTGTTCCTGTTGATTTAGTTCACCTGGGTTCATTCAGTTAATTTGTTTCACCTGTGTCTTGTATTCATACCCTCGGTTTTAGTTCTATGTTGCGGATTCATTGTGTTAGTCACTCCCCTGTGTGCCAAGTGTCCTTTGTTCCTGTGGCTCAAGCAATAAACCAGTCTTAACTCTGTATCTCCGTCTGTGTCTCTGCATTTGGGTCCACACCTCATTTGGGTCTACACTCCGTTTTTTTTCTTTAGCTGCAGGCTAACACACATAAGCAACACTACAAGCACACACACAGACATGGTGCTGTTTATAGCGCTGTGTTAACAGAACAGCATGGCCACTTTAATGTCAAGCTGGAGAGAGGAGAGAAACACAGCATGTCAGCTGTGTCGGCAGCAGTGGATGTTAGCTCTGAGAAGCTTCTTGTTTAGCAGTGACTGTTTTGCTACAAGCTGTAGCAATAAACACAAAGTGGTGTCTGCTTCACCGCTGCTGGTAAAGTGAAGGGGGTTTACCCCAAAGCTAGCTGCAACTTCTCTCAGCTTCCCGAGGAAGAAAGTTTAACAGCTGTTTCTGTCGGAGTTTTCAGACAGTGGAGGCAACAGATAAGAGCAGCAATGTTACTAAACCGTTGATGTTTGAAATGTTGCACTTCAGGACCAAAATTACCAGACAGAAAGACCTGGAAAATAACTGTTTTTAAGCTGAATGCTCATATGGGTGTTTAGTTCTCCTGGTAAAGCAGCTGCTTATTAAACACAGGTGTAAAGTTCAGTTGCCACATCTACCTGAACCACTTTGTCATCCACTGCTGGACAATAAAGGACAGTAGAGCCCACACCATGTTAAACTGTGGATCATTGATACACACATTGTGCAATGGTGAAAACAAACAATGGTCAGCAACGCCATCACCTGGTGTGATTTATGTAATCTTAATTTAAAAGATAAGAGACTGTCCAAATTTAGGCGGGATTCCATTTAACCAACAAGTATTAAAAAACAGCAATCACTTCATTTATAACCAGATAAACACTGATTCAGTGAAAATGTTCCATCGTCGATAATTAACCTGGAGACATCAAATGTGCCTCTTTGACCTCTTATATTTTTCATAAGCATCTACTACAGGTAATTTCCTATTTTGAAGAACCACAATTTTATTTCTATTTTAATTTTAAAATAAAAGAAAATCATAAAATTTTTGCAAAAAGTGGATAGGTACATGCTTTTCTATGGAATGTAGATATTACTGAAGAATAGTATTTTTTTTTAAAAAGCCCATAGTTTCCTGAATTTTATATATAATATAGCATAATAAAGAATAAACAGACAAAATATTATTATTATTATTATTATTATCAAACCACTTGTGTCATTAGTATCAAAGTATGCTGATAGCAGCTGCTTTAGTCATATAAAAAAATAAAAAATAATTCATGAAGCACTTGTCACACAATAAAATGTAGCACAAAATCTTTTTCGGATTTAAAAGCACTGAAGAGAGTGTGTGGGGACTCTTCCTTCTTCCTACACACTCAAACTTACTCACATGTACACTGAGCACCCATTCTTAATCATCATGGAGTATTATATTGTTGAGCATGGAAGAGCCTGGTAAGGAAACACTATCACAGAAGCCATCTACACCAGAAGTCGACCAGACCACAGCAGCAAGGGCACCAAAAGCAGAACAGTCAAGCCAGTAATGAACAAAAGATCATGTCAACTCAAAAAACTGCTATAACTGATCAATACACCTAATTTTTCTTCTATCATGTCTGACAAAGGCCTAAATTGCGCCATGTCACAGTATTAGGTTTTACAAATCAATCATTCACAGAATAACATAGTAATCTGTGTATAACTGTGTGAATTACACATACAGGTAACACAATGACTGTAGCCCCTTCAGTATGTCACCTGGTCTATTTTGATCAATAAAATCAGGTGTAACACAGAAACCACTAACTCAAAATTCCACTTTTTTCATCTTATCTTGAGGAAACAGACTTCAATATCCCAAGATAACAAGACAATTCATTCCATTATCATGAGAAAATTGCTCTCGTTGTTTTAAGAAAACAAGAAAGCAATTGGTTATTTCGAGACAACAGTCATTAAATAACAGTGGAGGACGTCTGCTTTTGGCTTCTTTAAAATGCTAAGAAATTTTAGTAATTTATTAATTTTAGTGACTGCAAAACTGTGCATATGAAATAAGATGTCCCTTATTCATTGTAAGTGACAAAGCTGTTGTGCAAATATATAATTTTATATAAAAATGACAAAGTGTGTGTGTGTATGTGTGTGTGTGTGTGTATGTATGTTGGGGCGGAGGGTCATGACCACAAAATAGGATTGAAAATCTGGTTTTTGTGTACATTTTTTTAGAACTGAGTTTTTGTTCAAGACAACCCTAACACACTCAGCTTTACAAATCTTGTAAAACAATGCATAGACAATTTCTTCTTTTTATACAGTCTTAGTCATGAAACTGTTTGCAGTTTTATGCATTTAATCCTGGTAAAATACCCATATCTCATGTGAGGGTTTCAAACTCTATGAAGTATTGTATTTATGTAACATTGAGTGTTTCTGGGTTACAGGTCAACATGGATGATATACCACTGCCAAAAACTCTTAATATAATAAAACAAGCACTGCGCAACAATGACCAAGCCTCAGCAGCTGCAATAATTAAAGAACATTTGGAACATGAAAACAACTTTCCACTGAATATTGGAATCACGGGAGAGACTGGTTCTGGAAAATCCAGCTTTGTTAATGCCTTTAGAGGGATTAGTGATTGTGATGAAGCAGCTGCCCCTACTGATTGTGTAGAGACCACCATGGAGGTCAAATCATATCCACATCCAGCCTATCCAAATGTCCTCTTATGGGATCTTCCTGGAATTGGAACCAGAAATTATCCATCTGACAAGTACATGGAGCTTGTTGGATTTCAGAAGTTTGACTTCTTCATCATCATCTCAGACACTCGATTCAGAGAAAATGATGTAAAACTTGCCAGGGAGATTCAGAGGATGGGGAAGAAGTTCTACTTTGTTCGCTCAAAGATTGACAATAATTTAGAGTCCGAACAAAGAAAGCTGAAGGATGAATTTAATGAACAGACGACGCTGGCAAAAGTCAGGGAGAAATGTATTCAAGGTGAGTATCTTGGGGTGGGGGGGACACAAGGGAGGATTTGGAGATTTAAAGGGGGAAGGAGGGATCGGTTAGCTACCATGTAACATCACTTTGCCCTGATGAATAAATGTATCATGATGTTAATCATTATTATTTATTGTTTTTTCCTTTCCCTTGCTTTCTTATTTTCTAATGTTTTATTTTCTATGTAAAGTACTTCGAGTCACCTTGTTGCTTAATAAATAAACTTGCCTTGCCTCAGCCAATTACAATAGCTCATCCTGTTGCTAACCCACCCAGTCTCCCTCTAGCAGTTTCTGTGGAGCACGGGCTGCGTTCACTTCAAATTATTCTTATAGTCGATCGCTGCTTGCACCACCAGCTAATATAAACACGCACCACCTCTGGGGATGGATGGGTGTTATTTGTGGCCACTTTGAAGTTGTTCCAGTCTGTAGCCTCTAAGCAGCGCTGCAGGCTAAACTTCTAATCCAGATGTTACCAGTTTTAACTGCAGCTGGCTGTGCCTTCAGGCTCCTGATATAAGTGGGCTTAAGCCTTATTTCCAAGTGGTCAGACATGCCCAAGTTGGATTTTGGTCTTGATATGCTGAAGGTAACAGGGATTAAAGTTTCCCAGAATACTAAAAGCAGCATCTTTTACAACTTGATATTGTATGTTATATTTGACATGTGAACAAGGGTCTTTTTAGGAAGAGGCATGCATGGTGTAGCATATATAGGGTTGTTTTCTGTACCACAAAGAGGATGGGGAAAAAAAGACCATATATAGGAAATGTTTTACATACTCAAGTAGCAAACAGTTGGTAATTTAGATCTGAGTCTTTGTTAATGTGAGTTTGAATAACCAAATGAATAAATTTTGTTTTTGTAAATCAATTTGATTAGTTATTTGAGAATAAATCCTAACTGATGTAATTTTCTGTTTCCAAAACAGGTCTTCAGACACAGGGAATCGAGTCTCCTCAGGTCTTCCTGATTACTAACACTGATCTCCGCCTCCATGATTTTTCTCTCTTACATGAGACCTTAGAGAGAGAGCTCCCAGAGCAGAAGAGGCATGCCCTGTTGGTGTCCATGCCAAACATCAATCTGGAGATCATCAACAACAACAAAAAATATTTCAAGGGGAGAATATGGGAATACACTGTTCTGTCTGCAGCTGGAGCAGCTGTACCACTTCCAGGTTTTTCTGTAGCTGTTGATCTGTCCATACTAGTTTGTGCTGTTATGCAGTTTGTGCTTGGGTTTGGTCTTGATCTGCCCTCACTGGAGAGACTTTCTATGAGCACAGGTGTACCATTTAATGATCTGCTTGCTGTAATCATGTCACCACTGGCTGCAACAGAAGTAACCAAAGACCTCATCCTGAAGGTAGCGGGTCAGTTAGCAGGCAGCGTTGTGTTAGTGGCAACAGAGGAAGTCAGTAAATACATTCCAATAATTGGAATCCCAGCATCAATGAGTCTCTCTGCTGTCACAACCTACAAGCTTCTGATATTTATAATTAATATGCTTGCTGAAGATGCTCAGAGGGTGTTCAAAAGAGCACTGAATTGAAACCCATCAGTGTAAATAAAATGCTTTGGCACAATAAAAACAAAGGAATGTTAAAACTAAGAAAGTTGTGTAAGCACCTGGGCTAACCTCTCTTTTTCTCAGCAATTCTACCTGGACCTGCTGCTGAGGACCTGTTGCCAATTGGTAATCGGTGGCGTTATAAAAGACTGCTATACTGCAGCGAGAGCTGATCTAAGAGCAAGCAGGGTGGAAGTGGCAACGAGGACTGGTAACGTATGAAGCAGTTTAAATGATAGATTGTTAATGTAATAGAGATATATTGGATCGTCAAGACTGTAGAAGTCCAGTCACTCACCCTGGTTTCTCCTGGAAAGTTTCCCTTCTTTACATATTCTTTCACTGAATGTGTTTTGTTTTATACCTTGTTTCATCAGTACTTTTATATTTTAACTGTTTTTTTACTTTATTTTTTTATTTTTTTAGCGCTCTCCTGCTGCAGTGAGACTGATGCCTGCCTGGTGATTGTCATTTTTAAACTGAACTGGATTTTAGGTTTTTGGGGGTTTTTTTGCATGTAGTTTAATCTTTTTTTTTTTAATTTTCCCTTTTTTATTACTGTTTTTAGTTGTGTTTCTTAATCAGTCTAAAATTCATTATTGTAATCTCTCTTAATGTAAGTTGCCTCATGACAAATTCCATACTGGATAAAATATAACCTCATAATTTTATGCATTTATGTGTAAATGGTGGTGAATTGTTTTTGTGGTACATTTCAAGATGTTTCGTGAGTAATTATCGGCTATAATGAACTTTATTTTATTTGGTTGACTTCATAAATAGTTTAAAAATACTTTGTCAGACATTGTGTATTGTGTTTTTTAATCTCTGAAATTACTGACAATTCAAACATGAACATAGAAATCAAGTTAATAAAGTTACTGGTAGCTAGTTACTGATACTGATCAGTGCTGAAAGCATTTTTCCAGCAAAACTATTTTATTTATATATATATATATATATATATAGATATATATATATATATATCTATATATATATATATATATGTGTGTGTAATTCTCTCTCTCTCTCTCTCTCTCTCTCTATATATACATATATATATATATATATATATATATATATATATATATATATATATATTTATATATATATATATATATATATATATATATATATATATATACATACATACATACAGTGAGGGACCGAGCCAAAAAACCAGAGAAGCACAAGGATTTTTTTTAGAAAAATATGTCTACATTTATTTAACAAAAATAACAAAATAAATCTTTTAGTGCAATAACTTTGGGCCCATAAAAGAGGTCAAAGAAAACAAACGTCAACCTAGGCATTAACATAAAGGACTCTAACACTAATTGACCTACCTAACTGACACACAAGGGACACATATATACTGGCTGATCAGGCCATTTTGATACACGAGGGGGGAGACAAATACAATACTCGATACCAACTGTAACATAAACTTAACATGTAATCAGTTAAGACAATAAACTAAACAATCTGAAATTCCTAAATAATGCAAAACAACTGACAAACAATCAATAGAAAAACCTAAACCTCTCCTACACTTCCCTCCTATAAAAAAAGATGGTTCTGCCCAATTAGGCCTCAGTCTGATTTAAGGAGCGCCAGTGCAGCCAGGACTCTTCTTTGGCAGGCTTGGGAACTCCAAGGAACTGGCTACTCAAAAGGAAAGTATATTAACTGAAAGCAAAGCAAATTGATAAGGTGACAAAATAAACCAAATTAACAAGGTGACAATGAGTTAACTAAGTGTGTGCACCCAGTTGGTTAACCCCCTGTCAACCCAGCTAATAAAAATATGAAAAATGATAAAGTATCTTTAAAGTGTTTACATAATGGAGGAAAAAAAAAAGAAAGTTACCAGACCTTTACTGTGTGGCAGCTCATGCTGCCCTCACACACCCACACACACACACACACACACACATATACATATATATATATATATATATATATATATATATATATATATATATATATATATATATATATATATATATATATATATATATATATATATATATGTGTATATATATATACATATATATATATATATATATATATATATATATATATATATATATATATATATATATATATATATATATATATATGTGTATATATATATATACATATATATATATATATATATATATATATATGTATATATATATATATATATTTATTTTTATATACATATGTGTATATAGTCATCCCCCCGGGACAAACACCACGCCACAGTTCTTTATCCACTGATGGCTTTATTTTGGTACACCTTAACAGGTATAAACAAATCCACTGTCGAACTGTCAACATACAGATATATATAAACATCACTTAGCATATCAATTGCTCTATAAATGTACACAATTAAAGACAAGCAAACATACCTCACTGGCTGCACATAACCAAGACGGAATGAAGTAGTTAGCGAAAAAGGAAATCTTAATATTGACACGTACATAATCTTTTTCATCCAGAAAAAACTCTTCTGTCATATGCTTTTAAAGCACAACATATTTTGGTACATATAGTTCTAATTCTGCTGCTAATTCAACTAGTTTTGATATGCTAATAAACAAAGCAAATGGCTGTCAGCTTTGGTGTTAACAGCTGTATAAGTAAATAAATGTATTCTAAAATACTATTTTAAACAAAAGGAAAAAAAAAAACAATTCCTGGATTTAGTTTGACACAGTAAGTGTACATAACAAACTAATGTTCATAATAACACTCCCTGAGAGAAAGATATCCTTTATCTGGAGTTAAGTAAGGAGTTATGACCCTAGTTATTCAATAGGTCATGCAGGTTATCAATACTAGGAAGCTGTCTTAAAGATTTGTAGGTAACACTTTACAATACGGGCCACAAAATTTGCTTCGTTACTCAGGAACTACTTAGGAACAAATAAGGGACGAATGATTCATTAATGATTACCTAAGCTTTGTATTCCCGTCACATCTTATTGAGTATTACTGATAATGATATTAGTTAGCCGTGACTATTTTTTCTTTAGCTTTAAAAGTACTATAAAATATAATCAGACACAACTGATTCATTGGGGTGGGCTTATGCTTCTGCCCACTCCTTTTGAACATTTTTATCATCTTTCATTTGTTTTTTTTTCTTGTTTTTAGATTGAATTATGTTCAAAAAAATTTCTAAACCAAAGATAATCATCCAATTCTCCAATGTGTTCATATTTGATGAGTACCTTACCTTTTTTCTGGTCCCAGGTTCAGATGTACCAAGTGAATAACAGAACCAAAATCTGTACCAGTTCATTTTAAAATATTTTTTTTCTCCTGATCAGCAAACACTCAAGTAGAAAGAGGATTTATAATGAGTAGTTAATCATTACTTTACCATTAACTAATCAGTACCTAAGCCTTTTGTGGCCCCTGAAGTAAATAAGAGCTCAAAATGAGTAGAAGCATAAGCCCAAACAAATGAATCAGTTGTCTCTGATTATGTTTTATAGTACTTTTAAAGCTAAAGAAAAAATAGTCATGACTAACTAATATTATCAGTAATATCTACTCAATCAGATGTGACGGGAATACAAAGCTTAGGTAATCATTAATGAATAATTAGTCCCTGATCGGGTTTTTGTCTCTTTTTATGATTAACTGATCATTATGTAATCATCCACTAATCAATAGCTAATCAATTCAATGTGACGGGAATACAAAACTTCGTTAATCATTATTGAATCATTAGTCCCCTATTCGTCCCTTATTCGTTCCTCAGTAGTTCCTGAGTAACGAAGCAAATTTTGTGACCCGTATTGTAAAGTGTTACCGATTTGTATTGTACTTGGTTCCAACCCTTCTATGATGAACTTCTCAGTTCATCATAGAAGTTCCCCTGATTGCGTAAAGAAATATAAATACTAATTTCAGATGTGTCCCCGGTGTCATTTGGTCAGTAAAAATGTATGAGCAATAACACAACATTAAAGGCAGAGTATGTAAGATTTCAAGGCGATTCTTTCCACCACCAGGTGGCAAACACCAGGTCGTGAGCAAAACCACAAAACTGCTACCTCCACAAACGACCACAGGTTGGCAGTAATGAGCTAAACTCACCCCTCACCCCTCCTCCTTGAGGGCAGGAATCGCTTGTGAACTGTAGCTCAGAGCCGCTCTTCAATAAATGGGCTTATACTCCCCCTACTGGTGGAAAAAAGTACCTTTTTTTTTTTTACTGGTCAGAAAACATTCATGAAGGATCTTTGTCATTAATTAAACTTGTAATTCAATAACGCATCAAATATGGACAGACTGGAACCTACATGTTTAAAAAACTAATTATGATTGTAGTTATTTTTTAGTTAATTTATTTTGAAAATTACTGAAAATCTTACATACTCTACCTTTAACACTGAATAAAACAAGTCTAGTTGTCTTCTATGCAAGCGTGTGGCATCACCATGATGTGGATGACTGAAGATCAACACCAGCTCTTATTACGGCTGCTTACAAGATGAAAACACATATTAAAAAAGAAAGAAAGAAATACAGGAAAAATTCTGTGATTTTGTTTGTTAGTTTTATTTAATTTAGTGTCATAAAGCCATTGTTAAACAGCAGGTACAATATTTTTTTAAGAGAGTGTAACACGGGTGGCTGGGGCATGTTAAAACAAAATAAATAAAGAAAATAAAAACAGATAAAAGAGGGTCCTCCCGGCCACCCTGTTTCTTTTCTCAATAAAAAACAGTTTAATAAAAATGAGATAAAATAATTAAAAAGTTAAAATAATAAAACCCCAGTTCTCTAAAATGTCCCTAAAATGTCCTGTAAAAACGTCCTTTAAAATGGCCACTGTGCGGCTTGGGGTGGCCCTCCTCTCTGCAGCGACAGATCCCATCTTCTCAGCCTTCCTTCGGCAACGTCACGTCCAGGACCTGCAGAGAGGAGCATACGCGGCAGTCTACACGCTTAGGAGGGGAACCCTCCTGCCTGGCCCTGCAGCCAGCCTCTTCCTCTGGACCCTAAACTCAGTCATTTTCCTCACGCTTGGTCCTGGACCAGGAGTATCCGTAGGCCCAGGACTGAGTAGCTGCGCCTTAGGGTCCAGACCGGCTGCTGCACTTCAGGCTCCACCTGGCCACCGCCAAGCCGTGGTGGGACCAGTCGTCCCACCTCCTCGTCGTCGTCCATTTTCAGGAGCTCTGTCCCCTTCCTTGTCCTGCGCTCTTCTGCTTCTGTTTCTCTCCTCTGCCAAACCTGTTGCTCCTCTAAAGAGTCTGCCCAGCCACTCACAGGTGTTCCCACTTAACAATTAAGGGCGAGGTCGATAGGCCTCCAAGGGGGTTAGTAACCAAACAACAACAGTTAAAAACACATGCAGTACAACTATTTCAATTTAAAACCCAAGCTTTTGACCCCGTCACAAGAGCACCCCCCACACACGCATGAACACCCCCACTCCTCTCTGGACTGGAAAAATTCCGTGTAACTAAGTTAAATCAGAGAGTGTTACACTTTCATCAGCTAAGGTTATCATACTCGCTGCTTCCTTCACACACATCCTGGCATATTATTTCATAGATTGTTTTAAGGCAAACAGCTCTTGATGTGCAGCTGAGTGGTGATCATGTGGTGTCAGGAAGATGCACGGAGGAAAGATCAAACATACTCATAGGTGGGTCCTTATGAAGAGATTTCTACCGCTGGCAGTTTGTCAAGGTAAGCACAGGTTTCCAGTGCTTAAAACATGTCAGATAGATAAACCTCTAAGTGTAAATTTCATATGCTGCACTTCTCAGAGATGCAAAATGTCCTGAAACCAGGTTTTCATTGATGGTGGTGAAGGAAACTTTCACAGCAAAAGGATTACAAAGTGATGACATTGTTCTGACTTGCTGTGGTGCAAAGATTACTTTTAAGTCATCAGTTACTTGCAATATGCTACATATTTCTATTAATAGATCAATGCAAAATCAATATCTTCAGCTAATGATTTTATTGTTCTGCAGCAAACAAATATCACTGATCTATTATAGTATTGATGATTTATATTTATGGCTGCACAGTGGACTAGTGGTTTGCATGGTGGCCTTGCAGTTAGAAAGTATGAGCCTTGGCTAATCAGTGCAGTTTTCAGTAAATATCTCCATCTTTGGGAGGTTTATAAACCCAGAGCTGTCTCAGACACTTTCTGTGCATCATCAGCAGACATTTCCAGGAAATAATTCAGAACTCTGTGAGTTCTGAAAGAAGAGTAGCACATTGCTACCATTGTTCCAGATACTGGAATGAAACTGGACATTTTCTTTGCTCTTGTTAATGCTGTGATGACTGCAAGAGGACCCAGCACCTTAAAACAGACAGTTTTGATGATTTGTGGAAAACTGAGTGGTGACCTGATGACAGCCTTTGCATTGTGAAAAGGGACCCTCATGTTGGCTGAAAATCGTTGCAATGATGGTATATTGAGACCAAACCCAGCTGTGTAGCTCATGACAACTTTCACAATCATACCTATATAAAAACCAGCGTAGAGACCTGGAACTGGAACAGCTGGTCCACCTGCAGACAGAACAGCAAGATACTTTATATACATCTGAAAAGCATCTTTTTTCTTGTTGACAGCCTCCTGGTTGATTTCAGCAACAGTCTGAAGCAGAGCATGTCTTCTCAGTCCAGGAAGATCTTTCTTAAAGGTCTCACACATGAAAGGGAAATCATACAGGCGAACGTCAGAGTTGGACACCAGGAAGACTTTAGGAGACTCAAATACTTCATTCTGAAGACCTGTGTTGCAAACAGAACACAAATTTTATTCAGACTGGAATTATATCCCATTAATTCAAACAAACTGACAAATAGGAAGCATATGACCCATATTTAAAGTCAAAGGTTGTTGAGAGATCCTTTAAAAAACTGAACTGTTACTGAAGTCAAAGAAAACACACCTTCAATGCAGTTTTGTCTGATTGTTTCCAGAGACTTCTCTTCACTGAAACTCTTCTGACTTCTTTGTGCAGCTCGCATATCGTTGTCGATGTTTGTGCGAACAAAGTAGAACTTCTTCCCCTTCTTCCTAATCTCCCGGGCAAGTTTTACGTCATTTTCCCAGAAGCGAGCGGCTGAGATGATGATGTAGAAGTCAAACTTGTTAAATCCAACAAGCTCCAGGTACTTATCAGCTGGAAAGCTGGTGGTTCCGATGCCAGGAAGGTCCCATAGTGTGACATTGGGATAGTCTGGATGACGGTACGGTTTTATGTCTGAGGTGGATTCTGCACAGCCAGTTGGAGCAGCTTCCTCATGTCTGTGATCTATCCCTCTAAAGGCATTTACAAAGCTGGATTTGCCAGAACCAGATTTTCCAACGATCCCAACATTTAGTGGAGTATTTAGCTTCTTTAAGTCTTCAATAATCTGTGCAACTATGACTGAGTCATTGTTCATCAGACCTGCTTTTAAGTCTTCAATTAGTTCTGGGAAAGCATCAGTTGTATCATCCATGTTGAGCCTTGAAGAGAAGATGACAAACTGGTTTTTAATTGAGGCCTTTTTATCTCAGACCACAGTAACTAAAATTACACCTAACCACAGAATATACAATGAAGGAGTTGTAGAAAATCTTAAAATCTACTTTTTGAAATGTTTTTACCCAGTTTAATGTTATTTTACACAGAAAATGACAAGACAAGTAAAATAAACTGAACAAAAATAACTGTGATTAAAGAAGCTACTTGCATGTATTTCTTCTAGAAACGTGTCACAGCAGCAGAAAGCTTTGTCCTGACTCTTGCTAAGTGGAACCCAAAAGAAGAATCTGTCGAGCTGTGATGGAAAATAAAGTTTACAGTAAAACCTGTGGGAGGGGACTCTACCAGGAAAAGAGAGGGAGGAGGAGCCTGGCATGAATGTTGTCAACATGATCTAATGGTTGTATCAGTGGGGGTTACATAGACAGGCTGGTTTTTGACTCATACACTTTCATTGGTTGTCACTTCTCATTATCTGCTCTGTGTGTGTGTGTGTGTTTGTGTGTTTGTTTTTGAGTGAGAGAGAGAATATCTGAAAGTCATAAACTCATTCATTGTGCTGTATTATCCTTAAACACATTCCTGATCCCCATGAATCCTTGAATATCTCCGTGCCATCGTGGAAGATAGAAAAACCGAAGTGTTCAGTATATTCAGGTATCACCTGACCTCATTCTCTGGACACATAATGTCGCTGAACCTAGAGCTAGTTCCTTAAATTCCTTCACATTGTTCATGTTGAAATGTTCCTACTTTTACTATTGAACACAGTCCTGGGTTCTACTGCTTTTTTTCTTCCATCTGATACCACCAAACCTCTAAGGATCACAATCATCATTGTGCTTGCTGATCAGACTTAACATGATTTTTTCTGAGGCAGCTGTGAAATATTAATGAAGATTTAGCTAATAGGTGAGATGAGGTGATATCTGTACTCTTATATTGACCCGGAGTGACTGAACTGGTAAACAGGAGGCCTAAGCAGCCATAATAGGATTGTGCAAAAAGTTTTAATTTAATTTGTGATAAAAACTTTCATTTAGTATGTAAACTTATTAATGGTTTATGCCCACTTTACCCCTTACTTTCTTTTGTATGGTTTACAATTGCAATGAAAAACCATCCTGCTCTTTAGTTTTGCACATCAGGCAGTATGATCCTGAAGGAAGGGTTGTTCTGATTTTTAGTCATATTGTTGAATAACGTCAAATCAAATAAATGAATTATATTTGCTAATGATAAATGTGGTGAAATTTTCAAAAATAAAAGTTTCCACCACTTAAAGGATGCTAATTCTCTGTGGTTTTTGTCTCATTATCAGGTGATGCATTTTAACATCAGCCTTTCTGGTTCACTGATCTCATTTCCTTGTTCTGTTTCTTAGCATTTCTGTTTGATGTTTTGTTCTGAAGGCTGATGAGCAGTTTGAGGTATTTGCTTACTTGTACACGTGGACTTTCACATTCCCCTAAAACCAAATAAAAGCTAGATCCAATTGATGTGTAATTAAAGACTGACAGCAAACCAGCATGTCAGAGGCACGCAATGGGTAGCAAATTGTCAATAATGACAAGATTTATTTAAGCTGTCAAATATTTTTTTTATCTTCTTTTATTACGTAAAGCTTCAGTCTTTGAGGAGGCAGAAACAAAATGTTGATCTTGTAACCTCTGACCTTTAGACGTCCCAACCTCAGATCACTCGGATTCCTCTGAACAGAATAAACATCATCCTTTGTTACTATTCAGGATCAGACCTTTGTTGGCATCAAACTAAACACAAAGGGCCGATGTCTGTTATTTTCATCTCAGCAACACTTCAACTATGAGAGACAAAATGTGTGGAAAGAATGCAGGAAATTCCATTGTAGGATTTTTAATGGACTAATTGGTATTATTTCACCAACAAACAACATACCAGTAACTTCTTCTTCATGAGCTCCTCTGTCCTCCACTCGTTACCTGTAGTAATGGCACCTGTTTGAACTCATCAGTATGAAAGACACCTGTCCACAACCTCGAACCGCAGACTCCAAACTCCACTGTGGACAGGACCAAAGAGCTGTCAGAGAACACCAGATAGACCTGCACCAGACTGGGAAGACGGAATCTGTGATAGGTAATCAATAATTACCTGTTGCAGCAATTATTTTGGGAGCAAATTTTGTAAAATAGGAAACATACAAGTGTGCTGATAATCTCCCTCTATCTTGGGCCACACGCAAAATCTCACCCTGTGGGGTCAAAATGATCACGAGAATGATGAGCTAAAGTCCCAGAACCACATGTGGGGGGGGTCTGCAGGCCAGAAAGCTTTCTGCAGCTTTCTGACCTGCAGAAAGCCTGAACCAAAGTAACAAAAGTCAACGTCAGTAACACACTACGTCACCAGGGCCTCAAATCCTGCAGCGCCAGACCTGCCTCCCAGCTTAACATTCTTTTAAAATATTAGAATATAATCTTAATTCCCAGATCATTAGGATGAACATTTTCCTCAGGGATTAAAGTATTTTTAATTTAAATATTTTATTTTTTATTGCAATAACAGTCCAAGTGATCCGATAGTGATACATATTTACATACATATGAATATTTAATGAGAATGTCCAGTTTATTGTTTAATCACTTGCAAAATAAAACGCAGAAACAAGCTGCAGGTTGCTGTGGAATCACTTATTAGTCAAATTTCTGGTGCAGAAGACAAAATAAAAATCTTGCTAGAGGATCTGGTATTTTCTGCAGAAGAAAACAAATAATAAACAAATCTCCAGTCATTCACAGTTTATATTTACTCCTGTTTAAAACATGAGCAGTGTTATGATGCAATCTGAATGTTCAGGAAAACTACAAACTTTTCACTATGAAGTTAAAACAACGTAAACCGAAGTGAGAGCAGCTGCTCGGCGGTGCAGAACAATCACACAAGGAAGTAAAACTGAAGCAGTTTAACAGAATATTTGTGCTACAAAACCATTGTCTAACATAAAGTGGCGTGATGATAAATACATGGTAGACTGCAGAGATAAAGGGAAAAATACAGAAACTAAATCACCAACACATAAAGATGATCTGAGAAGCTTCACCTGATGGAAGTGAAGAGTAAAATTACGTATGTTTGTCCAAATAAAGCAGATAAAATAATGTATATGATGATGGAAGCATCTGGATATTCTTTTCATACTAAAAGTAAATTAAAATGAGACATTTAACATGTAAACAGCATCAGTTTGCGCTTTATTAAGAACATGAGTAACACTTGTGCGCCCTCTAGAGGCCAAACGTCATCAGGCAGCTTTTCTTTTAACAGGAGCTGAATTATAGGAGGGGTTATAAATAACTTGAATAATCTAAAATTAATCTGATAGTTTAGTTTGACAGAAGCTGATATGATGAGAACTTTTTATGACGAAAGTTGAGTTTTAATAAAAGAATAAATTCATCATGTTGCTCATATTTCATTCGCTGTCAGTTTTCCTGCTTTGGATGACGATGGAAGTCCTTCTTCCCGCCCGTCTTGCTGGTCAGTTTTACATCCGTGATGATGATGTCATGGCTCACAGCCTTGCACATGTCATAGACGGTGAGCGCCGCCACGGAAACGGCGGTCAAAGCCTCCATCTCCACCCCCGTCCTGCCTGTAGTGCGGCAGGTTGCCGTAACGACGGCGGCGTTGTGCTGCTCGTCCAGGTGAAAGGTGATGGAGGCGTGGTCTAAAGGCAGCGGGTGGCAGAGCGGGATGAGCGCCGACGTCTGCTTTGAAGCCATGATGCCGGCCAGCTGCGCCACAGCCAGAGCGTCGCCTTTAGCCAGCTGGTTGTCCCGGAGAAGGCGGAAGGCGGCGGGGCCCAGGACGACGGTGGCGCTGGCTGTGGCTGCTCGACTTGTGGGGACTTTCCCCCCAACGTCCACCATGGTGGCTCGGCCCAGGGCGTCAGTGTGCGTCAGCTGGGCTTCGGAGTCGGCGTGAGCGTCGGAGACCAACAGAGTCTGTTTGTCGGAGCTTCGACTGTGCAGCAGTCGAGCGGAGCAGGGCGTCTGATTGGTTGGTTGTGTGCAAAAAGGACTTCCTGAGGTCATCGGCAGGCGGATCAGACCTTTAGGAGCCCCGGCGTGTGCGTACCTGAGACATTCTTCATTAGTGTAGCTCGTATCACGTGTCCATGTCTGGAAACGTGCAGTCTTAGTGTGACGGCTGGATAAACTCAGACCGACCTCTGAGGAGGGAGGGGAGCTGTGGAAGCTGATATGCATGTTGACATGAAAGCCTCCATTCCTCGAGGTTTTAGAGGAGCAGCTGAGAGCTGCCGGTGTGGGAGCAGTGCAGTGTGGAAGGCACAGAAAGCTATCTCTGCTCGGGACTCTCCTGCTGCCTGGGGGGCACACATGAAGAGCTGCAGGTGTAGAGAGGAACGGGTCGGTTTCAAGCTGGAGAACAACGGAGGACGAAGCCTTCTGGCTGCTTCGCTGCTTTGGCAAAAACTCCTGGGATGTGCCTGTTGGAGGAACAAAAGTTAAAGCAGAACAAGAGACATTTTTACATAAATGACAAAGCGAGGGCGGTTTGTACGTACAGCCGAGTCACCCACCAATGAGGATCATCGGTCTGTTCTTCATCTGGGAGATGCTGAACATGCCTGAACAGAGAAAACGCGTCACATCCAGGTGAAGCTCCACTTTTACAGCAGTCTGTTAGCCTAAATTCCACCATCCTCATCATCACCTGCATGTTGCTTCTTCTTCCTGCCAACGGCAGCTCCGATGATTTCCAGCAGCTCTTCATCGGACGCTCCAGACCGCAAAACGTCTCTGAGGGAGACTTCAGAGTTCCCGAACAAACACACCTGAGAAGACGGAAAGCAAAGGTTGAAGACAGAACGACGGATGGCTGCAAGTCTTTCAAAGCTTCCAACATCCAACAACGTGATGCAAGTTGTTTCTTTTTTAAATAAAAGTCCTCGTTTCTGCCTCCAAACTTCTGGTTCGAGCTGCCTTCACAGATCAGTATTTAGATCTGCTTCCTGATGTCAGGCAGCAGAATGAAGTCTGATTTCTGAACACTGAGACTCTACCTTGAGGTTTCCATCTGCTGTGATGCGTAAACGATTGCAGGAGCCGCAGAAATGATCCGACATGGAGGTGATGAAGCCCACCTGACCTTTGAACCCCGGCACCTTAAACATCTGTTAGAAAACAAAGTTTTCCGTTAAAACTGACTCAGCAGCAAAGAGCTTCATTTGGTTCCTATACGACACTCTGGAGCTGCTCAGACTGGTTCTGACCCTGTGCTGTGGTCACATGTGGACGTCTCTAAGCCTGTTTGGATGTTAAATAATCTGATCGGTCACACTGAGCTCTGGAAACTGGTGAAACTAAGATAAACAAGCTGATGAACTGTTTACACAAATCATTTTATCTTGAATAAGACTTGGATGTGTCAGACATGGACAGGAGTCCTGCTCTCCAGTCCAGCTTACTGCTGCTCCAGTACAGTGAGCTGGACTGGAGCCTCTTCTGGATGGAAGCAGGACGAAGGAGATGTTGATGGACGTTAGAAGTTGACCTTTAAGGTCCATGTTGCCTCGGTTGCCCGTACCTGTCGATATGCTCTCTACAACATCAAGAGAATCAGACGTACCTGACAGAACACATGACTCAGGCTCTGGTCATCTCACGCATCGATTACTGCAATTCCCTACTGGCAGGTCTGCCTGCATGCTGGTTAAACCTCTGCAGATGATCCAGAACGCCGCAGCGCTTCTGGTTTTCAACCAACCAAACAAGCTTATGTCACTCCACTGCTAATTGCTCTTCACTGGCTCTCGGTTGTACGCATGCATCAGGTTTAAAGCTTTGCTTCTGGCTTACAAAACAATAACTCAAACGGCTCCTGTCTACCTTCACTCCCTAATCCAGACCTACACTCCCTCTCCACAGCTACGTTCCACCAGTGGAAGACGCCTCGTGTTACCACCACAACGTGGGACTAAATCACCAGCCAGACTCTTTTCCTCTGTTGTGCCACGATGGTGGAATGATCTCCCAAACTCTGTCCGCTCTGCAGAGTCCCTGTCTACTTCTCAGAGCAAGCTGAAGACTCAGCTCTTCAAGGAGAACTTCAACATTTAGTATAGCTGTATTTGTTGGAAAGTTGGAGAACTTAGCCCAGTTCTTTGCTACAAACATTATGGTATTAATTCTTTGTATTATAACAAAGGTGATGTTATGGGGTGGGAAGGGTGAAAACCAAAAAAAAAAAACCAAAAAAAAGCCTGTAGCACTTCATAGAAGGACCTGTGTCCAACTGGACAGTCCACCAGCACCTTCCTACGACGTCCTCTACTGACTGGTTTCATGCTTGTGGTGTTCTCACTCATATGTAAGTCGCTTTGGATAAAAGTGTCTGCTAAATGACTGTAGAATAGAATAGGAGGATGTTTGGAACATGTCACATATGTCCACGTCTACATGTTTACCCCAGTTTTAGGGGGGAAAGATGTGGAAGCACAAACTATGCTGCAATCAGCTCCATCCATCCATACAACCATTTTCCTAACCGCTTGTTCCGATCAAGGGTTGCGAAGAAGCTGGAGCGTATCCCAGCAGTCATTGGGTGGGAGGTACCCCCTGAACCAGTCACCAGTCCATCACAGAGCCGTCGGCATCATTAGTAGACCTTCTCACTAAATACCACTGAAGCCTGTCCAGATTCATTTTTACAGGAGAATAAATTCCTGATAGTCGGAGCGCTGACCTTGGCGGTATCCGTGTGTCCAGTCTGGAGCATTTCCAAGCCGGGCCACTGCTGTCTGATCCGGTCCAGCATCTCCTGGTAGCTCACCATCTTCTTAAAGTTCCACTTGTTGCCTGCAGAGGAGAGAAAACATAATGACTGATGCATTAGAGCTGCTGGACAAACAGACTTCTGTTTCTGTGCTCAATCAGCATCACTCCTACAAGCAAAAGTAAATATAATCCAGTTTTACTGCAAAACATGTGGTAGACGCAGTAAAACTCACCATCGAAGGGCATGTATTCAATGAAACGAACTTCCAGAGGCTTCTTCTCCGTCAGCGCCACAAAATCTAACAGCTCGTCCTCGTTGAGGCCTCGCATGACGACACAGTTAATCTGTAAAACGGAGCAAACGACAAAAGGCTGCTGATTACAGCGCTGCACCGTCATCTTCCTCAGCAGGCTGATGTGTGGCTGACATGTCAAACACAAAGGGGGGAGGAGGTTTCAGCAACCTGCAGGAATCTGCATAAATAAAGTGATCTACTGGAGAGGGACGGGAAGGTGGTTAACGTCATGACAGTGATAACAGCTGTCAGGAGTTTTTCTGTTGTAAATGCACCGGACGGTTTCATCAGAAAGACGGACGCGCAGTCGTCCTTTTCAGACAGTCCTGAAGCTTCCTGGACTCCAGAAGAAGCAGCAACCATCTGCTACCGACGTCAAACTAATCAGTCAAACCTGATTTTATTTTATTTTTTTCCTTTTTTCCCCAGACTTAAAACTGGTCGTTTCTGTTTGTAATCAGAACTTCTGTCATACATCAGCAGGGAGAACTGCAGAAAAAAAAACTGCAGAAGCTCTAAAAAGTTAAAAGAAAACAAATGAGAATGCAAATCCTGCATTATACTGGAAGTTTCTTGTCCTTTCAGGTCATATTAATCTAAATGAAACCTTAATCTGCCATATAAACAATAATAATGGAAAATGATCTAATTAATCATTAGAAAATCATTAGTACAAGTTTTTCTGTACCAGTAAATGCAGGATTAGATCAAGATTAGTCATAAGTAAACTGAAAAGGGTTAATAAATATTAAAAGCAATGTTTAAAAAGTGGATTGCAAGAGATTGCAAATATGTTTAAGAATAAAATAATATTACTGGAGAACTTCTGTGTAAAAGATGAACAGACCTTGACAGGACTGTAGCCGAGCTCCACCGCCTTTTCAATGCCTTCCATTACTTTATGAAATCCTGGAAGAAAAACAAAGATGATTAAAATTTAAACCGATTAAATCAGACATCATTTCCGAAAATATGTCTCTAAATTCTGCACCGTTAATCCAGCAAAGTTTGAGCTGAGATTTATGACGCATGATTTTTAAAACTGATCATAGATCAGATATTTACAATCGTTCCCACAACGAGCTGCTTTCTGTCCACCGTAAACATTTCTATCTACGCTCAGCAGCAGCCCGAGTTTTACAGGCTCATAAAGTCATAAAGGTTTTGCACCTGTAAATGTTTGCAATGAATTTGCAGTTGCACCACTTTGTCTTTAAAATCAATCGACTCCCCTTTAAACAGCATGTTGCAGGTTAGAACCCCCTGTAAATCAATACTTACAAAAACAAGGGTGGGAATCTAATCGAAAAAATGGAAAATCTAGATTTTTTGCAAGACAATTTTAAAACTGATTTAAAAAAAAAAAAAAAAAAAAAATATATATATATATATATATATATATATATATATATATATATATATATATATATAATATTTTTTAAAAATGTGGTCATTTCTACTGTTATTATTGAGCTTTTTACTTTTCCTCTTGGGCATTATGGCAGCAGAATGATGGTCTGTCTACTGTGTTGTTGTTTTTTTCCTGCTTGAAATTAAGAAAAATAACGAGCAGAAAAAGTTTTTAAATGTCGCAATTTAAATCAAAACTGCCCGAATAATTTCAGTTCTTTCTATCTTATAGAAGAATGAAGTTACTTGGGAAATTAGCACCTTTTATTACTTAAGTGTAATGATTACGAATCAAAAGTCAGTTTGAATCGAGAATCGATTATGAATTTAATCGTCATCCCAAAAATCGGAATCAAATAGAATCGTGAATTGTTGTTGGTTTCACATCCCAATAGAAAAATATTGTAGGATCCACAGCTGGATAAAAAGACACTTATAAAGGCACTATTTTGTATTTTAGAGTAGTTTCTGTTAGATTTTTACTACTGCATCTTAAACTGTAAGACAGGGAGTGACGTAGAACCAGGGAGACGGTGGTGTGCTGAAAAAAAAGCAAGAAGTGCAGTAACAGCATCCCGCCTGTAGATGGCGTGTTTATTACTTTTAGGAGTAATAATGAATACACGCCACAGGTGAGATGCTGTTACTGATTGGGTGCTTTTCATGGCAGGAGGGCTTTGTTCAGCACAACAGCATCTCCCTGATCCTGCTTTTCTTCAGCATTGGTTCCTACAATATTTTTCTACATATTGATGTAAGGAGGGGGGTAGTCTAAACTGCAACATGTTCTTTAAAAACCTGCAGCGGTGCAGAAGGACTAGAAGGAATCTGCTCTCTGATTGGACAGTTTGATGGGTCACTGTCCAATCAGACAGACGTCTTGCAGTTTTGTGCTTTGCATCTGTAGATATGTTTGCCAAAAAAAAAACTGGATTTTCTTCCACAAATCTTTTTGCAAACCCTTTTCTGCACATTCACAAACTTTAAGGGAGATTTTTTTTTGAGCAAACATTAATTTACAGCTGCAAAATCTTTGGTAAAAAAATCAAATAGGCTCAGTTTAAAGTCAAAGACTCAAGATCAACCTCATTTTCTCTAAAAAAATGCAGGTTATCTGCTCTGCAGGGGGTTAGTTCATCTTAAATCTCATCTGATGGCAATTAAATCTACAGCGAGTAAGTCAAAGGCTCAGATTTCTATCAAGCTACAAATTTACGATCTATTGTCTTAAAAAACAGGATTGTTTCGGCCTCCATGTGCCGGTTTTTCCTCCCTTTCCTTCATTTCCTAATCCCAGTCAGTCCATCTGTGCTTGTCGTCTACAAGCCAACCACCCAGAGCTCTGCCCTGCTGTCACCTCCAGCCAACGTGTGCTCGGCACTCGCAGCCTCCCTCTCTAGCCTGGTGCGAACGGCCCACAGACACAAAGCAGCCGTTTGTTTTTTCCACCAGAATCCTTTTAACCGTCACGTTAGTCTTGCAGCAAACATTGTTTACCTTTCCGCCTGACGATAAACTCAAACTTAGTTGGAACCAGCGAGTCCAGGCTGATGTTAATCAGGTCCAGACCAGCTTCTTTCAGCTTCGGCAGAAGCTTGGCCAGGTTCATGCCGTTGGTTGTTACAGCAATCGTCTTCAGGCCCTCCAGCTTCCTCAGTTCACCTGCAGAGAGAACAACCAGCGAGGAAAGGGCGTGATGACGAGGAGGGGCTCAGCTGGTGCCAAACTGCCTCAATAGACGTCACTACATCCATCATATCCACTAGAATCCATCATATCCACTTATAATCCAAACACCCCAGAGATGGCTTTCATTTAGTTACCAGTTAAAGGTAAAAATCTAACAAACATCCTTCAGACTTTGTGAAAACTAAACCTGAGAGCGACTGACACTATCAGTGTTCAGAGGCTTTTCTTCTCATACAGATTTATCACCTAAAACCACAAGACTGTCATGCTTTTCTTACAATTACAGGTTTTTAATGTTAGAATTTACAGGTTATTATCTTGTTTAAATGCGGTTTGTTTCTTTGAATGATGGTCCTCGATAATAATAATAATAATAAAAAACAATCAGTGTGCAGTTTGTTATTTAAGTCACTGCTCCTTTAATAAACTCTGTTTTTATACGTTGAAACACAAATCATGGATCAGGTTGCAAGGCTGCAACATTTTCCAGCTGCGAGGGATGGATCATGGAAAAATCCCCATTTCTGTTCATGAGAGCGTGTATGTGGGAGTGTCATTAATCTAGACAAAACACAACCCTGGCGCACTGTTTTAGACCGCTTGGATCAAAACACATGAGCTCCAGGCGGAGCTGATCTACAGCTGCAGAGTAAAGTTACATCTCTTTACAAAGCCATCCAGACTCCTTCATCCATACTTCCATCTAATTCCAACTTTATATTGTTCTGCATTTCACGTTCCTTAAAAGTATGACGTTAAAACTCTTTTATTCATCCTTAAACGGTTTGCTATAGACGTTAAATCTCATTAAGACATCACACATGACCTGCAATAACATAGTGGCTAAAAACATATTGATCAGGAGCCTCTGAACTGTTCATGACCAGAGAAGTGGAATCTGTAAATTATTTACGCAAAACGCCAACAAAGATGCTGATAAAGATGTAGTTCACCTTGTATGCTATAACAATAAAGTTACATTAGTTAAAGTGTGAATAATTCAGAGGAAATCAGCCAGTTTGAGTTGTTTTGACAGTTTTTAGTGTGGTCTTATACCACAACAATAAGCTCTGCAGACCACTGAGAGCTACAGATCTGCTAGAAAAGAGGTAGATTGAGAGTCATGGGTCATTTCTCATCCCTAAAATGATCCAACTGAATAGAAGTGTAACCTTTTAATGTAAGTCATGTGACATCGCAGATGCTTTCTGTCACATGACGCAGTATTTCCTCATCTTCATGCTAATACTGTCTGTTAATGAAGACAGAGCCCTCTGGTCACACCACGTTGTGTTGTTCATGCATGTTATGTGTCGTGTTGCTTGTTCTGAGATCAGATCATGATGCTAAAATCATCTGTAATTACACAAAGCAAAGAAATGTGGTGTAACGAAGAGAAAGAATGCAGGGAGAATCCGTTCTCCACCCTTCCCATTAGATCCGGCCCAGTCAGCAGGTTCTGCACATGATTCTCTGAGGAGACCGCCACTGCAGCTATTTAACCGTTTGCATAAAACAAATTATGAAGCAGACACAACAGCAGAAATGGCTTTTTCTAATGTTTCCGTACTGATTATATCCAGCACATCAGGTCTGATGAGGGGCTCCCCTCCAGTCAGGCGGATTTTGTCCACTCCCTCTCGGACAAAGAGTCGAGCCAGGGTCAGCACCTCCGAGGTGGACAGCAGCTGTCCCCGCGGCGTGAGCTTCAACCCCTCCTCTGGCATGCAGTACTGGCCTGAAAGAAGGGAGACATAAACAGAAACATTAGAAAGATTTCACAGGTTGAAAGTGAAGATGATGCTCGAGTTTCCGCTCACATCGGAGGTTGCATTTTTCCGTCAGGGAGACGCGCAGGTAGCTGTGCCTCCGGCCGAAGCTGTCAGTCAGAAACGCAGAAAAAGGCAGGATGTTTTCCTCTCTCAGCCGCTCCTGGAGACAAAGAAAGCTGTTAGTGAACTTCATCGTTTCTAACTCAAGCGTGAGGCTTTGTAAACAGATCCTGAACTTTGTCACCGCTGGCACAACGACCAGCGTGTGATTCACAGATACAGCAGCACAGCTAAACTTTATTCAACTCTATGTGTCTGATTAATCTCAGGCAACTTTTGCAAATCTTAATTTGAAAATATGTTTTTTTTTTTTTTCTACAAATAAAATGATGGCATAAAATATTTTGTGATCGCCGTCATTACGAGTGATTACAGAAGTTCCTGGAAGGCAAAATGGAATGTAATTAGTTGCTACACTGTTATGTTCATGTTACTCTCATTATCCTAAATTAATATGAGCTCCCCAGTCCTAACTAGAGATGGTATCATGGCTCTGCTATGCCAGTACCTTGAATGGACTTTTTGTAACGACATAACATCATGAGACAGTAAACAGAACACAGTCCTGTACTGTCCTGACAGCAGCATCGTCATGATATTGTATAACTGGTTAATCATCATTCCTTCACATGGTTTGTTACTTTAGCCTCCATCAGGCCTGAATCTGGACAAACTGTCTCAACTTTTCATGTAGAAAATGATCATTTAGATCTGTTAGCTGATGGCTACAGCTGTTAGCAGCTGAAATAAAAACAACCTCAGGCCCAGGTTGGACCTCCAGACAGCTTTTAAAAAGTCAGCCTCACCTGTCTTGGTCTGGTCTTCAGAGATAAGAAGTTGGGAGCAGTGAAAGTGGAGTCTCGGAGTTCAAGTTCATTTTCCTTGTGCGTAGCACTGGAATACAAGCGGCTTCCGTAGGAACACTGACCAAAGACTTTTCTAAAATCTCTTAAACTGTTGTGTCTGATAAATAAGCGGCAGCACGTGCTCGTATGAGAAGCCATCATATATTTTATGACAGCTTCGTAGTCCTGTTAGTCCGAGCTGCTCTGCAGCAAAACATGTCAGTTCGCCAGAACCCCGGGGAGCGTATCAGGGGCGGGGCTAAAACAGCCAATCACATCGCCGGATGAGACCCCTGCTGCATGCTGGGTAATGTAGTTTAAATGACAAATCATTTTCCTGATGCATTTTAATTTCATTTCGCTGTTTTAAAATGGTTTTATTTATTTATTAACTTCATTTCCTTAATTTTTTTTAAATGAGGAAAATAAATGAAAGTGTATTTCAGCATTATCTGCTAAATTATAAAATAATATAAGCAGATTACGCTTATAATAGCTATAAAATTAAAAAGAAAAGTATGTGTTTTATTTAAAGGATGATTAAATACATAAATAAAAACATGACTAAAGCTGCAATATTAACATGGTTTCCCGTTTTCTTCAAAACATTTTTGAGGAAACTCACAAAAACTCACTCAAAAAAAGGTAAGCCCAATAATTCAACCACATATATTTTTAACAATAGGATGCTGAAAAAACTATCTTTAATCCATTGTCAAGGTAAAAGTAAACGAGACCTACTGTTTACATTTACACCCACTTATAACAGTTTAACTGTATCAAGAAGCAACTTTATAAATACTAATCAGCTTCAGCAAAGTCCATCTGTCCATCCAGCTCCTGTTGCCTATCTGAGGTCACATCAAGGGGCAGCTGCTTCAGCAGAGAAGTCCAGTCTTTCCTTTGTCAGCCACTCATCTGAGGAATCTGGAGGCGTTCCCAAACCAGCTGAGAGACAAAGATCATCTGATAATCCTCAGACTGTGTCTAACGACCTCTTCATGTCTGCTTTCTACAAAATGATCCTTAAAACCTCCTGCACTGATTAAAACACCTCAATACAAGTAAAACACTTTTCTTACAAATTTATAGAGAAATCCATTTACGATGACCACTATCAAACTAGTTATGAACATGCAGCTGCATTTCTCATAGTGATCTCTACTGGCACGAGTATCCAGCAATATGTGTAAGAAAATCCCTGCAAAAGATATTTTTACATGCAAATTAAAACATTTACGAAAGGAAACAACTGAAAAATGTGTTCAAACTAAATTTCTAGGAAGTGTTGGTTGGTAAAGTTGATTGTAATGTGCAATCAGAGCAAAAATAGTCTGATAAAACTTTATTTACAGGATAAAGCCAAGATGGATGGATGGCTGGACGGATGGATGATGGACCAGATTGTCTGACAACAAAGGATGATGCGACACATAATTCAGCCACTAGATGGAGGTAAGAACCTAAAATGTCATTGCTTTTCAGTTCCATGAAGGCAGCATGGAGTGTACCTGCTTTCCTGTCAGTAAAAAAAAAAAAAAAAATCATATAAAAAAAAATTACTGTTCCCTTGGAGAAACTCTCACCATGATCAGATTTACTCATAAAACAACAGATGCTGAAATGCGAAATAAACATTACATGGAAGAGGAAATCGAATCTTTCGGCTATGAAATAGAACCAACGCTAGTCTTCAAATCCCTCAGAAGAAATGTTTTGTCCATTTCATAGTTTCACAGAACAAAGCTGATCATTATGACAAATGATATGTTTCTTTTAAAGCTACAATCAGTCTGCAGAGGGTTTCTGTTTCCTGATGAGGTGTAATGTATTCTAATCAGAACACCTCATTTGGACTGAAAGCTGTTCATCGTATGTTTTTCAGAACTCCTGCTGAGTCAAACCCTGATTTTACATAATCAACTTCATTTACATAACTGTTCCGACTTAATGCACGAAATGCTCGGATTCTCTCCTATAGCCGACCTGTTCAGCTTGTCTGAGCCGCGTTGGGCCACAACAAGACAATCAGATAAATAGTTAACCAGACTTATGTACATCAGTAATGATGGCATGTTCATGTCTGGGCTTCTTATCATTGTCCAGTGTTTGGAGCTAAATTCCAACATACATGGTGCTCATTGCAATGAAGGGTGAAGATGAGCTTTTCAGAGCCAAACAATGAACCATGTCTTTGTTAAAGCTGAGTGAGTGCTGCATGTTTCCCAACTGGCCTCCCAAACAAGACTTTCTGAGAGATCTTAGAGCTCAACAATGAGCAGAACTCAAGGAACAGTAGCAAAAACCTGCTTAAAAAGTTCTAAAATCCAACATCTTTGTTTTTTAAATATCTACAAGCCGATAAAAATGAAAAAATAAAGCTTTATATATCACATGTTTACAACACAAGAGTGTGAATGAATCTTTCGCACATTGCTTTGTCAGACCACAAGTGACCATGTAACCTTTAAAATCAGAGTTGGGGGGGGTGGAAATGAATCGCTCTTGTGGCGATGTGGATAAAATGATGAGACTTGCTGTTGTTTTCACTGATATGGCTGCAGCTTATGTTAATGTTTTGCTGAATTTCTGACCCTAAATCTGATCACGGACCATATCAAGTCCAATAACATCGATGTGTTTCTGCCCAGAAAGAATTAATGCAAGGGGAGAATATTCAAGATTCATACAGGAAGGTCCCAGTTAAAGTTTCAAGTGTGCTCCACACCACTGTGCAGCCCCTCCTAAATACATCCAAACACCTTCTTCTATACCCACTTATTCCGGTTCAGGGGGGCGGAGCCTAGCCCAGCAGCGACCGGGCCAGAGGTACATCCTGGACAGATTCTTAACCAGATTCTTGTCAGGGTAAACATCTTCCACTCAGCTGAATCTGTTCAACTTGCTGCTTATCAATTTAAGATTTGCTTGAAAGACCGCATTAGTTTTTAGTTTATTTAGTTTATTGACCAGTGACCAGGCTCATCAGCAGGACTGATCACAGAGGAAAATGTGCTTCGTACCAGATTGTAGCTCTCTGAGCTCATTTCCATCTGCATCCCTGAAAACACAAAACTACACATAGAAAATGCTACATATATAGATGATAGTGAGAAATACATGGAATAGTTAAATTCTGTAAAATAGTAAATTAGTACAATAAAAAAAAAGAGTAATAATAAAAGCATAAAAGTATGTGTATACTTTTTATTATTCCTCTTTTTTTTTTTTTTTTAATTGTACTAATTTACCCTTTCATTAAATTTTTACTATTCCATGTATTTTTCACTACTATCAGTTTTTACTATCATCTGTATATGTAGCATTTTCTATGTGTATAAAAGTATGTGTGGCTTCACGGTGGCATAGTGGTTAGCATTTCACAACAAGAAGGTTGCTGGTTCAATCCTCGGCTGGAGCGGGGTTTGGTCAGTGGCCTTTCTGTGTGGAGTTTGCATGTTCTCCCCGTGTATGCGTGGGTTTTCGCCCGCTACTCCGGCTTCTTCCCACCGTTCAAAGACATGCATGTTAGGTTAATTGGTTACTCTAAATCGCCCACAGGTGTGAGTGTGTGCATGAGTGGTTGTTTGTCTCTCTGTATGGCCCTGCGATGGACTGGCGAGCTGTCCAGGGTGTACCCTGCCTGTCACCCAAAGACTGCTTGGACAGGCTCCAGCTTTCCTGTGACCCTACATCGGACTAAGTGGTTAGGATAATGAATTATTGAAAGTATGTGAAAATGAAATGAAAATAAAAAATACTTTATTAATCCCCAAAGGGAAACTCAATATTGTAGTATATAATAATAATAACTTGAGGAGGTCTTGTTCCGGAGGCTGATGGCTGCTGGCAGGAATGATCTTCTGTATCTTTCAGTCTTACATCGGACCTGAAGAAGCCTCTCACTGAACACACTTTGTTGTTTCATCACTGTGTTGTGGAGAGGGTGTGAAGAATCCTCCATCGTCATCATCAGCTTGTGCAGCTTTCTTCTTTGGACAATCAGCTCCAGCGGCTCCAGAGTTACTCCAAGCACAGAAGCAGCTTTCTGGATCAGTTTGTTGATTCTCTTCAAGTCTCTGGTTCTGATGCTACTACCCCAGCAGATGCTGCAAAGCTGACTGCACTCTCCACAACAGACTTATAGAAGATATGAAACATCTTGGTGCAGACGTTAAACCATCTCAGCTTCCTTAAGAAGTACAGTCTGCTCTGACCTTTCTTGTAGATGTAGTCAGTGTTGCATTTCCAGTCCAGTTTGTTGTCCAGCTGAACTCCATGTGTGTGTATGTTATTTAATCCCCCGCCCACCATATGTCCCGCATCGGCCTAAACATGCATAAAAATATCTGTTTTGTCTCCCTTCACACTCTTTGTTCAGTCAAGAAGGGATGCTCAGCTGTTGTCCTGCATAGCCAATATCCTGCAGGTTTTAGATGTTGTCCTGCTCCAACACACCTGACTCCAATCAGTGGGTCACTAAATGCTTCTTGCAGAACTTGACAACATGTTGCCAGAGAACCATTCAGTGTGGCTCAGGTTAGTTTCAGCAGGGAAACATCTGAAACCTGCAGGTAGCAACCCTTACACCTCTGGTTCAGTGCTTTGTGTTGCACAGGCACCATAAAGGTTAATAATTACACATGCACAGAACATTCCTCAAGCCTTTTCTTCAGCGATCACCTCTGCAGGTTTCTGTTGCCTTCCAACAATCGTCCTTTTAGCACCTCCGATGCATCCAGCTGCTCAGGAGGAACTCAAATCACAGCCGAATGATTTTTTCTGTCTGAAAATCACATAAAATTCACAGTTTTTGCTTTTAAATGTTCAAATATTTCTTTAAAATCTTTTAAGCTCAAACACAACTTTGCTAATAGTTTGAGTTGCCAGTTCTACGAGCGTAGCAAAGAGAGCGTTAAGAAGCGTGTTTAAAATGCAAGTTTTCATCGCTGTTTTAATTAATCTGGCAGATGTTTGCTGCTCCTGGAAAACTGCACAGATACTTTTTAATTATAGACAAGACAGCTCAAAGGGCTTCAGTCCAGCATGGCCCTCTACTGACTATTATCCTCTGAATTTTACAGCATAGCAACTGGCTTCTACTGAAAGCTGCAAAATGACCCTTTCACTGGGTCACAGGAGCGTTTCGATCTAAAAGCTATCGCTCCAGCATTGATCTGACCCCTTTGAGAAGCATTGTGTTGATATGAGGAGTGCATTAGTCCTAATGAATACATGTCAATCAAAGCAGGAATAAAAGAGCCTTCCAGGGCTTTTCTCCATCTTTGAATGCTCCACCTGCATGGGCTCTCATGTGCATTTTATTTCCCCATAATTTTGCTGCCAAGCAGTCACAACTCCCCACATGCAAACAAGACAGAACGTTGATGTCTGCAGGCCTGCTAGCGTCCCTGAATGGTTGTACAGGCAGTGGTAGTTATCCTGTCATGACACAGCAATTAAAGAGAGGTATTTAAAACCAGCACTAATCGTGGAAGAGATTTCTTAAATGATAGGCTTGCTTCCCACTTTCCTCCTTCAGTACAGTCTCCAGTTCTGCGTGGGAGTGATTTACTATTGCAATAGAGGGAACATAAATTTGCATATGGCTAACGCCAAGTGGTGTCACACTGTAGCAGCTGATCTGTGGAGTTGTTTGTCGCAGAGCTGTGTGGGAGAAAGATTTACGCTCCATTTTCTGCTTCAATTTAATGAGCAAAGGAAATAAAAGCTAATTTAAACACCAATTTCCTCATTTTGAACATACAAACTTTCCTAAATAGCAAATAAGACAGGAAGGCAACATAAGAGAATTTATATATATATAAATGTTTTCCTGAAAGAAATGGGTGTAAAAACAAAAAATTTCTATATGGGGTTACATTAGTTTTTCTAAACGATGGTGAACATGTGGCAGATGGGTACAGTTTTAGAAATTTCTGCTCCATGTATTCTTTACACTTGTTAACAGAACCATGCCATATCTTTAATTTGGCTGAAGACAAATGAGCACAAAGCAGCTTGTGCAAGGGTTTAAAAATGAGGTTCACTGCAGCATATCAGTGTTAAACCCTGTCATTATGCAGGAAGGAACAGCTTTGGTAATTTATTAAAGCAACACGACTGAACTTTGCCTTCTGACAGCTGATCCAGCTTCCACCTTTCATCCTGTCTCTTCTCTGAGCTTCTACTGCTGATGAAAGTCAGTCTGATGTTGAATCATGTCTTATCACTTGCTCTGTCCCTCTCTGTCTAATTTTCTTTACTTCCTCTGACAGTGTTCTCATGCATTTCTTTGCTGCCACAGTGTGTATTAAATGGCTGGTGTGTTGCCGTGTGTGAAGGGGTGCTGCGAGGTGAAATACATGTGTAATGTGACACCCCAGGCTGGGGGAAAAAAAAAAAAAGGTGTAAAGTGTGGTACGCTCCAATGCAATGACGACTCAATGTATGCAATGAATGTCAAAGTCAGAAACACAGTTTCTGTGTATAAGATGTATTCTGTACATTAACAAACACAAGTAAAACAAAACCATGTAAACGGTTGCAGAACTGGCAGAACTGCTACTTTACATATTGTTTGTCGCTACGTCACAAACTTCTCTAAAAGGCTTCATAATAACAAGGTACAGACAGTAAGTCAATTGCAAACCAGTCATAGTATATAAATATTGTATCAAGTAAATAATTGAAATTGTAAGAGTTAAATATAGCAAGTGTGAATTTAACTTTACTGTTATAATTTCTAATTTATATATAAGTTGCAATAGGCTAGTAAATATTAATCAGAAGACTAGATACAGCTACTAGAGGGCAAAGGTAAGTGACACAAGACAATTAGGTTGCTTTAAAAGTAATATATTTTGAAAGTAGTTGCAACAAAACAAAACAATAACCAAAACCATTAACCACAAACCCCAAAGAAATAATACAATATTTACAATGAGAAATATCAAATGTAATCCTCAACCATTTCACAGAAAAGGAATCAAAATAAATCAAACATAATTTCCAAAGTTCATAGTCCTGAGTTCTTTTTCCTGTTCGGGGGATATTCAACAGTTCGTTTGCACCAGTGGAATGTCCATAGAGTTATTCAAATTTAGAATGATGGGAAACGCGTGATTAACTGTTGAAAGATTGAGAAGTGGACTGGTGAAACGGGTGGAGAATAGGTGGGAGAGAGACAGGCTACTTTAGCCTCCTACCCAACCAGTGAAAGGGACTCAGGGTCTTCAAGCTCCTGGATAATAGCTCGCCATCACATCACCCATTAAAGGGCACCTGGCCAATTCCAAAGATCATAGATGCCCAAATGACAGGCACAGTCCCCCAGTCCTTAGATCAAGTTGGCCTCTTCAAAGCAGCTGTCCTCAACTCCTCTCCCACACTACTGAGCTGAGAGGAAGTGAGGCAGCTTAAGTATGGAACCCTGATTGGCTGGAGAGACCAGGTGAACTGTCATGTGACCAGTGCATTCAAGGACTGAGTGGAAGAGTGGGAATTTTGAATGTCTCATGGAGAAAACATGTTAGATGTTACATTTTTCCCTTTGGTTACACCCTCCCCTCTTAAACCTATGCACGTCCCGTTGCATAATTCAAAGGACAACTAACTATTCGAAGTCGAAGTTCCTAAAGCATCGGATAAACTATGTAACAGAGTCTGAACGACAGAGATCAGCGGATTACCTAAGGAAACGTACTTTAGTCTCCTAGGGGGTGATCTATGACGAGTTGAGCGTCTAAGGCCGGACTCAGTAAGTTGGTTGTTTATACTGTCATTATCAGGTAAGTCGTTTATGCCTTCAAAGTGAGTTGGCTCAGCCAAATCGACTTCAGGGCTGTTCATTCCTTCATATCCATTTTCCCCAGGTACATCGTTAGGGACTGGATGATCCTCTTCAGGTAAGTTTTCAGGTAGATTTATCTCCATAGGATCAGGTTCATTTTCAGGTAAGTGAATCTCTCCAAAAGAAGGTAAGAGTTCAGATAAATCTTCCACAGGTGTTTCCACTGGCTCATCTTCAGATCCAGAAGACAATACAACAGCAGGATAATTATTTTGTGGAACAAGCCCTTTATCCATAAGAGGTAAATCCTTTAGCGTTTGAAATTTCTCCACTGAAAACCTCATAGCATTCGGAACTAAGTGGACTGAAATCTCTTCAGGCGTTTCATCCTCCTCAGCAGGTTCCTTGGACAAAAGCTGTGCTCGTTTTTGCTGACGAGTTTGTCTGGGTTCTGCAGCAGGAATGGATTCAGACGAGGCACCCAATTCAACCTCCGGAAGAAACCCACATGGCAACAACAAGTCGCGGTGTAGAGTACGGGTTGGACCATCCTTGCCTTCTGGCCTCACGGTATAAACCGGTAAGTCTCCAGCTCTCTTCACAACAATGAAGATGTCTTGTTCCCACTTGTCGCTCAATTTGTGTTTGCCTCTAATCCGCACATTTCTAACCAGCACTCTGTCACCAACTTCGAGTTGAGAAGGTCGGACATGCTTATCAAAGCGAACTTTGTTGCGATCACTGCTCCTCGCAGCATTCTTTGAAGCAATTTTATAGCTCTCCTCAAGTCTCGATTTCAGATCTTTCACGTACTGAGTGTGTGGTTGGTGCTTTTTTGCATGCACTGGGAGTTGGAAGGCCAGATCCACGGGAAGACGGGGAGATCTCCCGAACATTAGTTCATATGGCGTGAATCCGGTTACTTCATTTCTCGTGCAGTTATAAGCATGTACTAGCGGTTTGACAAACTCGCGCCATTTTGATTTTTGTTTCGTCTCCAGAGTGCCCAGCATGTTTAGCAAAGTCCTGTTAAATCGCTCGACGGGATTCCCTCGAGGATGGTAAGGAGTTGTTCTACACTTCTGAATCCCAGCAACATCACAAAGTTCATAAATCAGCTTAGACTCAAAATCTGGGCCTTGGTCAGTATGTAGCCTTTCTGGAATCCCATAACAGACGATGAAGTTGTCCATAAGGCACTTGGCCACAGTCTTTGCCTTCTGATTCGGCGTTGGAATTGCCACAGCGAACTTTGTAAAGTGGTCTGTAAGTACTAGAACATCCTTTGTGTTGCTGGTGTCAGGTTCTATGCTGAGGAAATCCATACAGAGAAGTTCCAATGGGCGTGATGTTCGAATGCTAACCAGAGGGGCAGCTTTCTCTGGCAAGGTCTTCCGACGTATACAACGTCCACAAGTCTTAACTTTGCGTTCAACATCAGTAGACATTCGTGGCCAGAAAAATCGGGTGCGAACTAGATCGAGAGTGCGCTCGATCCCCATATGGCCCATATGGTCATGCAGACTGTGGAGAATGGTGGGACGGAGTTCTTCCGGCAGAACAAGTTGGTAAGATGGTTGCTCATTGTCATGACGTTTGCGATACAGGATGCCATCGAGAATTTCCAACTTGCTCAGCTCCCTCAAGAAGAGTGAAAGCTCCGGCAACTCCTCTCTAACAGTTGGAGATACTCTGTCACCAGTCTCCAACTGATGGATAACCTCTCGAATGCTCTGATCAGCCCGTTGCATGTCTCGGAGTTCGTCGTTAGAAAATGCAGGGACAACAGGGAGCCCATGCAGATCTCCAGTGAAGGCTTCAGAAACTGACTCAGCTGTGATGGAGAGAGATTCAACGAGAGAGATTTCCGCTTGAGTTCGAAGAAGACTGCTTTGACAAATTGCTTCCACGACTGCAGGAGAGATCTGTTCATCACCATCTGGAAGATGTTGTTCAGCAAATTGGTGCAGGAGCTCGTAGTCTTTTTGTATGAATTCATTCTGCGTGCTCTCATGAGGACGACGAGAAAGGGCGTCGGCATCCAAGTTGTGTCGGCCAGCTCTGTACTGCAACTTAAATGAGAAAGTTGAAAGAGCTGCCAACCAGCGGTGGCTGGTGGCATCGAGTTTAGCGGATGTCAGAACATAAGTAAGGGGATTACTATCCGTAACCACTGTAAAGTTTGACCCATACAAATAATCAGGAAATTTCTCTGTCACACTCCACTTTAGTGCCAGAAATTCGAGTTTGTGTGCCGGATAACGGCTCTCGCTCTGTGACAATCCCCGACTGGCATATGCTATCACCTTTAGCCTCCCCTCTTGTTCTTGGTAAAGGGCAGCGCCAAGACCAGTGGTGCTAGCATCAGTGTGGAGTATGTAAGGCAAGGCAGGATTAGCAAACCCAAGGACAGGTGCGCTAGTGAGCTGTTCAATGAGAGTAGAGAAAGCAAGTTGGCACTCTGCAGTCCACCGGGCACCAAATGGCTGACTGGGATCCATCTGTCGGGCATTAGAAACTTTCTTCTTCACTAATTTGTGAAGCGAATATCCCTTTGTCAGGTCATTGAGAGGTTTGACAATTTTGGCATACCCTTTGATAAATCGCCGATAATAACCTGCAAAACCCAGAAATGATCGCAAGGTCTTCAGGTTGGTTGGAATTGGCCAGGATTTCAAGGCGGCAACCTTATCTGGGTCCGTTTCCACACCTCTCTCCGACACAATGTGACCCAAATATCGCACAGACGACTGGAAAAATTTGCATTTGTCCGGGGAAAGTTTCAACCCGTATTCTTTCAGACGGTTCAGCACTCGCAGAAGGCGGTTCTCATGTTCTTCTAGAGTATTCGAGAACACAATCAAATCATCAATGAACACCAAGACCTCTTTTAGGTGAAGACTCCCCATGCACTTTTCCATTATACGTTGGAAGGTAGAAGGTGCATTGGTGACACCTTGTGGCATTCTGTTAAATTCCCAGAAGCCAAGGGGAGTTACAAAGGCTGTTTTGGCCTTGTCTTCTTCGTGCATTTCGATCTGATAGTAACCTGATTTGAGGTCGAGCACTGAGAACCATTTAGATCCAGTGAGGGCTGAAAAAGACTCTTCCAGGTTGGGCAATGCGTAAGCATCTTTTATTGTTTGAAGGTTGAGTTTTCGATAATCGATGCACAGCCGGATATTCCCATTCTTCTTTTTGACCACCACAATCGGAGAAGAAAAAGGGGATTCTGACTCCCTAATAACACCAGCATCCAAGAGCTCCCGCAGATGTTTCCGTACAGCCTCAACATCATGTGGATGTATAGGTCTAGCTCGATGCTTAAAAGGGGTTGGGTCATGAAGATTAATGTGATGTTTCACTCGGCTTGTGCAACCAAAGTCCAGATCATGATGGGAAAAGACTTCTGGCATGGCATTGAGCTTTGATGTGATGCGCTCTTTCCACTCTGGAGGTATCAGCGAATTGTCAAAGTTGAACTTCAATGGAACAGTTGAATGTTCAGTAGAGGTGGAGTTTGTCACACTATGCTCCGAAATAACACAGTCGTATGCTCCAAGCTCTCCTATGATCGTGGAAGGGGAGATGAACACGTCTTGCTCGGACTCATTCGTCACAATTACCGGAATCTTGTGAGGTGAACGAGCAGGAAGAGATATCAGACAGCTGCTTACACACAAACCACCCGGCAGGCCTGACTCCGGATGCTGTATGAGAGCAGACTGACTGGTCGGAGCATGAACTTTTGCAGATCCTTCAATCACAACTGTGCGGCCAGCTGGAATAACCACTGGAGCTTTACTGAATAAAGTTACAACTCCCAAAGTGTCTCTACAACTCCGCTGGTAAATTAGCTGAAGTGTGTTTAGCACAGCCTTGTAGCCATGTGAGAGTGGTTGAAAGGTTGGGTCCCCACTTTCACAAAACTGATCGTAAAGAGTTTCAAGTGTGTTCATACCAACAAGAATGGAAGTCGGAAACCCTGGTCTCACATCGGGAACTACCAGAGCAAGTGTAGGAATGGTAAATTCCCTCCCAACAAAATCTTCAGAAAAAGTCACTGTGGTCTCCACATATCCCAGATATGGCACACTCTGGCCAGCAGCACCTTCTACATGAAGGAGCTCATTGATTGAATGAACAGGCTGGTCAGAGAGGTGATCATTATAAAATGAGACTGGCACCGTAGTGACTTGAGATCCAGTATCCAGCAGGCATTGACATTTATGACCAGCGACGTTGATCTCTGCGGTGCATCGTGATCCAATTAAACCTTTTGGTATGTGTGGTTTCTTGTTCAGACTGGACTTCATCTCTGCACACTGAACTGACAGTGACTTCTTAGCGGGACTGGATTGGTCCGGCTCAGTTCCTGGGTGTCCCACACCAGGAACTCGAACTAGTTTAAAGATCCAGTCGAGTGAGAACTTTGCTTCTTCCATTTTTGCTGTTTCTCCTGAAGTTGTTTACGTTTGGTTGCCACTAATAAAGGGTTTGGTTCCGAGTCACATTGGGGCTTAATGTGCCCGTCCCCTCCACAGCGGAAACAAAATCCAGGCTTAACATGTTTAACAAATTTTCCAGGCTTGGGTCCTTCAACTTGTGTGACAGCAGGAGCTTTAAGGCTGCACTGACTGGTAGTCAGCATGGCCAGCTGCTGCTGTATAGCAGTCATTTGTTCGATGAGCTGCTTAGTGAATGACATGAAAGTGGCACACAAATTAGGTTCCTCGCCGGGTTGTACATATTGTGCATGGCTTGTGACTTTATGCTTTGCCACACCCAGGTGCTGCTTCATTCTTATTGCCTTTGATGCATCCTGATCTTCCTCAGTACGAAGGAGTAGGAGAAGCTCGGCAAACTGAGGTGGATCATTTTTCCTCTGCTTTAACTGCAGCTCGACAATAAGGTTGTTGTCCCAACATCCTCTACAAAATTGGGTCAACAGCCGTTTATTCACATCACTTACAGGAACTCCTCCCCTTCTCACGGCATGCTGTAAGGCAACCTGGAGGCGCTGAAGGTATGTGGATGGTTTCTCACCTGCATTCTGGTAAGTATCGAGGAACTTCGCGTACAATTCATCTCCATCCTGCACCGTCCCATATGCAGATTCCAATTGTTGCAGGTACACCCCAGGTAAAGTGTCAGGACTGAGATGTTTTACCATATCCGCAGCAGGAGGCAGCAGACTGTCCCGGATCAATCTAGTGCGTTGCAGGTCGGAAATAGATAGATCTCTCAAAAACAACTCAACGCCAGATCTCCAGGTATCATAGTCCGTTTCCTGTGCTGGTCTTGGTACTTTTCCAGAGAATGTCCTCAGCTTATGGGATGACTGTGAACTGTCTCCACTCCGTACAACGTGTTCTACCACATAGCGTTGAACTTCCGGAGGGTTCAGATCACTGGCAGCCATGTTCACAGTGGGTTGCCTTTCTTCCCTCTGTTGATTCTCTGCTGGAACGCTGGGTGCAGATAAAACATTTGTTAATGGAGGTCCTGATTTTGTCACTGTTACAGGAAAAGTCTGTTGTTGTATGACAGCATTGGAAGCAGCCGCAGGATGGTAAAGCTCAGCAATGGACTTATTAATTTGTGCCATCATTTCCTGGAGAATTTCTCCATATTCCTTTCCGGAAAATTTAGCCATGTTCTTCACATCCTCCATAAAAGTTTCAGTTTTTGAAGCACAACCCTTTGAAGCATAAACATCAGATAGTTTTTCAATAAAATATTTATTGCCCAGCTCAGAAATGTGAATATATGGTAATTTTGGTAAAAGCTCAAAAACAGAGCCCGACATATATTCAACGACAAGTCGACCTGAAAATTCAGAATCGGTACCAGTAATCGGAACGCTTCGTTTTATTGCGCCATGCGATTCTAGAAACTCAAAAACATCGTCGCGCAATTCAGACTCTGTGGCCCCATCTACCAAAAGTGCATTCGGAATTTTTACTTCAAGACTTTCAAAGATTTCCATCTTGGAATTGGTAAGTTTGAATGAGCAAAATAAAACAAAAAATTTTGTATTCACTGTACCAAATGCCCTCCTGGCTAGCTCGCCAAGAATATAGCAAGTGTGAATTTAACTTTACTGTTATAATTTCTAATTTATATATAAGTTGCAATAGGCTAGTAAATATTAATCAGAAGACTAGATACAGCTACTAGAGGGCAAAGGTAAGTGACACAAGACAATTAGGTTGCTTTAAAAGTAATATATTTTGAAAGTAGTTGCAACAAAACAAAACAATAACCAAAACCATTAACCACAAACCCCAAAGAAATAATACAATATTTACAATGAGAAATATCAAATGTAATCCTCAACCATTTCACAGAAAAGGAATCAAAATAAATCAAACATAATTTCCAAAGTTCATAGTCCTGAGTTCTTTTTCCTGTTCGGGGGATATTCAACAGTTCGTTTGCACCAGTGGAATGTCCATAGAGTTATTCAAATTTAGAATGATGGGAAACGCGTGATTAACTGTTGAAAGATTGAGAAGTGGACTGGTGAAACGGGTGGAGAATAGGTGGGAGAGAGACAGGCTACTTTAGCCTCCTACCCAACCAGTGAAAGGGACTCAGGGTCTTCAAGCTCCTGGATAATAGCTCGCCATCACATCACCCATTAAAGGGCACCTGGCCAATTCCAAAGATCATAGATGCCCAAATGACAGGCACAGTCCCCCAGTCCTTAGATCAAGTTGGCCTCTTCAAAGCAGCTGTCCTCAACTCCTCTCCCACACTACTGAGCTGAGAGGAAGTGAGGCAGCTTAAGTATGGAACCCTGATTGGCTGGAGAGACCAGGTGAACTGTCATGTGACCAGTGCATTCAAGGACTGAGTGGAAGAGTGGGAATTTTGAATGTCTCATGGAGAAAACATGTTAGATGTTACATTTTTCCCTTTGGTTACATAAAGGAAGGAATATTATAATTACATGAATATTTATGTAATATTTTGTAGATATAGGTGTAAGTATATGTATGTATGTAGTATATCTGTGTGAATGTGTGTGTATATGAAAGGAGGTATATGGAAATGTGTGTGTATATGTGAATGTAAATCTGTATAGTAAATTGAATAAGTATGTTGTGATGTGCAGCAACAGAATGGAAAACTAGATGAGTAGAAAGGCCCTGCGATGGACCGGCGAGCTGTCCAGGGTGTACCCTGCCTTCGCCCAAAAGACAGCTGGGATAGGCTCCAGCTTCCCCGCGACTCTGAATCAGATTAGGCGGTTTGGAAAATGAATGAGTAGAAAGGGGTGGGAATACCAAATAAGTGTACACGTCTTCCCACTCCTTCTTCAAACTACTTTTATTTCACAAATTTATTCAATTATTGAATTGATGAGGAATTATTATTATTATTATTATGATTATTATTATTATTATTATTAATAATAATAATCATAATCATAATAATAATAATAATAATTATTATTATTATTGATAATAATAATAATCATAATAATAATATTAATAATAATAATAATAATAATAATAATAATTATTATTATTATTATTATTATTATTATATAATAAAATAATAATAATATATAATAATAATAATAATAATAATAATAGTAGTAGTAGTAGTAGTAGTAGTAGTAGTAGTAGTAGTAGTATAATTATTATTTTCTACATTAGTATGTATGTACATAGGTATGTGTAGTTATGTGCGTATATTTTTCTCATTTTCTTTCTTTTGTTTTAAATAAATACTAACTAACTAAATTGTGTATTTTTAGGTGAATAAGGTTGGGGGACATTGAGTCCGAATGGGCTGTGTTCCGTGCCTCTATTGCTGAGGCGGCCGGCCGGAGCTGTGGCTGTAAGGTTGTTGGTGCCTGTCGTGGCGGTAATCCCAGGACTCGTTGGTGGACATCAGCAGTGAGGGATGCCATCAAGCTGAATAAGGAGTCCTATCGGGCCTTCTTGGCCTGTGGGACTCTGGAGGCAGCTGATGGGTACTGACAGACTAAGCGGCATGCGGCTTCGGCTGTTGCTGAGGCAAAAATTCGGGCATGGGAGGAGTTCAGCGAGGCCATGGAGAAAGACTTCCGGACAGCTTCGAGAAGATTCTGGTCCACCATCCGGCGGCTCAGGAGGGGGAAGCAGTGCTCCATCAATACTGTGTACAGTGGAGATGGGGAGCTGCTGACCTCAACTCGGGACGTTGTGGGTCGGTGGAAGGAATACTTCGAAGACCTCCTCAATCCTACCAACACGTCTTCCGATGAGGAAGCAGAGCTGGTGGACTCAGGGGTGGACTCTCCTATCTCTGGGGCTGAAGTCACTGAGGTGGTCAAAAAGCTCCTTGGCGGCAAGGCCCCGGGGGTGGATGAGATCCGCCCGGAGTTCCTTAAGGTTCCTTCACTTTAAGCACAATTAACAACCTTTCACCTTCACAAGATATGCAAACAGAGAGAGTGCAGCACATGTATGCATCTGGAACCATAAACACGTCCAGTTCCTGATAAGAACAGTGAAGCTCCATATTTAGATGCATCTGTGTGCTGCAGGGCATCTATCTAGCTGGCATCCTGTTCCAGATGTTACGACCTTCTCTGACAGCACAGATTGTCCAAAGGTGGTGCATGTGTTGGGAGGCCTCACAGTGTCCTCCTGCGGCGTCTCTAGTGGAGTTTCCACTGAGAGATTTTAATTTAATGTATTCATAGGGGATGCAAGTCTGTTCAGTATTTTGGAACAGACATATCTGGATGACTTGTGATTCTTAAAAGAGACTTTTATTTACCGAGGAACGAATAACTTTTTCCTTCCGGAGATTTTTCAGCCTTTTTCCAGTTTAAGCCCAGTTATTCCCAGTAGGATCAGAACGTTATGCAGTGCTGCTTTATGCTAATAATGCTGTATCATCTGATTAAGAGACACAATCAGTTTATTATTCCATAAAGTTTCCCGGTGGGTGGGGACCAGCTTGCTCTGGGTCTGGGGAGAGTTGCAGGACCACCAAAACCTGTTATTTGTCTTTTTTTCAGATCTTTATTGTTGAATGCTTCCTGAAAAGTTTGTATTTTGACAGATTCTCCCTCAGGACATAAAATAGACGTGTAGAAATGTTACTTTCTGTCTTTCCTTTTGTTTTACTTCACTCTTTTTGTGTTGGTCATAGTTTTATTGTCTTTTGGTAGTTTTTCATTGTTTATTGTCAATAAATTTCCTTTTTAAAAGGAGTAAAATAAATAAAAGGTGATTCACTCAACAGCTAATCATGCACATGTTATTCTCCTGTAGACTCTGACACATCCTGACCGTTTAATAAACAGCTACAGTAACTGAATGTAGAGTCTTTCTGATCATGACTGAAGGGTTTTGGTATTTTCCTCTTCCTCCTGGTCGAGCAGCAGCCGTGCATGTGTCAGCACACCTCTACCCTATCATCACCGTCATTGCCCTTCAGTATTTAAAGACTGGCATCGGTTGTCACTCGTTTGCAGAAGGGTTTATTTATTACCTTATTGACTAAGAACCGTTCCCAGACTTATTCACTGTGGCCAAAACGTTCTCACAGATGATCGCTGCAAACAAAATGCAACTTGCCACAAACTTTAGTGCCCCGCCAAGCACCTGCTGCTTCTGCTTAAAATAAGTGAACAAATTCAACAAACCTCTTTGCACTTTGTCATAAGTTATTAATTTCAGTCTGCAGTGCTAAAACATGGCGTGTGCAGTAACCTTGGGGATCAGGATACTTTCTGAAGCAGGTGTGATTCTTTTCATTCCTTTCAGCTCTTAGTTCCACACAGCCAAATCTGGAGGGGATGTGTTGCTCTTTAGCTGCTAAATACTGCACTATGTTCCTTGTCTGACTGTTAACTTTGTGTCTGATCAAATATATGTATATATAAAATAATTCCAGTGTACTTTCATTCCAAACTTCAGCCTTGCAAGTCGTACTTTTTAACATCTTTTTAGCCAAAAACAAATCCTTTCTGCAGGTATAAATGTTCTCAACCACATCAGACTCACTTATTAGCGTTTTGTTAAATTTATCCAGTAATGAGAGGATCCAGTGAGACAATCTCACATGTGAATTTTATAACATGCTGCAGTTTGCCTGTTAAAATCACTGCTGCCCTCACGCTGGAGCTCACTGTGGTGTTGGCATCAGTGAGCCTTGCTCATCAAGCAGGTGGCGCAGGTCTACAAGACTGTTCAGTCGTTAGTCATCAGCGTTTGTCGTGCCATTTGGGATGCATGGAGCCTCCATGTTTTCCGCCTATATGATAGAGGAAGTTCGAACATCCTCCTGTTCTCTTCCTCACTGATGAATTCCAAGCTGCAGACTGTTTCCAGACGTCACTGTGAATCTCAGACCAAGATGATGAAAATGACTTTATTAACGGCACAAACAGAAAATAATTATGACGAGAAGGTGCCTGTTCTTTCTGGCAGCTTTTACAACATAATGACTCCAAAACTAGCTTTGCTTTGAGCTTTTTAATGGCTACGAAGAGCCCTTTCTCTGACTCAGGTTGAACCAGTTTGATCCAGCTGGATGTAAGAAGCAGCAAAGCAATTAAATGTGCTTTTAGGGTCTTGAGGTAAGCTCATATTATACCTTCCCTGGAGTTCTAAATATATCTTTACATAAAAAACCCTATTCATATCGGTCTTTGCAATCATCTCCAATGAACTTCATCTGAGGGTTTCACGAAGCGCCACACACACACACACACACACACACACACACAGATAATCAGTCATTTTAACGGGAAATGTATTTAGCAGAAGTTTGTTCAGAGCCAATTGTTCAAGTGTCTTTGACTGTCATCTGCAGAGAGCATGGGACAAAAACATGACAAGCTGAGATGTCATGATGGATGATGAGGAGACAATCTGATGTTTTTGACATTGCATCTGCCTAGCTGACTAACAGCACCATGTCACTGTCAACTCTGCACCCATCGCATGCACACAAAGCTCCCTAAATTATTGAGCAGGTTGTTTTTTAAACTTTAGACACAAACTGAACGTAAAGTGTAATAATCTGAATTTTAGAGATATTTACATGTGACCTGCTGTACATGTGTATCAAAATGAGTCCATAGAGGTTGAGGAGTGTTTTTTATAAACCATTATTGTTGTATGAAACAACGACACAACTTCCTGCACAAACCAAGGTCACGGAGATACCCACTGATGGGGACCTGCTATGAAACGCTTCTAAAAGATGTAGGGGGAGATGCTCAGCTGTATTACGGCGGTAAAGCCTGAAGGTGACCTTCAGGTTTATGCCTCCTCATCGCCAGTAATGGTGGCTCAGATAAAAGCTTTACTCAGTGGTTTCTGCAGTTTGTTACCATTTTGTGGAGGAGATCAGATGAAATTCACGTTGTAATTTACTGGTTTGCAGCTGTAAAATGGATGAAAGATGCTTTTCTAAACGTACAAAGCATCACTAAGCAGCTGCAAGTAGAAATGTGAAAAGTTTATGTTGGATCTCATTTAGTAGACAGATGGAGGGAGAAAGAGGACGCTGGGGACATATATGGACCGGTCTCCCATGAGCAGGACCAAAGCTGTCCAACCAGAGTACGAGCCAGATTGTGTCTTTTTTTTGTTCCAGTGCCACAGAAACAACAGGAGTAATTGGTGGGAAGGTTGTGAGTGGTGATAAATCGTCGGCATTGTTTGCAAATAGGTGTAAACTGATGTATTTTTAAGTTTAATAATAATAACATCATTTGTTCTTGTGATTTTACTTCACAAGTAGTCTTTACAGAATGTAATTTACACTTCCCTGATGGCATTCTGGTGTGTGTTGGCAGGGGTGGAAGTCCTCGAGGGCCGGCATCCTGCAGGTTTTTGTTGTTTCCCTGCACCAACACACTTAATCGAAATCAAATGGATCCAGCAGCCTCTTATCAACCTGTTCATTCGTTTCAGTCAGGTGCGTTGGAGCATGGAGACAATAACCATCAGGATACTGGTCTTTGAGGACTGGAGTTTGGCACCTGTGTTGTAGAGCATTCAGAAGGAGGTTGGAGGGGGGATGGAGGCATAAGACCATCATTCTAGACATCTAAGTTTGACCTTGGTGTGAATCTGTTGTATCACTTTCTTTCACCTTTGAAACACCAGTTTTATTCTCTGAAAGTGGAATTGAACTAAAAAGAAGTTAACAAACTGAATTATATCTTTTTAAAGGCAAATTATGTAACTTTTTTACCTCAAAATTTTCGTTCCGAGATGACACAGTGACATCTATCATGTGTATTTCTAGAGCAGCTGCAACCCTGGAGCGTCCCAAGGCCGAGACACCGACACTACACTACTTTTACATCCGGGACGCAACATTTTGCTCCACAGTAAAATAAGGAACTGGCTGCTGATTCAGCAAAGAAATGCAAGAAAATTAAAATAGTGAAAGGTACTAAATAAGAATCATCGTATGGTCTTTTGCTGGTGGTAGAGAGCTGACAGGTCAGGTAGGATGCAGGACTGAGGCTGGATCAGCCGTCGATGGGGGGCGCTGACGGAAAAATGGCAGACGTTCTGTACTGTGTCTTTAATAGAAAAGGAAAAAAATGGATTATTCTAGTAAGTCCCAGTTGTTTTCATTGTTTTCTATCTTACTTTAATTTAAATATGGGTGATTATACATCCGCCTTTCACCCGAAGCCTGCCGGGATAGGCTCCAGCTTCCCAACAACCCTTCATTGGGTTAAGCAGTTAGGATAATGAATGAATAACTATATATCCTTTAATTAAAAAAAAACATTAGTGTTCCCTCTAAACTAGAGACTCCTACAGGTGGAAGGTGGAGGACTGTACGTCTCAAATGGGACTTGTAAAATAATCTTTCGATGTAACAGAGAAACACAAAGAGTCAGGAGGACAGTGAATGGCACATTTCATGTTTAATGTTCAACATTTTTCTCCTTAAAACATTAAAAAAAAAAAAACAGGGCAAGTTGTGTGTAGCACACTTCATAGACAAGACAATTCAAAGTGCTATAAATAAAACATTAAAGGCATTGCAGCAGCTTGCAGAAGAACACCAACATACAGGCACAGTTTTGAGCTGGAAAAACACCACAGTTTAATCTAAAATCTGCTTTTTTTATGACACAACTGTCAAGGTAGTGACTACCGTTTGGTGTTCTTTCCACTCAGGATGAAAATTTTAGAGAAAATTGACAAAACCTTTTTAATAACCCAAATCTTCCAGGAGGATAAGTGTCTCTTCATGCTGCTTATGTGTAGAGAAATACAAAACACATTCATATGTTTCAGAAGAAGTAAAAGCAAAGGCCGCTCCTCTCCACAGGTGAATCCACTGTTGATGTTACAATATCACACAGGCTGCAGGGTTTTGAAATGAAGCGCCTGGCTCATGCATGTTTACTCTGTTGCAGACACGACTCAGCAGAGTGGTGATCACCTCCTTGCATGTGTTTGTGTAAAACAGATGCAAAGCGACTCAGAAGAGCAATAAATGCTGCATCAAAGTGTTCTTATAAAGTAATAATGAGACTGAGGTCAGACTGGGTGAAAGGTGATTTGCAATTTGTCTGATGTTAATATTGTAATATAGTCATAGTCATGCAGGATCCCTCTAGTTAAGCACACATAACTTATACGGGTCGTATATTATAGACTGATTAAGAACCTCGTGAGAAGCTTCGGTGAGCTGAATATAAAGGTGTTGTGTACACAGTAATCACCTACTTCTAGTAGCTACCATAGTTGTTAGAGCCATGTAAAAGTTGTGCTTATTTTGTATGTTTTTGTACAGAACATTATAATGGAACCATATTTTGTTGTAATAAGTAATGTAGTATTTATCCTGCTGTGGAAAATTTAGCTAGGTATTGTATAGTTTTAATAATATTTTTGTCTTTATATGTTATAGTTAAATTGACTATTTTAGGCTCCTTTTAACGTCCTGCATTAGGACCATGAAGAGGGAGCGCGCTGCAGAGCGCATGTTCTGTGTTTTTTGTAAATGGAGCAGGACGAGGAGCTACAGTTTTTCTGACCGCATAGAAGAAAATAATTTTTATATTTTTGTTTGTTAAAGTAGTTGCAGTAGTTTTGTGGACGCAACACGTAAGTTTGTCTTTTTTATTGTTTGTTTAATAAACGGAGATAATTTTTGTATCCGTTTGCTTCGTTTTTGCCACGAGTCAGAAACCTCACGTCCTGCAAGAGTGGCCAGAACAGGTCCT